>NC_044015.1:18843086-19150369 GCF_900496995.4 Aquila chrysaetos chrysaetos
CCTTGCTTTCTGGGACAAAGACTGTCTTTCTCTTGTGTGTTTTTCAATCTTGCGTGAAGGTAAAGTCTTCCTTTGGCTGCCTCAGCACCAATCATGGGTCATACATACTAATAGCAATTTTAGCAATTATGCAATCTGTAGTCAGCACGACACAGCGATTCTTGCATCCTATTTGCCATTGGCAGGTGTTGCAAAACTGTATTTAAAATAGCAGTTAGAAAGTGCAGTTTCCAAAACATTTTTTCACTTTTTCTGCTTTGATCCCTGACTACCTCCAGAAAGATGAATGTGTAAAGATGCCCTCAACATGCTCTGTCTTTGTTTCCCAGCTGTACACCTGAGAGTGTGAGCGTGGCGAGTGCTGCCTTACTGTTTTCCTCACATGAGCGATGGTGGGGGCCATGGTGATCTTTCTTCCACGCTGTCCAAACCCAACTGCTCTCCTTTTGCAGGCACACGCTATTTGGCCGATTATCTGCAGCCAGTTCTCCAGCTTTCCCCAGTTACTGGTATGTTTTGAACAAACACAGATGAGGGGAAGTATGAGACACCACGTTAAAACGCTTCCTGCCCAGTCCCTCAAAGAAAGGTCCTTGTACAAATGCTTGACATACAGATCATATTCAACCTTTGATCATCTGTCATTTTGTTGTAAGAAAGCATGCCATCATTTGCCACTGTTTAAAATAGACCCAAAGGAAGTCAGGGCTTAATCTTAACCTCAAACACATTGAGCCCTGTATTTCCTATCTAGCCATACACCGTGCTATCTGGTTTCCTACACCTCAGGCCTGCTAAGTTTAGTTCCTCCCAGCCAGCTGCTAAGAAGGAAGGGAAACTGTGTTCACCGTGGATAAAACATTTGCTGTCCGCAGCTCTCCCAGCTCCTTGCCAGCCATTACACATGGGTCTTCTAAATAGTAGACAAAAATACAGTTTTGAGGTTTCTCAGTTAAAAAAAAAAAAAAAAAAAAAAATTTTGAATTATTTTCCCTCTTTCTCTTCATTTGTCCTGTGCGTTCGTACATTTAAAACTTTGATGCTATGCTTTCTTGGGCTTCTCTAGGAAGAACATTCTTACTTGCATGTGTAGGCATAATCATTCAGCAGTTATGAATATCATGTGCTTAGACCATTGCTAAATTCAACATTGGAATGTTGTGCGTTAATTAATATTATATCAAATTGAGTGCCGTCACTCAGGTCTTTCATCTTAGAAAGTAAATGAATAAGTAGGAATATATAATGTACCATACAGGAATTGAGATTGCTTCACCAGAAATCTTTATTTATCATAGAAAGTAGCTGTATAAAATAGCTGTGATAATCAATCTGTTTTCCCTTTATATCAGTGTGATTTTTTTGTCCATTTACTTCAGGCAAACAGATTTTTATCATGGAGGAACTGGCTGATGTCTTTTTTGGAGGTAGTCTCTGGGCCCTGCTATGAAAGCCACAGACCTGTTTCAATAGAGTGTCTTCTGGGAACCTTAAATATTTATTATCTCAATTGCTTTTCCTTCAGAATTTTTAGTAGAATTATGATAATTTTGACATAACTGTACCTGCTGGGTTATTGGGTCATGTCTGGCAGCCACACGGCACAACACAGGGGTGGTTCAGCATCCACGGGCTGGAGCTGGCCATTTGGAGAGTATTCGGCGAGTCTGTACTCCTGTCGTACAGGGATCTATTTTCCCAGTGATAGCAGGGCTCTTCCTGGCAGAATTTTGGGTTTGGATGATTTACAAAGCAAAAATCTTAGCAACATTAATATCTCCGTGAAACCTATAGGACTGGGAAAATTCACTCTTTGTCCCATCTGATTCCACTAAACATTGGTTAATTTCCTCCTTTCCGTTGTGTTCACATATCTCCAGCATTTCAAATCATGGAAGGAGAAAATACTTTTGATGAAAACGATTCACAACACCATTACAGGAGGCAGAAGGGGCTGAAGACCTTCTTTTGGTGTTTGTAGACAGGTGCTGTTTTCCTTTCCTAGAGTTGTGTACAGTTTTACCTGAGTTGTTCTGATGTTTCCAGAACATTATAACCTTCCACCCCTGCTTGGTCCTTGCTTTTGAATGGCAGCACTTGTAAATTCAGTTTTGAATTTGATATCAGGATTCCCTTCTCTTCTTTTAGCAGCAGGGTGAATAAAAAACAAGTTCACATGAAATAATCCAGTTGAACCTAAAATACAATAGACTTCTGTAGAATATTGATGTATGACAAGAAAAGAAAGATTAACTTCATAAAACTTAAAACAGGGTAGGAAACACTATCCTGCATTTTTATTTTAATACATGGATGTATCTCATTTCTCCCTACTGTCCCCCACATAATTACCTAATTCTCCTCTCATTTTACCCATTTTAAAATGGGATAATAAGCTTCAACATTCCCATTTTCAGTTGGAGGCAAATTGGGCCTGGTGTGTGCATATATTTTTAAAATGAAGCAATTAAATGTGTGAAGAAAAAACCAAAACACGAAGTTAGTACAGAGCATTGTCCTACAGATAAGGACAGAAAATGCACAGGATGGGGATGTAAAGCAAATGCTTAAGAAAAAATTGTCTGGAGCGTGTAATTGAATTCACATAATCCAGTCATGGAGACAGAAGAGCCTGACAGTACTGCTATATTAGTCTGCTCAGAGGTGACTGAAAATGTAAGATGAAAATACCTGGGCGCTAATGGCTCCAGAAAATGACTATAACACATCTTTGGCCAGTCAGGACTGATTAATACAAAATTCAAAGCTGAAGGTCCTTCCGAGCCAAAGGAGACTTCTGTGGTGAGGAAGCTCTTAATACACTGAATAACCCTGGCAAGTAGTCGCCAAACTTACCGTTGATACCAAATGAGAGTGGGCATCTATTTGTCAGATGATTCTTGCAAGCGTTGGGAGTCATAATACGTCATCTTTCCTTCAGCTGGTGTGTACATAGCTCATCTCACTGGGTTTAATGCAAAGTACAGTAATACTCAGCCTGGTTAAGGATGGCTAAGTAGCCAAGATTAAGGAACTTTAATAAATGTTTGCTCCAGGCCCAGCTGTGTTGGTAGCAGCATCTCAGTGATGCTTCCCAATTACTGTAGACTTGGACAACCGTTTATTAGCCTTGTGTAATTCCAAAGGTAACATACTGGAAGGTTGCAATAATACCTTTGGTTTTTATTGATAATCCTAACACTTTATCTGTATTTCAATTAACAGATTCAGGAACAGACGCCTCCATTCTCTGGAAAAAATGATCATCAGGAGTGCCCAAATCCATCCATTTGTCTGTCATGTGTCGAGCAAATGGTGCTGACACCGGGAAATGCACAGCACTTGACGCGTGCGTTTTGTAAGTGCCTGGATGCAGCTAGCAGGCATCGCGTGCACTCAGCACTTTGGAGTGCTGACAGCATCCTGACAGATAGTTGTAGTGGGCTGAAAAGAGGATAAATGACTATAAAAAGCATATAATTACATTTTTATGTGCATAAATATGTACATTAGTGAAGACTTCAAAAAATTACCATTTATCACAGACTAATGTATTATTTAAGGTTATTAAGGTTATTATTTTGAGGTGTAAATAAATTTTAAACTATTTTAAGAATACAGTATTTTTTAGGTTGATAGTTCAGACTTTGAAGGCACCGGTGGTGGGGCAGAGGAGCTGTGCAGGCTGACTGCAAGTTACTGCTCCTGCATCTGCAATCCCCTTTGTAACAGGAGACTAACATGATGTCCTCTGCCCACAAATGGAGGGACAGTTTGGCAAACTGGAGCAGAAAGAGACCCCTGGACATGGCCAGGAGTGGCTCCTTGGAGAGGTGGGGTGAGGAGAGGGAGTGAAGGAGGGAAGCGGCTGGTGATCGATGGCTGTCCAAGGAGACAGACTGATGGCAGATGAAGTCTTGGAGAGAGATGCTAGGAATAGCCATGCACAGCTGAGCGTAACATGGCAAGCTTAGACTTATCCAGCTCGAGTGTGGATGCATAGGCAGGATGTGCAGACCCTTTGCTCTCAGAACCAGGCTGCGTTTGCACAAATGCCATGCTGCTTGGGTACTCCTGTAGTGAAAATACAGGTGGCGGCTGTAGGTCCCCAGCACAGCATGTCCTGCAGCCGCCCGTGAGGCAGAGCAGCCTGGCCAGCTGGTGACCTGGGCGGTGGCAAAGGGCCTGGTCTGGTTCTGAGGGAAGGCAAGTGTACAGCAAGCCGTTATAAATATGGCTCTGGCTGACAGGCTCTGGCTGAGAGGACAGATTTCTGAAATACAGTTTGAGAAAAATCTCTGTGTATAAATCAGTTGCTTCAGGAGAACGCTGAACATTGGGTTACAGAGACATCAGCTCCTGCCTCTGCTCTTCTGCTCATGGCTCAACTCTCGCTCTTCTTCCCAGGTCCTTCAGCTGTTCTCCACACTGCTCCACTATATGAGGAGAAGAAAATCCCACGTCAAGATGCCTTAACCATCATCTACACCCTCCCTGGAAACTTGCCCTGGTTGTCTAATGCAGCCGCAGGCAGACTCGAGTGAGCTGGGGCCTCTGTCCCACTGAGCTCTCTTCCAGTTTTGCCTCTTCCTGCGACATTTGTGGTTTGGTTAGTGTTTGCACCCTGCCTGCTGGCGGGAGCAAGCCAGGGCAGCAGCCAGCTCACTGCCATGGGTGGCACGAGCGTTCACCTCCAGGACTGCGGTACTCAAAGGAGTCTTCACAGAGATTGTGAAGAGTGACCCTCAGAGCTGAAAAGAGCATAGTAAAAGGTTTTGGGGACCTCTGTAGAGAGTGATGCGGAACACTTATGTGTGTACGGCATCTAGCTAGCTATTAGGAAAAAAACATGAAAGAACTTTGATGGCAAGGCCATATTCCCGACATTACACTGATGAGGTCCTGTGCACATTGTATGACATCCATGCAGAGCCTTGAGCAACGGATGACTAAGTATCATCTGATTCTCTCTTACTAAAAAGTAGGTGAATGTATGTGTTTCACTAAGGAAGGAAATGATGAAATTGGGGCAACATACTTGGAAAGAACTCAATTTCAAAACCCCTTTTTCCTTTTCAAGGCAAAGGAATTGCCACTGACGACTTGAGGCTGGGTGGGAAAAAGCCAAAATGATAAGAAAGCAGACTTTTGCTTTTAAGTCTTTTGGAGCTATAATGATGAGATAGTGATAGAAATTTTATTGTGCATATCTTCAGTGTAAAGCTATGGAGAGGGCAGAAGATTTCCTGCTGTCTTTAGTAAGAATTGGGTAACTCTTTGAACTCAGACACGTGCCCAGTTGTGCTCTGAATTTAGAAATCAAGCATTGCTCCCAGCAATGACTTTTTAAAAAATTGATTTTCTTAATGTAAATCATCTTCTAAGGTGACCTCGGGTGAGGCAAATCAATACTGGACTGCTGAAAGCAGCACTCGCTCTCAGCAGAAATACCGACGCCAGAGTCGGGCAGCCCCAGCCAACCCTGGCCCCGTGGCGGCCCTGCCCGCATGCGACCCTGGCCGCTCATCCTGGCTCCGGGGAGTGGCCGGCCCCTGGCACCTGCACATGCAGGTAGGTAACGTGGAGGGTGATTTAAACCCATGGACGTCCTTCGGTTGTACCAAAGCAGCAGGCTCTCAGGGAGACGCCGCAGATCTTCAGCTCACCGGGCTGTTTTGTGAGACAGGCTTGCTGGGACCCCTGAGCAGGAATAACAGTCTTCAATTAGTCTGTAGCATCACCAGGATCCAGGGGATTGCAGGCTGAGCAGTCTGGCTGGGGTGGTGCGTTGAGCATGATGCACGGCCATTGCTCACTAAAGGATATTGCTCTCTGTTACTTTAAATATGTGCAGGGAGAAGAGAAGCTTTTACTACTTTAATGCCATCATGATCATACATGCAGGCTTAACTTCTTTATGACTTTAAATATTCCTGTGAAGAGCACAGGAAAAAACAGAAATGCAAAATAAGCTCAAGAAACTTGGTGGCCTGTGCATCACTGTAATTTCCATTATTTCCTGGGTTTGACTAGCTCAGAAATACTGCAGGAAGTGCTTTTTCTTGTGGTATTTTCGCTTCCTCCCCCAGCAGAGTGGAAGCATTACACAACAGCATGTGAAAATGAGAGGGACCTGCACCACCGGTGGGCCGGGTCATGGGAGCGCTGGATTTCTGCTTTCTATGGCCGTTCCCGGCTTGGCAGCAGAGGGGCGAGGGACGAGGGCTGGTATGGCGGCACTTGCCAGCTCTCAGCAGCCAGGAATGCCTGGTCCCCTTTGGGGAGGGTGGCAGAGGAGTGGAAGGGTGGGCTGTGGGCTGTGGGCAGGCACAAGGCTGGGCAGGAGGGCACTGGCATCACTTCTCTCTCCTCCTTACTTGATGTCTGCGGAGAAGCTCATCAACCTGAGGTGTCGCTTTGCGGCTTTAGGCCAATCTTTACTGTATCTGAATGAATCTGCCCAACACCCACATACAGCTTAATAAACACCCAGGAGGTTTAGCTAATTCCTTGTGCGTACTTTATCATTTTGAGACATTTTGGCATCTCATTTAGAGATGTGAAATGCCTGCAACCTTCCTCCATCTAGGCTGCACACCGACCAGTCAACATTCAGCCTGGTGAGCCAGAGCGTATGCATTAAATCCTGCATTAAAGCTCTGCTGATAACATTATGCGTATTAAATAATACAAACACTTTTCTTGTTTGCCAAACGGTGGGGATCCCTAGTGCACACTGGGGAGGCATGAACTATAAAAGCCTCTATTCTTTTTTAATTAGGCCATATCTAATTAAAATGATTGCCTGCCATTACTAGCATTTATAAAGTATTTTCCAACTCAGCATGACTCATGGGGCTGTATGGAGAGAGATCGCACCACGATCTATTTGGGATGTGTTTGTCTGTGCTGTGCAATTGTCCTTTATCATGATAGGCAGGCAGCGTTTGTCTGAATTATTATTTAGTGTGTGCTGCCAGCCGTCCAGACCTCTACGGTTCCTCTTACGAATTAACTCGTTGGCCTATTTTGCATATGTATGAAATCTGGGTTTGGGATCCAGTTCGGGGCTCTGAACAGACAAATTAACTTGAAGGTAGAAGCAGGACTGTCCCTAGAAGTCATTGATGGGGAATTTAACAGCTCGAGATGCCAGGCTAGTTTGGTAGTCAGCGGTTGCAATCGGTGTGGAAACGCTTGCAGTCTTTCTATTAACCTGAGTGGGAGCGGGAACCATTGCAGGTGCTTCAAGCAGCCCACTCAAAGTCGGCCCATAAGGAGCGGCCGTTTTGGAGGGAAGCAGAGGCCCTGGCCATTAAATTGGCGTAGGCTGCCACAGGCGCCCCCGCTGAAGCCGGCATCAGCCAGCCAAACCCGGTGGAGGGGAGCCGGGCGTTCCCCTGAGGAGAGAGCGACCAAAAGCCAGCCTGGAGCGCTGGGAAGAGGCGGTGGGCTGGGGCGGCGCCGGTTTTGCCTAGGTTTGCCTGAAGAATGGAAGTGTGCCTGAAGAGAGCGCGGGGCGTGGCAGAGCGGGCCCTGGCGGGGGGAACCGGCCCGGCTGGTTTGGGCAGGCCGGGGCGGTCCGCGGGCAGCGGCGCCCCGCGGGGCGAGGGCCGGGGCTGTGCTGGGGCGGGGGGCGCGCTCAGCGCGTGGGCCAGCGTCCGGAGCTGCCCGTGGAGCGGAGGGTGCTTGCTGCGAGCCGAGCAGTAGGGCCTGGAGAGGTCGTGCTGGTTTGGTGGGATCTTGGCTCGAAACGTGCAAAATAACACGCGAGTGCGTGGAAACCCCAGATTTTCAGGCTGGCGGCTGAGTTCCCAGGCACGGAGGATTGGGGTTTTGTAGGCTCTCGGGTTTACAGCAGCAGTTCAAAGAGGTCAGAGAGCCTCCTCTTGGGAGGTGTGCCCACGCTGGAAGGACAGTGTGGGGCGGAGCAGAGTAAGCCCCCATGAGAGCCCACGCTCCTGAGGGGAGGCAGGCAGCAAAGCAATGCTTCTGCTGGGGGATGTGCAGGGTTGCGCCCCTTCCCTAGACCCCTGCGTCACCACCACCACCCCCCCCCCGCCCCGTAACCCTCCAGCTTTTGGCTCCCTCGGTGGTACGGCATGTTGGGTACGAAGGGTGGTGGAGATGTGAGGGGTGAGAAACGGGCGAGGACGCAACAGCAGGATGCTGAGTGAGGAGACACAATGACGGTGGCGGTCGCTGATGGAGCAACTTGGAGTAAAAGGCTCAGGTCTGCAAATTACAGCTTGTATGGGTGAGCTGAAGCTGTTGCTGGTATCAGTGCAAGGTTTACAATCATATTTCAGGTCTTGTTCTCTTTTGCTTTCACAGCTAGTATTTTTGGTAAGTTTTTCTTCCAAGGGTTATTATGGTGTGTGAAACATAGGTACGATGCTATTATTGTCTTTCCTTTAAGTCAGTACATCCCAAGTAAGACAAGCCATGACATGGAATTAGGTTAAAATTAAAATCCTACCATGTAAATTGAAGTTTTTAGTATAGGTTATAACACCTTGACACTGAATGCTGTACCTAATACAAAGTAAGATGTAATACCTGCTCTGTGAGCTGTTAATCTAAAAGGCAGTGCCTTTAAAAAAAAAAAGGTAGTATTTTCAGCTTTATTTTATAGAGGAACTGGGACACAGAGAATCAAATTACTCCCATGTCATGCAGACTAGGAATTAACATGCGTCTTGAATTTCCAGTTTCACCTTAACCACAAAAACAAATTTTCTTTCTGAGTAGGGACGGTTTGTTCTGGATTTTAAAACCTTTCTTAAATGGAGTGCTAAAATAATTCAAAACTCTTGCTGTGTTATGTTTGCTCCCTAGATGCTCGGACAACTAGCTTTATGGCTGCAGCCTTTTCTTCTCCCACTGTTGATGAAAATACAAATTTTCTTACCTCGTGCAAGACAGTCTTTGCCACGAGTACTTCTTTTCTTCATTGTACCTTGAAGAACAGTTGCATGCATCATCCAAAAATGAGCTTTGCGCTATTTCTGGTGGTAAAACAACAATAATAAAACTGCCTGGCTCTTTGTCCTGTAGACAAACACCATGGTAATTAATGTGAATGCAATTATTTGTCAACTGTCACTCCATTGGCTTTCATGGGTCATTCTTGTGATCTTTTTACTTCTCTTTAATTACATGGTAGGGAAAGAAAAAGCTGAGGTTCTGCATGGGACAGGGCTGATGGTTGCCAGCTAAGAGGGATGAGCTTTGGAGTCATCTTTTCCTGCTGTAGAACACAAAACGAGTTGATGATCTAACACCCAGGTTAGGTCCTGCTGCCGTGACTGGCAGGTCGGTTTTCTCCTCTGAGTTGCTGCTTGAACTGAGGTTTTTCTGAGATGCTGCTGTGCTGAAGCTGCTGCTGAGCCATCTGGGTTACCATACTCTTGTCCCACTGGAAGCCTGATTTGCCTTCAAATTTAGGAATGCACTAATTGCACCTCAAGAGCTGAAGGTGGCATCTCAGGCAGATTTTGGTAGGGGCAGCTGTTTTTACCAGCAGAAGGTGTCGGGTTAGATTGCCCCGATCCCAGTGCCTTTTCAGCAATTTGTTTCTCATTTCTTAATATGACAGTATTATTCTGGATATCTGAACTTCTCACAGGAAAAGCTTTGGGAGGAGGGTGTTAAAATGAAATTAGGGGCTAACAAATTTATACTTGTTTCTTCTGCTCTTCCCCCTGCGTGGCTGTAAGAGGCAGGAAATTGAGCGAGCCAGACCTTTGGGCTGGGCTAAAAAGGTCACTCGCCTCTTTACATCTCACAAAACCAAGTTCTCTTGCACCCAAAGTGGGGTAGAACCACTCACCCTCTACCGCTTGCCTGCACAGTGTCTGCGTTTGCTTTCCTTCCTGAGCTGAACACGTGAGTTCAACGAGATCTCACACACCAAAGCACAACAGAGAATGGTAACCCTGCCTGTTTGGTTTCATCTGGTTTCACTGGTTTGCAGCTGGGCTGAAAAGAGTTTTCAGCCTAAAACAGAACCTTATAGCAGAGGAGTTCCTTTTCAGCACCCTTGTACACAAAATGGTTGCATCTCTTCTGAGGAAAGAAACCCAGCTCACCTCTCCCTCAGCTCTGGCCCTCCCTGGCAGCACTGGAAAGATGGACCTGCCTTAGATTGCCTGGGCTTTGGCCAAAACAATCTGCATCTGAAAGGGAAATACTGCCACAGCAGTTAAATTTAGCCTTATTAATTATTCCTGGCAGCTCATACAGCGTCAATTAAACAAGGATTTACATTCCCCAATGATTTTAGCATAATTTTCACTTTCAATCTGGTTTAAGTCCTAAATATGCAGCCTGCCTATTAGAAGATGGTCACTTGCCCAAATCATTTGAATTCATGTTATTTCATGAACGAAAAGAAAGGGTTTCTTTACTGTAAGAAATCATGAGTATACGTGCTTTTAGCTTGTCTTTTTTATTAGCTTTACACATATTACCTTTTCTTTGGTTGCTTTTGTTTACTTACTGTCAGACTGTAGAAACCCTTTAATCCTAGCTCTCTAGTTGTCAGAGTTAAAGTAAGAAAAAATGTGGGGGTTTTGTGGGTTTTTTTTGTTTTCCCAAGTGAGGAGTACAGCTAGACCACAGGCAGGTATTGCTGTGTAATCACCCGTCAGAATTGCACCAGGAGCAGGACAGCAATTCGAATGCCTGTAAGGTAAGAGGAGCTTATACAGAGGTGCAGTCCTGCCCTTGTGTGCTGTTATCCCTCCTAGGAGATCAGTGCTGTGTGCATGAGAGATGGCGTAGCCGTGCAAAACTGTTCAGCAGCAGAGCTGTGTTTTCATCTTGTCGTACACAGACCAGTGCTGTGTGCCAGCCTCACGCCCGGGGCGAGGGCAGGAGCTGCACCAGCCTCTTACGCTCAAGCAGTGGCTTTTTCCGTGTGTGAAAGATGCGTGAGTGGCATTTCTATGGTGGACATTTCTGTTATATCTAATACCACGACTGAAGGAATTTCCATACTGGCATCCGTAGTGGAACTGAGCGTTGGGGATCAAAGAAGGTGTTGAAAGCAGGATTGTTGCTATGTTATAGCATCATGACATTATATCATTGCTGTGGAAAGTAATGTGATGATCAATGAAAATAATTCAGGTAGCTAATTCTCCTTCCTTCCATGTGCTGTCTTGTATTGAACTGATATTAATAATATTAAGCTTCCATTCTTGTCAGTGATGAAACCAGATCTCTGTAAGCCACTTCAGCCATAAAAAGGGTAAAGATCTACGTGCAGTAACTAAGCAGATGGGTAAAAGGAGCCCTCAGAGCTCAAAGTCTAATAATAAAGTTTAAGAGAGTTTTGCTAAAGTCACTGTACACAGCAGGATTGCTGCTGCCCTTGAAATTAAGCACTCACATACGCTTTTTCTGTTTGCCAGCACATTAGTACAGGGACAGTACCAACTTGTGAAAAGCACCACATCCTTCATAGCATTTTATAAATAATCAGAATTTCCAGACAGAGAAGGACTAACAATTTTTTAATAACAGTAGAATATCTTTGAGGTAGAAGGAAAATTGCTATTGGGGGATCTGCTGGCTGAGATGGTGAGGCATCCAAACATACTCTGGAGACATCAAATGTATGGGGTTTTACAGACACCAAATACCTTGGTAGTTAAGGAAACTGCTCCATCCCTGCACTACAGCTTATATCATAATTGCATTAATAGTTGTAGTAGCTCGGTGGGTGTAACTGTGAAGTAAATATAAATTTGTGTCTCCTGTGAATAGGTAAAGCGTGTATTGAAAGACAGAAGCAGATGTTTCGCATGGCTTAATAAACACGTTCCCAAGTTGTCAATTCATCCTCTACATTCACCCCGAGATTCAAAGTATAATGTCTGTTTGTAAAGACGATCAGGAGTGAGTCAGTAAAAGGAAAACAGTGCAGTATGAAATGGTAAATTGCACATTTATATGCTCATCTACCATAATATGCTGGGTCTGGGAAGAATTTTAGCTAGAAAAAACATCACAAGATCTTATGAAGGAGCATCATGCCTCTCTCAGTTCTCTGCAGGCTCCTAGGTTATTTCGCTGTGGAAAATATACAAATGTAACACTCATTTCCTTTGTAGTCATACCTGCCACCCCTTATTCTTACAGTTTCTGATGATAACTAATGTAAAGTAAGAGCTGGTATCTCCCAAGAAGTACTTCCTTTATCTTCATCAACAGATTTATTTAAATATCCAAAAAGGCTCGTGATGACAATAAAAACAATTATCTCCCTAAATTCAAAACAAGAACCTTTTATTCCTAATGTTTTGAGCACTCCTTTGTCAAAGAAGCTGATTTTCTGCTGATGTACGTTTCTCGTAGCTGTCTGTGCTCGTGCAGAGGCTGCGGACACCAGTTCTGCTTCGGCAGCTGGTGAGGTGTCCAGTGGTACCCACAGGGACGAGCTTTTAGGGTCAGAAGGGGCAGGAATTAAATTGTCTTGCAAATTTGTAGCTCTCATTTTGAAACATTAACTAACTTTGGCAAATAAGAGTGGGCAAAAAAACCCCACTTGTCTTTTTGAACAGCACTTTAAAATGATCGTGTGGTCAAAACGGAGAAAGGGCAGCTCTTAGCTGTAGTCTCCTTGAGCAATCCCTAGTGCTGAAGCTGAAAATTTCATGTGAAGGTTGTTGTCTGCAACATTTGGTTGCAGATTATTACCCGAGTTGTTTGTTGTTGTTCCTACTGAATCAATGGGCTTTTAAAGCTGAAGGTAGCACCATGAAAAGGGAAAGTGATCCCTGTTTCTTACCCAGCGTTACACTTGGCAGGGCTGAACAATGCCAGGAACACACCAAATACACATAATGAGCAAGGGTTGGAAATAGGTTGTCACTGATGCTTCGGGCAGATCATGTATCAAAGATGCAGTTGGCTTGTGTGATGCAATTGGCTCGCGTGCAAATGGACAAAAGCATCTCTGCCTCCCCTGCAAATTCAGCTGAGGAAGGATGCTGTCACACATCAGGAAAAACTGCCTGTGTCCCAACAGATAATGGACAAACCCTTACCTCTGAGCTCATTGCCTGGCCTTGCATTTAAATATTTTCAATTTTCATTTATTTACTTTTTGTTAGAATAATTGTTTTAGTTTTTTACTATCCAAATGACATTTTACTTGAATGGAGTACACTTGCGTGGCACTTTAACAGCCATTTCCAGAGGTTTCTGTGCCTTCTGATTTTTAAGAACTCCTGCGTTGGTCTTTGCTCTTTCATTTTTAAATAAGTACCTGGTCTTACTTCTGTAAACTTGTGGCAACATTACATCAGATGCTTTTCCTTCTTAGAAAGTTGAAGGTAGTCAACCTATAAGAAATACCCTGGTATTTCCCTGAGACTGATACAGCTACCTGTTTTGCGTTGACATTGTTCAGAGTCACCTGTATCAGATGTCTTTTGCTCGCCTGGCTGTGCCTTGCAAGGGAATGCGGATTGTCAGCTTGGGATTTCTCTGGAAAGAATTCGCTGTGATTGTAGAGCATCAGGAAACCTCTTTTTTGTCTGTAGAAAGATGAGGGAATTTGGCAAACACTGAATAGCATGATCAAATAATTTACAAGTGTGACTTTGAGTTTGTTTACTTTCCCTGTGCTATTTATGCAGCACACGTTTGAAAGCAAGCTGTGAGTATTATGCAAAGAAATCTGCTAGCATGCAATCTCCAAGCGAAGATTTAAGATTTCATTTCAGGCAGAACCTGGCTCACAGCAGCAAATAGGAAGAACTGTTACACTACTCTGACAGCCATACTAAAAATTTAGTGTGGTTAATGCTTATATTTCCAAGTTACATTTCTGCTGTGGTGAAAGGCTTTTGCGTGCATGGACTGAATGAAATGCCCACTGATGTGAAATCATGTTTTGTCATTAGTTGCAGAAGCTAAGGTGAATGTAAGAGGGACCATGGATGCTTCGTCTCACCCACCAGCGTTTATTGCCATAAACCAGTGATCTGTGCGGTTCTGCTGGTGAGCTCCAGCGAAGTGGCTGCTCTCCTGTGGCTGTAGTGTCCCAGGACTTCAGGGTCTCGCCCTGGAGCTGAGAGGCAGCAGAAAGAGGAGAGAGAGGTCTGGTTTCCATCTGCCCACCCTACATGAACACAAATGAATTTAACTTCCATTTCTCTGGTTACTAACCTTTGATGTAGCAAGAGCGGGAGCTTCATGTAGTAACCTGGGCTACGCTGCTAAGTTCACATAGCAAAGTCACAAGAAGTGAATGATAATGGCTGTCACCTTCTTTTCCATTTTTGCAGTGATCTGACAGTGCAAATGGTGCATTCCCTCCGGCTACCACAGCCATCCCTCATTGGTGATGAAAAGCCGTAGTACCCTGTTTCAAAAAACCAATAACTTTGCATTAAAAACTCCTTAGTTGTGACCTCATCTGCGGTAAAGAAATGTGAGCAGTCCTCACCACTCAGTCCTCACCCATCATCAATATTTTCTTTTCCCAGAGAACAGCTAGATTCCCTGAGATCCTGAGGGTTGTAGCTGACGGGGATGCAAGCCCTGGCAGCGATGGAGACCAAGAGGCATGGGCTAAAGTTATTAGAGAGGCTCTGCCGAGCTGGCAGCTCTCCGCTCTGCCTGCAGAGTGTGGGTCTGTGGGTTTGCCTTCCCTGCCCATGGAGATGGAGGTGACTTTTGGGTCTTAAATCTCCGAGTACGCAGAGAATTTGACAACTGCTCTGAGTTTCTATTAGCGCTGGAGTTGGACAAAACTCAATACGTTGGGAGAAATACCCTAGCTAAGTGCATTCGTTAAGAGAAAGTATGAAGTAGCAGCTTTCCCCTCAGAGGTAACACAGTGATCCTTTCCGATTGCCCTCTGGTACTCTGCTCGTGCTCTGCGCGCTGCCAGCACTGCAGCCAGGCATTGACCTGCTGGTTTCCAATGGCCTGTCATGACCTGCCCCATCACTTTGTCCACATCAGCTTTGTCTTTCAGCCTGTGATAAGTTAGGGTGTAATCTCTTGCGCCTGTCTCTGACCACCTCCCTTTCCTTGTCATTTTTTTGCAAAGCCCCTTTTTATCTGACTTTCTTCTTTTTTTCTGGCTGCTTAGGCTCCCAGAGCCTCAATTCTGTTATGAAATGTATGCGAGAACATAATGGCAGTTCACAGCAGTTGACATGATAAGAAAAATCTGAATGTTAGAGTAATATCCCTGAAATTAGGGCTGGTTGCATGATTAATTTTTTTAGTTCAGGTGTATTTGAACATTTCCAATTAATGTATTCCAATTCCTAAAAATAAAATTCTTTCTGAGAAAACTCCCATTTGTCTTGGTGTAAACCAGTAGAAGGATACGATCCAATTAAAAGGGAGAATATGGCATGTCTACATGGCTGAAGTCAATGTCAAGTTTCCAACCGACTACAGTGGGTTCAGGATTTCTCTAATAAAGGCTGCGCTGGTAAATCAAACTGCCTTGATTGCTTTCACTGGCAGCTCTGCTTGATTAGGTGCAACAGAATTTGTCCTGTGGAAAGGGATCAGGAGAGGGAGAGAGCACAACAGAATTCGGCCCTGGAAAAAAAATCTGATTGTAAGAGGTGACTTGAGCTCACACGAGGCCTTATTAAATGGAGATTATTCAGTCACACAGTTACAGTGGCTATAATGGGGAAGGAGTTTTTCATTAATTATTCAACGGCAGGGAAATCTATATTTTGCCTCAGACTGACACTTTTTACCATCTGCTTAAAATCTTACTGTCTCATAACAACTATTATCAACATGTTGGGTTTTTTTCCCCTTTTAGAGTAATCATTATGCTAAGCTTCCAGATTGTTTAAGGTATCTGAGGTCCAAGTACAAGCATGCTGTTACAAATAGCTAATACTTACAATTGCTATTCATTTTCATATGTTTGATTGGCAGCTGGTTAGGACATTTGTTTTTCTCAGTTGTAATTGTGATCCAGCAGTGGCCTTGATCTTGCTGTTATATCTGAGCTGAACTGCATGCCTGTAACTAATCCCAATAGGCTCATTTTAAAAGGACGTAGTGACTCAAATTCGTGCCTAGTATAACTCTATTGAAATTAGCACTTTTCACCAGGGATGAATTTCTCTCAGTATCTAGAAGTGCCCTTAAAGCATACAGAGGGATCATTAGCAGTGGGCCCTGAACATAACACAATTACATGGCTGAGCAGCCAGTCACCTAACTGCCTGGCTTTGAAGGTGTCACTTAAATGAGTTTTTCTGGGTGTTGCCCCCCAAGTCTTCCACCCCCCCCAGAAAAAAAACCAAACCCAAACCCCTACAAAAACCACATGTGCTGGGTGAGGTTGCTGAGGGGGAACTGAGATTTATGCTAAACTCCATGAGCAGCTTCTCCTGAAAATGGGAAGAAAATTCAGACACTTGCTTTCACGGGCACTGAAATGCCAACGCAAATTTAAACAGACACCTCTTAAATGCCCAGAAATATTTTAAAAGTCTAGTTAATTGTAAATTAAACAGAAATTTGGGCCTGTTGTATGGTGACTGTTGCAGCAGAGGACTACCAACCTCTCCAGTCCTGCATTTTTTGTGTTTGCTGTTGAGAAACGTGACATCCAAAAGGCCAATATGGCTCTGCAGTCGGCTAATCCTCCATCACTTCAAATACCATCCCACAGCGTGCAGCCAAGACCAGAACGAGACCATCTTCAGAATATAATCCTGCACAACTGGAGGCTGATATCTGCTAAACTCTCTCCCTAAAGGCTTGCGCTGTCTGGCTGGCGACCTGGAGCTGGCAGAGAGCAGGCGTCGAGGAGCCATGCCCCTGTGCGGCTGTGGCTCCAGCTGGCTGCGGGCACACGGGCAGGCGGCTGCAGGCTGTGCTGCAGAGCTTCCACCCAGGAGTGGTAAAGGAGACGTTTTAAAGAAGGGGCAAAAGGCCACGCCAAACATTTCCAATGTTGTTGCTACCCAGAAAAGGAGCTCGTTCACTTAGATCTATACAACTTAACATTCTCCACACTCTAATTTTGGAGAAAACGGCGGTAGACTGGTCATGCTGTTGAAAATATTTATTTAATTTTTAATTGCAGAGGAAAATGACACTGTAAGCATATCATTGTACATGTCCATTTATTTTGTATACTTTCCTCTCAGATTAGTGAATTTGTAAGTTCTCTTTCTCTCACTCTTGCACACCTGGCTGGGTTTCTGAGCTACAGGTTGGGATCTCGTAATCAGAAATTGCTGTGTAAGGCAGTGTTTAGCCAGTTTAACAGCAGCTGAATAGCACCTTATCAGCTGTGCTAAAACACAGCACATTTCACCACTTGGGTGGCTGAAACCTGCTTCTGTCTTTTCAGATTCATGGCAGACTTTGCATATGCACCACCTGCAAACAGGAGCTTCTGAGTGATTGCTGTCCTTCTGCTGTCTCCTGCTGCAGGGAATGTCATACCTGGTGAAGTTAAAGGCATCGATTATCAGTGTAGTAGCCATCATTCTGCATAATTCTGGATCAGTACAAATCCTTGTTTAATTGCATTTATAACACAAAAAGTATTTGAAGAAAAAACAAAACCCCCATTTATTTCCATATGAAGATGATCTTGGCAAACTAGCAGGGCAGACAAATTTGTAGGAGACTTGCTAATCACCTTGATTAATGCAACTAATAACTGCGTGAGATCAGTGAAGTCTCCCTCTCCATATATGTACACATATATGCTTTGCTTTTGTTTACAGTACTTTGATGTTTTATGCAGCCCACAACACTTCAAGAGCAGCCTTCAGACAAGTTTAACCTAACTTATATTCACTCAGACATGCAACAGGGACCTCTGTAAGCCTACATGAATCCTGTTTGAGGAGGTTTGGTCTAGCATAACTTGGTCAGGGCTTTCTGTCCAGTTAAGCTCTGGCTGGGCCAGCTGGCCCCCATTAGTTACCCAGGAGACTAAAGGCTGGCTTTTGGGGCCGACTGATGGGTTTGCTGTGCACCACTGAGGGGGTGTGTGCTGCTGCCTCTGGGGGTCTTGGTGGTCAGTCTGGTGCTTGGTACTTCTGCTTGCTCAGACTTGGCTCCTGCTCCAGGACCTGGATCCCAGCACAGCTTCTCTGTTGCCAGACCTTTGCCTGGCCCCTGCCCACGCTTCGGCTGCCCTTCAGTACCTCCCGGGGAAAAAGGGAAGTAAAAGCCAACAAATCAAACCCTGTAATTCAGTCTGTGTTCATTTGTATGCCTGCTTGTAAATCCCATGAAGGAGGCAATATAACTGCAGCTATTTGAGAAAAGGATTAGTAGGAACAACTCTCCCTTGCAGCAAGGGAAAGTATCTTGTTTGTGATTGCGGTGTCAGATTCTGCGGCAGTTTGTGCTGACAGGCTGGCTTTGCTGGGGAGGAATTTGTGCTGGTCATACTTTTGTTCTTCTGTTGCTTGCAGGCATGTTTGTAGTCCTTTAAAAAATATTTTTCATCAGTTTATCTAATTTGGATATGAAAACTTTTGATATCATATAAGCCTTTATGCCATTAAAATTTTACCTAAGCTATTTGCATTTTCAGGCTGTTTTGTAAAGTGGTTTTCTACACAGGATGAGGGAAGTGCTATAGTATGGTATACAGGTGTTAAAGTTCAGCTTTTTTTTCTTTGGTTGAAGCTTGTGTACAAGTTGCAGTGATGTAAGAAGGCCTGATTGCAAGAAACATAGAAGAACAAAAATGGGAGGAAGGTTAAGGGGTACTTGGATAGTGCATTTTCCCTCAGTTTTGTCTACTAAATCAGTTCTTTAGTAGACAGATCTGTTTTGATTCTGTCTTTGGGTGGTCATATCTTTGGCTTACAGTAATCTTACTGGACTGAAGTTCATATTATCTTGGCAAGGTCTTTAAGGCAAGTTGTGTTTGTGTTGTCTCTGTGCCTTCAAAACAACCTGCATCCTATCAGAGAGTATTGTTTCTTTATTGTTGTACACTAGAAGCCAGTTCTGATTTCTTGAGTGGGCCATTCTCTGGCAATGCCTCACTCTCCTGAAGTTGAGTTGAGGGCCCACAGAGCACCATACAAGTTTACAGATAAGCCAGAGGTAGCTGTTGGTCTTTATGCAGCCAGTAATGGACCTTCACTCCTATTTTAGTCCTAGTATAGTGTTGTAAGAAACAAGGTGGGAGGGTGAAATAGTTTCACAACTTGGGTTTGCCACATGGACCACTCTGACCTTGGCTGAACGTAAACCTAAGCTGTAAATGCACCTTGCTACTAAAGCAACTTCTGTCTTCTCCATAAATGTTATCTTAGCAGTTTTAGAGTCTTTTAAGGCATAATGTACCTTTAAATGAACCACTGAGGAACTTCTTTGTGTGGCTCTTTGTTTTATTCAGATATTATGGAAGTCAGCTTTCCACTGCTGCGTGCAGAGGGACAGCTAATGAGGGTCATACTGCTCGTGTGTGGCACTTCCTACTTTCATAAAATGGGTAAATCTCAAATGCCTTAAATTGGCAGATGCCTACCACTATTTCTAATACAGTGAGAGCAGCATATTTAGTTTCTGACATTAATCTATGGAGTAGATCTGAATCTAAATATTTTCATTTCTAACTCATTATTTCACTTGGATAGTTTTATCTCAAGAGTAATATTTCTCAACCAGGATTGGGGAAGTTTTGATATCAGCATAGTGGGT
This sequence comes from Aquila chrysaetos chrysaetos, assembly GCF_900496995.4. Taxonomy (NCBI): domain Eukaryota; kingdom Metazoa; phylum Chordata; class Aves; order Accipitriformes; family Accipitridae; genus Aquila; species Aquila chrysaetos. Next base: position 18,862,773 of record NC_044015.1, read on the forward strand.
GGGACTTAATGTCTCAAGATAGAATATAATTCCTGTCTGTCATTGTCATGCCTGTCAATGATCTGTGGTATGACTTAAGATACTACTAGTTGTTATTTTAACAGGATTTGGATACACAGCTTTATAACCCAGGTTACTGGCAGCCATGGATACCACTGACTTCAGTTGAAGTGGGGGTCGTAGGCCTTAAAGTTAAAGGTTTGGGTTGAGATCTAGTTTCTTTTAGAATAAAAGAAATGTTCTTGGCACCCAAGGGAGCGGGATCTCACACCATGTCTAAAACTGAGCCTGCAGAAATGTAAGTGCACAACATTCAGAGGACAGTTCTGATAATTAGTGTCCTGAGCTTGTGATGGCTTATTTTTCTGAACTGAAGACGAGGGTTCATGGCCCCTATTACTTTCAGGCCCTAACCTAGCATTGTCCCTGCCACTGCAAATTCAATCCCAATGCGCTGAATAAAGAGTCCCCTAAATCTTCAGCCTCTGCTGATCTGCAGTCCAGCGTTGGCCCAGCCTCATTAGACAAGCAATACACAAGTACACTCATTTATGAAAGGTTAAAAAAAAAAAAAGTAGGTAGCAGAATGTTCTGAAATATTTATATTCTTTATTCTTGAGGTGAGACAAGTATGGGTAACATTAGAGATGAAGCTGCACTGCCTGCTTGAAGTGTTTAGAAATATTTTGCCTGCTGAATTCTCTAAAAATAAATTTGAATGTTTTGTTGTTAAAAATCATTAATATTTTTGATTTGCAAGCATAAAAGGAAACCTTTATTTAGCAAACTTAGATTAGTATGTAAATACAGATCTAACATTGTAAGTGGAAAACTGGAACAGTGTCTCGGGGATTATATGTGACTGCCCTATTTATTATAACAGTTAACACAGCATGAGACTAGAGACTGATAGTAATTTTTGCCTTTAGGATATGAAAAATTGAATTGTCTAATAGTATTAATTTTGAAATAAATATTCTATTAGTAATACAGTTATAAATGTTACTCCAGATACTCTTTCACTGTTTGAGTAGATATTTCATGCATGGCACTTTTCAGTTCTTCCAAACTTTAGGTAGAGAGGAGATTTTTTTATTTTCATGTGAAGTTTTTTTCCTGGATTTCCATGTATTCAAACCTCATCCAGTGCACAGTTTCCTGCAAGTGTCACGCTTTCAGTGATTGATCCCTTCTTCCAACAATGCAGGAAAATCTTTCTGGATTCTTGGTTCTAGGTCCCAAGTAGACTATGAAAACATAAAAACAGCTTTTCCTTGCCTTAGGTCTTACTTGTGCCAATTTCTAGCTTTTCATATCTCAGTTATATGCACTTGAACACCTTGACTTTTCATAAAAATATCACTTTCTTCTCAGCTGGGACCCCAAACCCGATTTTTGTTGGCATCTCCTTTCCTTCTGTCTTGAGTGAAGAGGGGAGGTTTTGCTATCCTGTAACTGTGTCATCTGATCTGGTTTTGTATTAAAAAGTCATCATCAGGCTGTTGAGAAAAACATATGAAAGGTAAGAAATGGAGATGAACTGGGGGAAAGGGGTAAGAAACAGGTATATTGCTTAGAGGTGTCAAAAAAAGTCAAAGAAAATTTAACAGGACCTACTAAGACATGAGGAAGGTTATGATTTTATTTACTGTTTCAAGTTGCTTGGATTCTTAAGAAACCAGCCTTTTTGATATTTTGGTTAAAATACGTGAAGTAGTACATGACAATTTCCTTTCTTTTTTCTGACCTTAAATGTTTTCCTTATGATAAATGCCATGGCTGACCACTGGCAGGAGGCGAGAGGCTGGCTGGCTAAGTCTTCCTTCCCTTTTTGTTCAGCACAGACAGGTGGCACATCATCAGCTTACTCCTTTTGTAGGAATGATTTTTGGAAAGCTGAAACTTGGGCTTCTATAAAGCAAATATCCTATTCTAGGAATTCGGCATAAGATTCTGGACCCAATAAAATGCAGCAAGTTTCTGTTGACTTCAATGGAAAGGAGATTTCTGGCAGGGGAGGTAAGAGTTGAAAACATTGGCTTCAGATGATTATTTGGTAGGTGGTTGTTAGAGCTGGGCAGTCTGTTTGACTGCTTTAATGTCTTATTTTAACATTGACTGGTCTAGATGGATCTTTCCTTGCAGCATCACTGAATAGGGTTCTCAAACATGCAAATGCATTTTATGTATTCAGGCAATTTTATACTAAAAACAGTATCTTGGTGTTCTTTTGGTGTGTTAGCATTTAGAATTCCTCTCAGTTTATAATTATCTATACCTTTATATATCATGTTGTCTGCATCTTTCAGGTCTCTGTTGAAAAGTAAATTCAATACAAAGCCCTGTTCCACTCGGTTCCATGCGTCCTCCCAGCTTATTATTTTACTTTTTATGATTTTTCTTTTGTTTTCAGTGCTTCATCTAGATTTCAGGTCTCTTGTCTATGATTCTTTCCATGAAAACTTGAAATAGTTTTTTGAAGTAAAATATAGTGCTTTGCTGAAATTCAGATAGGACTGTTACTTTAAAATGTTTATTTTTTTAAAGTCTATCTGATTTGTAGTGTAAGACTTTTTACAATATCACTAACAAATAATTAATAAGCAATTGATTAAAAGTAGCACTGCTTTTTCACTTTCTGCTGCAAAATTCCCAAAGTAATTCTGAAACTGGAGCCTACAATTATAGGATACAGCCAGATGCATCTGGGAGATCTCGATCCATGTTGATACTCATTTTCAGTGGCAGACAGAAGTTACTGAAGAATTCTGGTCAGCAATCGTACCCTCATTTACTTTTACTGTGAGATAAGCAGGCCACTTAAGAAATGCTGGACTCTGGCCACCTCCCTATTATTCCCATCCAGCAGAAATGAGAACAGCTCCCGGGATGCTTCTGGCCAGGAGCCATGGTAGCCCAGTGCATTTCCAAGTGGGAGGAAGATACAAATAGCTGAGACACAAGACAGCATGTTCCTGCTCGCTTGCAGACTGCATGTAACTGAATTTTCTTACTGGTATAATTAAGTTGGTCTAATTGAGACGTGCTGAGCATGAGCTCAGGGCTGGCTCAGCCAAGACGCGGGCCTTTAGTACCCATGAATGAAGGCAGTTCTTCGCTTGGGCTTGTGCCGCTTTCTCCCTGTAGCATTAAAAAGTGCACTCAAGTGCAATCGTCAGAAGGCAGGAATACTTTAAGCGCCAGAACCGATGAACCCATTGGAGAGTAAGGGAATAAGTAGGAAAAGGAAGTGAGGAGCAATGCTCTTTGGGAAGAGATCTACCATTTTGTTATCCTTGTTTGGCACCTCACACAAAGGGGTCTGTGCCTAGGGCTCATGGGCACTATTATATCTGCAAGAGTAATTGAAAAAGAGGGAATATGTGTATATTTGTGTGGTGGTTATTTTTAAATTGTATTTATTTATTTTCCCCAACCTGAGCAATGTAAGTAATTTAAACACAGGAAGTGTGGTGACAGTGGGAAATAATTATTTCAGAAAGCTTGCAAATGTGCCCTTATAAGACAAATTTAGTTTCTTTTTTGAAAAAAAGCAACAAGAAAAGAGGTGGAAATGCAGCACAGGGTAAGAGTAAAGAAAAATTTATGATGATGTCTTCAGTAAGGAGACAGTTGTCTCCTGGAAAGAGATAAAACCACGTAACAGCTATTTTTGGGTGCCTCTTGGTGAACAACTCTCCTTTGGACTTGCTGTTCTTTTAATAGAGATTTCTCTTTTTGTATTTATGTTGCTGCTTTGCAGTATTTTGAAAGTGGGAATGTATGTCCAAAATTTTACTGGTTTCTTTATAAAAAAATCCGAAGATAAAACTGCTTTAGCAAATGGCTTAATGATGTGTTAAGAAAAAAAGTATGTGACGTACATTGAATCTTTTGAGCAATCTAAACTGAGGCGTAGTTGCCAGGTTCATGAATATCAGTCTGTGATAGTGAAACTGGAGGAGATGGACTGAGGTGACTTTTAACACTGGCCCCTCTTTCAATCCAGAGGATCCTCCAACCAGACAGATCTATAAGCAATTTTTGGAGTATGAGGAGAAGAACAGGATGGAAATAGCTCAAATTTTCAGTATGTCTTCAGCAGCTGGTTCATTTGAAGTACTTATTTGAGCTATAGGGTTTTCTGGTTTTTGTATCTATTAACAGCAAAAAAATAACTGGGTGTAAAAGTAGCTCTAGAACACAAACAAAATTAGGATTAAGGGAAAAATTGAACCCCTTCCAATACATGACTGTGGACAATGTAGGAAGCCGAAGAAGGAAGTGAAGAGTACTGCAAGAGGGGAGGAAAGTGAATGTGCAGATATTCCAGAACCTCAGTAGCAGTCAGCCTTCTGCTCTAGCAAGGCTGTGCTGACCATGAATTTCAGCTGTGAATCCATTTGCCCCTTCCCTTCTCTCAACCATGTAACTCTGTAGAGAGCTGATTTTCTGGAATTTATGTGGATATACAGATTCTCCTCCATTTGGAGGAATGTGACTCAGTTGATTATGTGAGATCCAGTAGAGGAACAAACCTATATATTTTGAATTAAATTTAGTTCTTATATTGCAGTATAACAGCCTATGACTTATAAACAATTTAAAACTGCAGTGTAGGTTTTTCAGATATTTAGAATTCCAAATACCACCTTTAAAGTATACATATTCTGTGGATGTAAAGTTTGGATTAAGGAGTGTTGGACTGCTTCTATTAAACCATGTAAAAAGATTAGATCCATTTGAGCAATGAGCCTGAAGTGCTTTTTTTGCTGTTTATGAATAAGAACAGTGCTTGTTTTTCTGTATGTCTGCAAAGGCATCCCAACAATTTATGTTGCTCTTGGGTGCTGTACCACTGATCCTGGCTGGAGGTAGCTGAAGTGGGAATGTGGATAACATAGTGCGGATGTTTTTCTGTTTCTTTTATCTATATTTTTTTTTCTGCCTTCTGCATTTTCTTCGGTGTTATGGTTGTTGCCAGTCTGAGAGTGGATATCTTGTGGGTGCGACCAAATTCTTGTTCACTTCACATTCAACTTGTCACAGATAAAAAATATGTTACTACAGGACAGTGTTTTATTGTATTCTTGATCAAACTGCTCTGATGTTCATTTTGATGGATGATGATATCCAAACGATCACAGTGCAGTCTGTTAGTGAAACAGACTAACAGACTGTTAGTTTCAGTCCCTCTTGATTTAAATTAGGAATTAAATTCTCTCCAATTCTGCCTGGTTGTAGGCAGTCTGATACTTTGATTGCATGTTTACATTGCAAACTTCCCAATCAAAGTGTTGCTCAGAGTAGGCAGAGGTACCTGTTACTGGTGACCTAGTGTTTGGGCTGAGGTGGTTAAATGGAGAATTTGCATCTCTCCTGATAAACGGGAGAGACATGGGTTGTTGCTGCCTGGTGGTAGCCACCGAGCAGGAGGGACCTGCTGAGAGCAGGGAAGGAAGCGTGGCTGAGGCAACTCAACCTGAAGTTGTGCTCTCCCATGTAAGGGTTTTTCTGACACTCAGCTGCACCACCACCAATCCTTTGAATCTTCTTATTCATGCCAGATCACTTGCTGCTAATTGGAGTTTATATTCTGTTAAAATGCGTTCCTGCTCCGACAGGCCAGACCTGTATGGAGCACCTTCGTGAGCTCCCTCTGTGTCCGGTCAAAGCTGGAAACCTTTAATTTGTGAGCCCAGCTAACACGAGCAGAGGTCTTGTAAGCAAGCTGACTGCTTGTGACTTCGTGCATCTTTAGGAGTGGAACCAAATGCTGTTCCCAGATGTCCTTGAGCAGCATTTGTGCCTCTAATTACGTAGTAAGTCACACCTATCTCATTTCATCATCTGCTGGGTGATGGCACAGGTGTTACGGATGGTGGAGCTGGATCCTTCTTATTTTCTGAGGGCCATGTTTTCTTTTTCTTTTTGGCTGATTGCAGTGTGAAGTGGGGACCTGTCCTGTGGCATGTTCTGCAGCCTGGCACTCATGAACCAAAGTTAATACCGCTGTCTGCTCAGGAAAAGGCCTGGAATAGCAGACATATCACCTGTTTAATAAAGTAAAAAAGTGAAGCAGCATTTTAAGCTTACTGAAATGTGCAAATTGCTTGCTAGGTTTCAGTTTCTGAAACAAATTCCCAGAACTTCTGTATTAATTCTTTCAGAAATTATTAAAAGCATTTGTGGGATTATTCTGAGCTCAGAAAGCAGCAAGTGTCAGGCTTTTAACAGAGGAGATGTGAAAACCAGGGATAGTTGTGGGCTGTCTTGAATAGTCATGTTAGTTCTTTGCTGTTAGAAGGCTTTTACATCCTGGACTGTGGGTCTTTTTCCCCCATAAATTATCCATTAATAGTACTTTAAAAACGTGGGGTTTTTTTTTGGTTTTCTTTTTAAATAAACACTTTAACAGAGGAGAAAAAACAGTTTTTGTATCCTTTTAAGTGACTTTTTTTCTGAGAAAGTAAGTTTCCAGCACCACTTCAGAAATCCAAAGGAAATAATAGCTTTTGAAATGCAGATGCAGAGGGTATTGTGAACTCTGGTGTTTGTATGGTCTATTTTTGGAGTCTGTCACCTTTAGTAACTTAAAATCACTTGCGGTTTTTTTTCATTTTTATTTGAAGTTGCCTGGAATGCTTGTTGGAAGCTATTGCGTTGGTTTTTTTTGTTTTTTTGGTTTTTTTTCCCCAAACTTAACTGAAGTGCAAATAAAATCCGAGGCAGTTAGTGCAAAATGTTTTAGGGGAGAACGGAGGAAAAACAATGCCACGCCACGATCTATTCTCTACCATTTCTGGAAAGGGCCGAGAGAGGCATCTTTCATAATGCCTGACAGCTTGCTGCTTTGATCTCCTCCGAGCATTTCGCTGTTTTCGTAGTGAGTGGGTAAAAGGCTGAAAATAAACCAGAGCGTGACATGATGCCATTTTACATACCCGCCTGTTACAGCTGCGTCTCGTACACGGCCGGTGCTCTGTTTTTGCCGCCTCAGGTGCGCCTCGAGGTGCGGCGAGGGGAGCACCCTCACGGACCGGGGGCGGGGAGGGCCGCCGGGGCTGCACCCCGCGCTCGCGCCTCACGCCAGCCCGCCCGCCCGCGGAGGCGCGGGGACAGGTGCGCGGCGGCGGGCGCGGGGCGCGGCGGCGGGCGGGTCCCGCCTCCCGGGGCGGGGCGGGCGCGGAGACGGGGGCGGCGCGGGGCGGGGCGGGACGGACCGGCCGCGGCGGCGGCGGGAGGGCGCAGCGGGGGCCGCCGCGGCCGCAGCATCGCGGCGCGGTGGCAGGGATGGAGCCCTGGAAGCAGTGCGGGCAGTGGCTGATCAGCTGCAAGGTGCTGCCGCCCAACCACCGGGTGACCTGGGAGACGGCCCAGGTCTTCGACCTGGCGCAGACGCTGCGCGACGGCGTCCTGCTCTGCCAGCTCCTCAACAACCTCCGCAGCCATTCCATCAACCTCAAGGAGATCAACCTGCGCCCGCAGATGTCCCAGGTGCGACGGCCGCGCCGCCCGCGGGGGTCTCCGCGTGCTTTGTCTGCGGCTTCTAGCGGCGCGGAGGGGGAACCGCGGGGTTCGGGGAGTTGGAAGCTCCGCGGCGCTCCGCGCCCGGCGCAGGTCCACGCCGCCGCGGAGGGCGGGCCCGCTCCCGCAGGGCGGTGCGCGTCAGCCGGAGCCCCGGCCGGTCGGACCCCCAGCGGCCCGGCAGCCCCCGCCCGGGCACCTTCCGTGCGCGGTGCGGCCGCCCGGCCCGCGGGCTCGGCGCGTCCCGGGCGGTGGGGCGCGACCGAAGCTGCGGGCCGGCGGCTGCCGGAACCTCCGTGAGGACGGGTTGCCTGCGGCGGGAGGCGGTTTGGGCGGGAGCCTGCCCGGAGCCCCGCGGGCCCCTCACGTTGGGGTGGCTGTGCTGAGGAGAAGTTCCCTGCAGCAGTCCCAGAGCCGGCACTTCAACGTTTCTATGTACGCTAATAGTTAATACGAGCAGTTTACGGCAGAAATTGACCTCTCGTTTCTGGTTTTTCTGGAGGTACCTAGAGGCGTGAGGGGGAGGGAGGGCGACGGGACCGGGAGCTTGGGAAGCGGCGAGGGAGGAAAGGAGCGGGGTCGGTGCTGTTGGAAGTGGGAGGGCGGGCTGGCGTGGCTGAGGGAGCGGAGCCTTGCCTCGGCCGGGGAAGGCCCGGGCAGGGGCGCTGGAGGGGAGCGGGCGAGAGAAGCGGTGGTGGTAGCGCTTGTCAGCTGGCCTTCGCATCTGTGTGCGACCGATGAAGTTGCATGTTAAAGAGCGATTGGTAACGAGAAATGGTGCTCTCGGTCGCTCGTTGCCTGTGTTGTAGCGTCTTTTTTTTTTTCAGACCCTTTTACCTTTAGCTTTTTGAATTGATATTTTGGTTAAATAGGAATGACGTGCAATTCCAAATTTATCCCCTTTTAAATGCGTTTTTTAGTTGGGACTGATGTTTTCTTACAGTGCCTCCTAAGGCTGGTTTCAGATATCGAGATAAGATTGTATTAATAATTCAATGAGAAGAGGGTCTATGTATAACTGACTTCCTGTCACAGCTTCGCGTACACCTATGCCTCTGCAGAGCCGGTGGCAGCCAAGCAGATGTTGTGTGAAAGGAAAATAAGCTGCTGAGCCTTTCATGTGTTTTAAAACATTGAGAAACAGGTACGTTGTAAGGTTTCAGTGTTACGATTCAGTTTTAGATTTATAGGAATAGAAATTGCCATTCATGTTTAGGACACCGGCAAGAAGCAGCACTAGTAGTGAATTACACTTTTGGGAGGAACATTCTTTGTCCATGTTTACTCACAAAGCCAGTTATTTTCTTTCTTTTTAATTCCTTTTTTTAGCAGCTATGTTTTACTACCAGTGGGACATTTTCTGTAAGCCCTCAGTGCAAAAAGGGAAAAAAGTATCAGGTATATTTCAGCTAGTCAGAATAAAAACTCCCAGACCCTTGTACTAGATGTGAATGGTATAAAGGCTATCCCGGCGTACTTGAGAGCTCAAGTGCCTGCTTGAATTGCCTATGCAGAGGCAACGCTTTATCTGAGTGATGGAGAGAGGCGGAGAGGGTGGGCTCCTCCGAACAGAAGAAACCCCCCGGTAAGCTCTGTCTCTGCACGGTTCAAACTCTGTGAGAGTTTCAGGACTTGCTAAACTGTACCGCAGCCCTGGTTTATATATTCATTATAGTTTGATTGCTTTCAAACTGACCTTTTTTCAGTTTAGCTTGCAGAACTATAAATACTTTGTATCTGAACTGTTGGAAATGGTTTCTTGCCTTGCTTAGAATGGATAAAAAGTATGGAAACAGATTCTCATTTTTGTAATGAACTGGAAAGGTGTCCTCGTGATATTACACAGTTTTCTGGATAGCTAACTCATTGAATGAACTTCAGTTGGTGATTAATGTTGCTCGTCTGGACCAATATTATTTAATTTTATTTTTGATGGATTAAAACTATGGTGGTCTCCTTATGTCTACTAAAAATAAGTATCAAAATGCTTTGCTGTCTTCTTTCTTAGAGCAGGTTTGGGAATCAAGATTAATATTTATTTCTCTAAGCGCATTTGAACTATGGATTAGAATTGTAGATCTTGGATTATTTATAATGCATATTTTGAACTTGAGCTTTATATAGGTGTAACATAGCTACTGGAATTGTTTCAGAGGTATGACAATTGCCTTATATGTGTGTCTGCTGTATGCCTGGGGAACCTGCACTCTGTGGTGCTGCAGACCACTCTCTCCAGTGGTGCATTTCTGCCCTATGCGGATTTCACCCTTGAAATAGGGGGAACTGTTGCTGGATCAAAACCTGTAATGGATAACTCTACACAGCATTAAATTTGCTGGGAATGTTACCTTTGCTGTCTGCGAGATCAAGATTTGGCCATCTTATTGAGGTTCTATGGGGTTTAATGAAAAGCCTCTTGGAGGAGATACTTTCTGCTGGCAAGGATCACTCAGTGAAAACTTCAGAAATTGTTATTAAAAATGTAGTAGGTTGACATTCTGCGAGTTGCTTGTAGTTTGTTGCTAAGACTGTAAAGAGCACTTAGCAGTAACTTATGATGAAGTCTCAGAGGCTTAGAGATCACTAATTTGGTGAGATCCACTTGGAGTCAAGCCCTAAATTGAGAGTTTTGTCAGAATAATACTTGTCAGTAAATGAATACATTTGCTGCATCATAGGATCTTGGGGTCTTGTAGAAACACTAGCTAACTCTCCTGTTCCTTGTGGGGTAGTGATTTATAGTCATCAGAGGCATGGGATGCCGGAGCAGAGTTGGCGTTAGGATGGAAATAGTCTTGGCCACTGACTGCGCAGTCTGCCTGAACATGCTGCTGTGTCTGTACCGCTTAGCTGAACCGTTTGAACCTGATGTAGGCCTTATCTGTCATCTTCTAGAATTGAGCTGCAGCTCCCGTACTCCCTGATCTGATGTTGTTTTCTGCTGCAGATCTTAGAATGGCGGGGGGGGGGATTCTTACCACACAGTTTTTGAGCAATAAGAACAGAGAATGAGAAGGGTGGATGAAGGCTTCACAAATGGGCCTCACGGAAAGTGGACTGCGTAGTTTTAGCCTTCTCTTTTACTGCTGTTGACATCTGTCAGACCTTTCTCTACAAACCAAGTTTTCATGTCTTGGGGGCTAGTTATAAATGCAGCAGCACCAAAGAACAGGAAAGTGAGAGATGGTGCCTCAGGCTGACCTGGGAGTAGATGTCAGGCCTCTGACATAAGAGTCAAGTCTCTTCCATTTCATTACATACTTATTTTTTTGGAATGAATGTGGCAGATCAGACATCAGTGACGCTCATCAGCTTTGCTCAGTAGACCTTGGTAACCCCTTAAAAGCTACATGAAAAGTGTAGAGGGATTGTGACTGATGCTGCTGCTTCAGATGCTGCTTTTTGGTGGAGCCTCGTTCAGGAGGCTGAAATAGGAGCACTGTTGCTTTGCTTTGTAAGTACCCGACTGCTGCTGGCCCTCAGGGCAGGAATAGAAACCAAGACTGGCAATGCTCAGCATTGCAACGCAAACATGTGCTTGACCAAATGGCAGTGGGTATGTTCTGTTCTATGGGCTGGCTAGCACAGGGAGCCGCATGCGTTTGTCCCACCACCAGGAATGCACCTTGTGTCACAGCTGTCCTTGTGGGTGGGCTGTTTTATGCATTTGAAATCTGCGGATTCAGCCTCCCTACCTTTTCGGAGATAACAATGCCTGTGTAAGAGAAATGTCTCAGTGGTTTTAGATTGCAAAACATTGGGTTTAGAAGCTATTTGAATGCTGGCTGGTTTTGTCTGTGTTTCTGTATGTTTATGAAAATATTTATATTTGGTTAGTGGAAGTTGTCCTTTGAAGACCAGAAGCTGATTCAGTCAGTTACACTTTCCAGAAAATAAGCCTCAGATGTGAAAGTATAAACCTCGCATATATAAAGGATGAGCAGTGTTGTGGCTTTGCAAATGAATCTTCCACCTCTGGGTTGCCAGATGAATGCTGCCTAGCTCCTGTCTGAGAAGCTGGTGTGTCTCAGTGCTAGGTCCCCTGTGAAAAATTACACATGGGCTTTGTGTGAGATTGGAAACTCGGGTTCAGGGACATTTACATCCAGTTGTTTTTTTTTTCACTGTGACTGAACAGAACAGGAGGGTGTTGGCTCTATGAAGAGCTCTTGTGTCAAGGCACAAAAACACTTCGCTGTTTGAAATCCCACAAGCTGGCAACATTAGTTGTTATTTTCAACCAGTGCATGTGCCGTCAGAAAAGGAAATTTGGAAGATGGATCAAATAATGTCTTTTGGCCTTTAACTGTTGGGGAGTCTGCCTGATTCAGACGTGAGAGTTGGTGTTGTGAAAGAGGTCTTATTGCAGGCACCATGTGAAGAAACACTAAACATTGCAGCTACTGGGAACGGAGCTGGAAGAGGGAACGTGCTAAATGAACTGCAGAGATGTGACTGGTATGGTAGTGCGTTGCGGGGTTTCCCCTGAAGTGTAGCATCGATGTCTGACAGTGAGGTGGAGGATGGAGCACTGCAGCTCAGCATTTGCATCTTCCATGGGAGCTGTTCAGTGTAGCAATTCACTTTGCTCAGATGCTGCCTCTTGGCTAACGTAGGCTGGTGAAAATAATAAAAATAGAAGTGATCCATAACAGAGAGTACAAATCCTAATGTTTAATCATAATCATACAAGAACTTATATAATTTATCACCAGAAATGTAAAACCTAAACTAACAGATTACGATGGATTTGCAGAAGATGTCATCTGTTTAATGCTTATCTTTTATCTTTAATACTTTGCAAACTAGCTTTGAAATGGTTTTTGCAAGGCATTTAGTTAACTTGTGAGAGATTGCTAAACAGGAAAACTGCACTTAATGCCATACTGGCATGGGAGTTTACTAAAGGGGATGTTGACATAAATATTAAAAATAACTATTTCCTATTATTCTAATAAAAATAAACAAAATATCCCTCACTTTTAATACAAAGTTCAAATGTTTTCTAATTTTAGGAAGTTACTTTTTTTGGTGTGACCATGTAGTCCAAAGGAAGTTCATTATCTTTGTCATCCATGTCGTATTTTGGTGTGGCAACTGAGCTTTTGAGCAGGAGTTTATTTTTCTTGGTTACAGTCGTATCAGGTAGCCTCAGGATGTGGGTGTGCTGAGAGACATACCTCTCCGTTTCCTCTGATCCTGCCCTTGGCTTGGAGCTTTCTCATCCCCCACAAATGATAACCATGATCTCCTGCCCCTAACTTGGTGAGTGTGCATCCCACCTCTGCAAGCTTCCCGCAGGTGGATACGCTCGCTTGTCGTTTCCCCTATGCGTGCCTGCCCGCAGCCATGCCGTTTGACTTTTCTTCCCCCCCCCGCCGCCCCCTTCCAAATTTTAGCATAGGACAGCATGCCAAATGTCAGGGTATAAAACTTCATGTGCAACATGGCTCTGCAAAGGAGGAAAAGGAATTGTCTCTTGACTCTGCGTGTTATCTAAAAGAGAAAGAGTGGGATGTGAGTGGATGTGCTGACCTCTGCATGAGGATGTGATTTGCCTCTGGGATCTTAGGAGGGACCAGATGAGCTAAATGAGAAAATAAAACTGATACAGAGTAGTGCCTGTGGCCCTTCCCAGGAGTCATGGGATATCAGTAATCTATTTTCCTTGGACAGAAAGATCTTTGAGGGAGGTGGTATGCAAAATAACTCTTACTCTGTGTTTGCTTGTTATGTTAGGTGCTAGGTTATTGAGTTAAGGAAGTACCACAAAATTGTATTTAGATTAATACAGTTTTTCTGAAACTGCAGAACTTTTTGGGCTTGAACAAGAGTTTGGGAACTGGTTCAGCTTTTATAAGTGTGTAGAAAGAAGAGATGTGTTAAAAAAATAACCCGTCTTCTTGAATTATTTAAACTGACTGTGTATGTTCCATGTAATTATTTAAAAAAAATTTTTGAACATTTCAGATTTTTTCAATCTCTTTGCTTACTTGCTGGTACGTTGGTCCCCTCAACTTCTTTATTGCATTTAACTTTATTTCCATGATTCATCTAAATGAAAACTATATTGGCCATAAGGTATATCCATAAGAGGTATTATCCATAAAAGATATATTTATCCATATGTATGTTATATGTACATATTTTATACATGTTGGACTTGGTAAAATATTTTGAACAAATATTTGTTCAAAGCAAAACCTTAATATGACCTCTACGCTTTGTGCTAAGAAAAGCAACTGACAAAGAAGTAGTGACCCAGTTTTTCTAGGTAATTCTTGTTACCTTAAGAAGATGGAGAAAATAGTATTTGAAAACTGATGTAATGATTTTTTTTTTTTTTTAAATTTATTCACAGTGATTCTTTTTGGTTGGGGGGAAGGGAAAACTGCAGTTGTACTGTATTGTAAAGCTTATTTTACATGCTATATTTATCATACAGTTATTAAATGCAGCATATGCACCTTGCCAAGAATTGTCTCAAATGTCCCCTCCTGCACAAAATTTTAGTGTGCTGGAAGCTGTCTAATGTATTAACAGGAAAAATATTTGTACTGGTTTCTCACAGAGGCTATAGTGTGTGCCAGTAGTGGATAATTTAAATTAATGTCTGTGTATGACATGCTGCTGTGTTGTGTGGGAGAAGCCAAGTTATTTTCTGAGCCTTGTGTGATAAAGGTGGGAGGCCTGTGGTAGTGGCAAGTTGAAGGACTGCGTATGGAAAGAAACTAATAAATCAAAAGGGCTGAAGGGGAGAGAGAAGGATATGTAAGAGGAATATATAAGAAGTAGGAGGAAACAATCAAAAGAAACAAATATGAACTAGAGAGAATGGTCATGAAAAGTTGGGAAGCTGGACTGAAGGGGGTGTCAGCAAGAAAGACACTTGGGGATTTTGAAAGAGGACACGAAAAATCGTTTAAGATTTATCCCAAGGTAAGTACAGAAAACCAGTCTTGGATATGCTGTGTTACTCTTTAATGATAACGGCATTATCATTTAATGGTGGCGTGCTGGTCTCTGTTATAATGTACTGCCTTAGGACTGTGAGGCCCAGGAGGTTATTTATCAGGCTGCAGCACTGCACATCAGCATGGGTTAGTACAGTATGTTGGTACAATTTGTGCAGTGGTGAGATAGAGGATCTTCGATTTCTCACCCGCATCCCTTTCCTCCTCTCCTTTGAAGGTCAAAAGAGTTTATTAAATTGTGGGTGTAAAGACTAAATCATAGGTGTGAAGAAGGAAATACAGGGGGTGAGGAGGGAAAGGGCTGCAAGGTGAGAGGCAAGGCAGCTGCTGGTGGGCAAGTGGTGAGGGGGAGGACCCCGGAGGGAGCGTGCTGGTGCATCTGTTGTGGCTGTGCCAGTGGGGACACAGCAGCTCCTGGCCCTGGCATAGCAGAACCTGGGCTTGACTGGTGCGGGCATTGGGGAGGAGGATTAACTGGGAGCAGCAGCTACCAGGCTGGTGAGAGGCATGGGCAGGAAGAATTTTCAGAACATGGTAAAAAAGAGGCAGGGAGGGAAAGAGACTGTTTTCTGCTGAAGTGATGTTTGCTCCCTGACCAGCAGCTGACCCAGATGGAATAGGACAAGTGTCTGTGGCTGCAAAGGAAACCTGCTGGAGTGTGCTTCCCTCCGTACACCTGCCGTGTGCCGGGGAGAGGAGAGCTCGCATCCAGACATGAATGGGTCATTGCCTGTCACAGGCAGGGAAGTCCTGGCTCATGCCCTGCATTGCGTGGGTATCTCTGAATACAGAGGAAGATGTATTGTTTTATTAGGTCACTGACAGTTTTATCTTCTTTAAGTTTTACTTGATATAGAGGTGTCAGTTTTTGAACTCGTTCCCCCCAATATTAAAATTGTGTTTGTAGTTCTTTAAAAACCAAACCAAACAAAAAAACCTACCAAAACCCATTGACTTTTATTCTTGTTTCTGTTGCTCCAAAACAGCATTGCGGTACTTCCATATTATTCCATAATACTCCATAGCAATGTTTTGTACTACCTTACACCATGTTATTTCAGTATTTCAAAAATTGTATTTCACAGAGAAGTAGGAATTGATGTGTACTTTGTAAAATCGGCTATTAATTTTTTTCCCTGCACTTTTCAGTTTACTTGGCATCACATGGAGCTACCTTTTCTTTCCTTTTATTTTGCTTTGACAAGCCAAGTTTAAGATTTTGGGTATTGTGAAATACCAGCTGTTTGCTAAGACTTGTGATGTGTAAAATGCAATCTGAACTGACATCTCTATACTAAGGTTTTGAATGTTTATATTTAGGAGAAAGATGTTCCCTTAAAGCTCAGTGAATGCTATTGGCTCCAGTTGAACACATTGTCGAGTGAGAACATATCTTTTAGAAAAATATCAGTCATTGACCTTTTCTTTCATCCGATATTAAATAACAATAGTGAATGTCTTGGTAACATGAAACACTGAAGGACTATCAACAGGATATTTGATTCTTTATATATTCAGAACATGAAACCTTAGTCACAAATTGTGTAGTATAGTGGTATCGTAGCAATTTGTATAAAAGCCACTCATGTACTGTTTAAAACACTCTTGCAGACCTACAGGTATGAACTAATGTATTTGGGAAAATAAAGTTCAGCTGTCTTGTATTACATTCCAAAATATTTTGGGCCTGTAAATTGCCTTTACAGAATTTTATTTTATAATTGGTTAGTAGGCATTCATTTAATCTGTCATTACCTATTTTTCACTAGTTTTATCCCTCTAAAAATATCTTGAAAGTTATTTTAAATGATATAGAGAATATGGTATGATTGCCTTGCAGAAGCAAACAAAATGTATATTTGACGATGTTGTTATAATCAAATGTTTTCTGAAAAAAACCCAAAACATAAAGCTTTTTTTTTTTTTTTTTAGAGCATTTTTTAAACTGGTGAAACTTAGCAGGACAAGATGATTTGTATTTCCAAAATCCTTAGATGTGCCCTTTAATCCTGACACCATCAAATTTGCCTATTTGTTTCGGTGTTGTGTAATGATATATACTGTATAATCTATACTTAGGATACTTTGTACCATTGCTTGTTCCTACATTCACATTGTTTCTACATGGAAAGAAGCCTTATAGTCCACTAAAGCAGAATGATTAGAGCTTGGCCCTTGAAAATTTTGACTGTCAAAGTAGCCTCACTTCACTGTTGTGTAGGAATTTGATGCTAAAAAAAAATTAATGCATTGTTTTGTCTGCCCACACTCTAATAGTGTAATAATGACAGCACCATCATAGCCTGTGTAATTCCTTGTGCTTTGCTTACTTGTTAGCAGGCAAGATTTAAATTATACTTACATATTTCAGTGATTGACTTCAAATTCCCACCAACTACTACCCCATGTAGCACTGATGCCTTATATGAACTGATAAAAGGCTGTGAGGGCCATGCTATTTTCCCCTCTGAATTCCTCAGGATCTATGAGTAAATATGTCTGATTCCAGTGCAGAGATGGTTAAAAGTAGATGGAGGACCACACCTTCACTGCAGTAATGTGCCTGTCAGATTTTAGGTGTCTCTGGATGGAGGTATGGTGATGATATAGTCCTACCATGTGAACTGTAGCTCAGGGTAAACACCCATTAATCCTACTTACCTCTGTAGGATTTAGATCAAGCTTTGAATTTCTTTTGTCTGGAGAATAAGTGAAAGTAGGAAACACCAGAGAGAATGTTCAAACTATTGCTATTGCCTGTAGCTTCTTTTACTCTCAAAAGAGGAAGACTGAGTCTCCCTGAAGTGCCCTTGCTGGATGCTGCCTTTGGGCTCATGGTCAGTTGATGTCTGGTTGGTTGAAAGGGGATTTCTGCCAAGCTTTAAAAACCTAGCTTGTATTTAGGCAGATATTTTGAAAATCTCTTCATGCTACTTTATGGCTCAAGTTTTGCATTTCAGAGCAGTACCGGTTTTGCTAAATTGCACCAAGTTGCGTGAGGAAATATTTAAGTTTCACTTTCTCTTAGTGGATTACCCTCCATGTGTGTGCACAAAGTGACACAGGATTTCAGGTTGCGTCAAATACTTCTCTGAATTGGCAATTGCTTTTTTTAAAATATTGTTGAAAATTCCTGCTGAGCTTTGATTTCACACCTTCCTTTTCTCTTATTTTTTTTGTGGATCCTGCTTAGGTTTTGGGATGCTTGATACGAAGTAATAGTTTTTGGGTCTTACCCAGAGGGCTCGTTTGGGATGTGAGTGTGTCCTTTTAGGGCTGTTTGGCTCTAGTGAATTCATAGAGCATTTTCAAAAGTGGAGAATATGTTAAAACCTTAAGCGGTCTTTAACAGGTGTGTAAATGTACTGATGTTTTATGGGAGCCCTAAATGGGGTTCACTTGAGATGTTTTGTTTTGAGTTCTGCCTGTTCCCGTTATGTCCTGATCTTCTTTTTATCCATCACAAAGAGGGCAGTGTGAATTGACCCACTGCTGTGCCTTGATGTGAATCACTACAAGTAGTCATGAGAAAGTTATTCAGGGTCTGTGTTCATTTAGTTAGTAGTTGTGGCTGGCAGCACTGAAAATGGTGATGCATCTTCTCTGTGGATTGTGCTGAGGCCACTGATTTCACTGTAAAGTGTGCTGAACAGATGGCAATCTTTGTAAAAGCTGAGGTTTAACTCCACATTTGCTGTTCTCAGTGAAGCCTTTAAGCGATATTGTTGGTTAGAAGGACTGTGCCTTAGAAAATGCTTGTAGCTGTCGTCTCTGTGCTGTTGCCGTCTCTGTGCTGTTGCAGGTTTTATGAAGTGTTATGGAAATGACTCCAGTAACCCCATTGGAATGCCTCTATAGTTGTATCAGAGTCCTATAGATTTCCCTTCCTGTGGAAGACCCTGGTAAATTGATTAGCTGAGATGAAAGCCTTTGCTGACTGGGACCCGTGTGATTTGCATGAGAATACAGACATGGTGATGGGAGAGGGTGTGGATGTAGGAATGGCTGAACCATGCTGGGAACAGGGGGCTGCTCTTCATGAGGCACTCCTGAGCAGCAGACTGGAGTGTATTTCAGATTTGTGTGTCTTCCCAGCTGTAATTGCTCAGATTCATGGATCCCTGGGGAATCTGCTTAATTTAAACTATCTGCATTCTCTTTTCTGAGAATTTAGGTTTTTGTAGCTTGTATACCCTGTAGCACATCATGTTATTTCAAGAGCACAAAGCTCTAGCAATAATAAATGTAATGTGAATTTTTTCTAGTGTTAAAAATACCTATTATGAAATGAAAAACATCTCTTGCAGTTGTGTGTGGGGTTCCCAGTTACAATGACAAGTAATCCCAGAGGTGGTTTTTTTTTTTGTTGTTTTTTTTTTTTAAGACATTGTAAGTTGTTTGCCATGGCCGGTGGGAGGAATGTAAGAAAAGAACTGCTAATTAAAAAATTCCTGAAACAAGAGGGAGTGTATTTTGTAATGTTTTCTCTTAGCACACCTTGCTAGGAATAGGCCTGAGGAGCAGATCCTTCTTCCATCAGTATTGTAACAGTTGCTGTGAATTCATGTGGCCTCTGATTAGTAGTGAAGAAAGGCTGAGATGTTCTCCTTTGGGACAGAACTGGTGTTTTCATGGGGTTTCTCTCCATAGGTCTCCTGATGGTGGTTGTCATATTAATTAAGGACTTGGTTTTTCTGGCTTAGAACTCATTGCCATTTCTATGCTATGGGAAGGCAGATGTGGGGAATGGCTCTCTAAGTCTTAAAAACGGTTTTCAAAATTTGTGGTTCAACACGCAGGACCACAAATATATTTTGCTAAAAGGTTTATGTTTGGAAATAAGACTCCTAAGTGATGTATCTTTTTCATTCCAGTGAGGAACAGTGATTTCCTCTAACGTTGTTTGTAAAATTTGTGGTGGAGCAGGAAAATTAGTCCTCAAAATGTTTTGCAGGAATGCCATTCTCGAGAGATGTTCTTTAAACTATTTGGAAAAGCAATGCAGGAATATTTATCTTTTCCTGTTTTGTGCTGAATATCATTAGAGTTTGACCCCAGAATCCAGTGTTTCAATAAAGTCATGTTAAAGTTTAATGAACTTAAAATGCCTTTCATCTTGATTTGAAAGAGCAGCAGATTTTGAAATGTTAGGATTTCTGTAGGATACTTCATTTTCCTGTCAGCTCTGTTAGAGACAACCTCTTTTCAGTTTTCCCTGTTTCTCACATTTTTCTACCTTCATTCAGGTGGTTTGATCTTATCTATCAGAAACCCAGAGTATTCTGTGATTAGTAAGAGGTATTGCTCTGACAGGTCTGGGCTTTCTTTTTCAACATTTTTTTTTCTTTCTTTCTTTCTTGTCTCTACTTCTCCCTCATTTTGACTCATCTCAGTTCTGCAGCTTGTTCTGTGCTTGTGCTCTCTCCTGTCAATCTGGATTATATTACTTTCACCTTCTCCAGTTGCCTTCCCCCTCCCCTCATATTTTCTTCTCCCTTCAGTGCATCTGTTTCACTTCTTTCCTGATGCTCTTTCTTCCTTTCAGCTGTTTTTCCTGCCCTGTTGTCTTCACTGTTCCTGTTGGCCTCATCCCTCCGCAAATCCTCTGAAATCTGTTTCCTGCATGGATGAGAGTGTCTCCCCTCCGGAAGCTGCTTCCTGTGTAGGTGAGAGTGCTGGGCAGGAAGGCTCAAGTGGAAGTTATGCTTTTAGGACCAGTGAACACAGGGGTTTCAAGGGACCAAACAGTGCTTGAACAGCAATTGTATGTTGGGTTGTTTTAAGCTGCTTTTCAGTGACTAACGACTAATGTCATAAATCTTGATTGCTTTGATTTTACCCATTATTTAAAAAATTTCTGCCTCCGTCCTGTTGCAGTCAGACGTTTCCAACATATGTGAACATATCCCCCAAATTGTTTTGCTGCTTGCTACAGGTGACAGGGCGGACCACTCTAGTGGGGAGCAATGAGGATGAATGCTAGTGCTGGGAGTCTGCAGGGTGAATCAGCCACTGTTGCTGGAAACTTGTTCTTTTCAAAGGCAGCATCACTTGATTCCTGCCCTTCCCACCAACCTCTGAAGGTTTGTGCCACAGTGGCAGTGCTTGAGCAATAATTTTTCTGGGGTTGTGCCCTGAGGGAGCAGGTGGGGTTGGGAATGGTAGTTATTTTTAACCACTTTTCAGATTGATTATATATGTTGCTTGCAAGGCAGAAATAGCCAGCCCTGCTAGCCAGCGTGCTCATCCTGCAGCTCCCTTGTGTTGGGCATCAGTCTCCATGGTTTCTTCCTCTCTTTTTCCAGTAAGCTCCACTTGCTCTTCAGGGGCTGACAGACATGATAATTTTATTTCTGCTTCCCAGGCTAGAGGTGAGAGAACTATTTATACTCAAGGTGAAACAACCACTACAGCTAAGTATCTGTATTGTGAGATAAAAGCATTTGCAACACTATGGTGTCCCTGAGGGATTACCTTGATAGCTAATGGCAACTATAAATCAGGTTAGATGGAAATTTAAGAATAACTATATCAGAGATTACTTAGAAACTCTTTTCTATTTTATTCAGACTACAATTTGTTTCTTCAGGTTTCTGGAGTTATGCTTGCTTGCTTTCTGTGGATGGACACAGTCTTTATAGGCCTGATATAATTCATAGGCGTTGCAGGCAGAGAAGGAGGCGATGTCCAGCTGGGTACTCCACCAAAGTCTGTGGATGTGCTGTAATTGAAAGCTCAGTAGGGTCAAGGTGTAAATGGTTAGTAACTGTCCTGTAAACAAGCACCTCTTGTCTTGATTTGTTCACATCATTTCTCCCCTTGTGAGTGTGAAGCAGTTCAATATTACCATTTGAGAGTTTGGGTTTTTTTTTAAGGCTCTCATGGAACTAAATTAAAATTTTGTCATGCAGTTCCTGGTTTAATGGGGAACATGTATTTGAAGAATAATTATTGTGACATTCATCCTACTATGCTGGCTGATTTTATGGTTTTATATAATTTGAAGTACTAGAGCAGCATTAAACTATTTTTTGCATGATGAGATGCTGATGAGAATTTAATCCAGGTCAGCAATTTTTTTTTTTTTTTTACTTTGGTATTGGATCCTTCATAACTTCAGAATCATTTTTCTTACATGCCCCTTCAGAACTAAAATATACTTTGGGGAAGGAGGTGGCTTTTGCTTAGTTTTCTAGTTGCATCAATGC
Organism: Aquila chrysaetos chrysaetos; assembly: GCF_900496995.4. NCBI lineage: Eukaryota > Metazoa > Chordata > Aves > Accipitriformes > Accipitridae > Aquila > Aquila chrysaetos. The sequence goes on from NC_044015.1 coordinate 18,884,482, forward strand.
CTTCCATCATCAAAGTTTTCCACTGTAAAGCCTGGCCCGCTCTTTTATGCTTCTTTCAACTTTATTCACTTTTGTAGTTGTGAGAGTGACTTTTAACTAGATAAATACATTTAAAAATTTGTTGTACTCTTTAATTTAGTCATATTCTTTTCCAGCCATTATCATGTCTCTGTATTCACTTATCGATGTGCTTACTTTTCTAAGTCTCCGTCTGCGCAAGACAGGAGTGACTGTGCTGTTTTCCTTCTCTTACGAGGATGCTGCCCCTCCTGTATCACCTACACCTTTGGCCTGTTTCACTGAATTCCTGATGCTTGCTTCTGTGGAGTTTTCTCATTTTCAGTACGATTCCATTTTCCTGTAAACAAACATGTTAGGTCTGGGCTATCACATTGTGAAGGTCTTTCTGCATTTTTGGGAAGTAATGCTGTGCCCTAGTCTGTGCCTCTGATTTTTTTTTTTTTTTTAAATATTATTGATAGAAAGTTTGTTAATGTCCCAGGGGGAAAGTAAGCTAGGGATCTTGCGTGGCTACAGATTCACTGGAAGGACTCATGATGACCAAATACTTTGTGGGTTTTTCTGTAAGCATTAGAAAAATTATTTCAGTTATGTCTACTCCCTTAGTATTAATGATAACACACTGTTGGTTGCCTTAGGATGATTAAAACCTTCTTTGGAGGTAGAAGTCTTCCAAGAATTAGAAGGAAGGAAGAAATAAATGAATGGCAGATGTTTCCTTTTTTTCCAGCTGGCTTTGAAATGGGTATGATTTTTCTTTTAAATCATCAAAACTCAAGTTTTCAAAACAGTAGCAGCTGACAAAAGGAAGTGATTTCCGTGTTGTTGTGTTAGGAGGTCCTTGGATTTCCTATCCGTGTTCTTCAACGTCCTCTTGCATTCAAGAAATTACCACATTTAGCAGACAGACTGGGCAGTAACTTGACTTGCTTTGACAGAAGTAGAGATAGGACACCTTGTTTTTCACTAGTTCTCTGCAGCTGTCAAAAAAAGAATAAAATAAAAAATACTGTCCAGTGGCAAGGCATACTGGTGTTAGAAAGGGAATTTCATTTGAACCAGAGGATCTAAGACTTATTTTCTACTCTAGCTCTCTGATGACATTACAGGGTTGACCTCAAATCTATTACTTTCAGTAGCAATTGTGCTAATTGATCTCCCACAAAATGTGCTTTGAACATATCTCAAAGGTTTTAAAAGTTTAAAATCTGTTGAAGTTGAAACTATTTCTTGCTGGTTAGATCTAGTGATTTACAAAAATGAAATAAAATAATCTATTGTTACATTTATCACTTATTGCTTACATAGACTGATAAATATTACCCCTGATATCCAATTTGATATTTCTGCTTGTTTTTTTTACTTAAAAAATAAATTCCATGTAGAGAAGTTGCATCCCTTAACTGTGGTGTTGCTGTCATAAGTGGATAGGGTGGACATAGTAAAAAATAATATAGAAGGTGGACAGTTTCTTTGTTCCTCTGCCATCCTTACAGAGTAATTTTCTCTGAATTACAGAGAACAGACTTCTACGAACTTCAGTTTGCATTGTTTATTGCTTGCAGTGTTACACATTTAACAGGCTTTAGCAGATGGATAACTTGTGTCTCCGCAACTTAGACTGCTGTCCCTTTCTGCCCTGAGGAGACTTTTGAAGCAGGTGGGAATGCTTGAGCAGAGTGGTGATGGGAGGGCTTGCCAAGAATACGTACAGAGAAGCTTGCCTCCCGATGGGATGGCCTCTGGCTGGTAGTGGATCTTGACAAAGGTTTTGGTAGACCTGTGAGTCACGTTTAGAGGATGTCAGTTGTGTGTGGCACAGCCGTTCTCAGCCGAGGAACAATGAGTCACAAACTTGTGAGTTTCCAGTCCTTGGTATAGAAAATACCCATGTAGCTGCTCTTGTGGTTTCATTTAGAAATAAATGAGCAGTGCAAAAGTTAAATAATTAGGCTGTATGCTTCAGATTCCTACTGTATACTGACTTCTGGTCTTTTTTTAAAAAACACATATTGAGAAGTAGTATATGCTCACAAATGGAGAAATGCTAGTTTCTGAAAAAAGCAAACAGGATCTTAATACAAATATTTCCTGAATAATATAGCCACAAAACTAGTTGCAAGGGTCTATTCTAATTGTTTTGCCTATTTGCTCTCCTGCCCTTGTTTCACATAACTTCACTTCTGATCCATTCAGAAGGATGTTGCTGAATAATTTTTCTGTCTAGTTGTTCACGCTGTATTATCTTCTTTCCACAAATTGAACAAGTTTGTCTTTTGTTACAGGGACTCTGTGCTGCTATTCTGCTTATCTGACTTAAAAGCAAGAAGCAGCGTTGCAGTATTATTGTGTCCACTTGTCTGAAAATCGCTCTTATTACTTGTCCTGTGCAGAGAACTATCTCCATAGAGAGGCAGAGAAAGATCTGTCGTCGTTATAAATTCCCAGTTACAAATTGCGTATATATTGATTTTGTTATTCTTTCTAATCTCCACCTGCTTTGTTGTCTCACCAAGCTATTATGCCTTTTAGAAGACAGTAACTGGCCCATGACTGTATTGTATTTTACTTAGATTTCATTGTATTTAGTTGAATAGTCTGTAGAACAAAATAATACTAAACAAAATCAGACATAAAACTAGGCTTCCTAGACAAAATCTAGGCTTCCTAGACATTGTTACAGCTTAGCTCCAATGTTTGCATTCAATATGTTATTTAACAAAACACTTAAGGAATCATTTGTGTTGAAGTGATGTTCTGTTAGGCAATTTAGTTAGCTGATGCCTGTTCAGAGGTCTGAAAGTATGTTATAGCAGCTGTTTGTATGGCTTTTGTATGTGTTCTTTTGTGTAATAGGTTTAAAAAAATATTTGCCTACAGCTTGCAGGCAGATGCTTTCACTGCCCCTACATTATGTTGCTATGTTTTCCTTTATGTATGCATCAGTGCCAAGACCAGTAATAGGTTTTTAGATTTTTTTTTTTTTTGCCATGACAAGAATGACTGTTGATTTTTCTGTAGATTTGTGCAAGTAGCCAGTATCTTGTTACGATTTGGCGTGTGTTTTTTAACTTAATTTTGTTGATGATACTAAATTTAAGATGATAGGGATGTATTTATAAAACCAAGTTAAATTGTGTCCTGCTAGCATACACTGTTACTAAAATAGTAAATAATTAATTTGTTCTATGTGTATAAGCACTTTATGATTTTAATAGGATTAATTTTATGAATAGAATAGGCTGGATCCAGCCCTCTTCACTAAGTTCAGAAGACCAGCGGAGCACTGTGTGAGGACCTCCTACATTAGTGGTTCTCAGGTCCCCTCTATGGTAGAACAGTTCCGGTACTGATGTGTGTATTATTTGTAAATTTAAGAGGGATGAAAATATGAGCATGAAACTTACGGTAACCATTTATGCAGCCTTTCTTTCAGGGATGGGGAATACCTTGTTTTTAAGAATGGTTCAGGAAATTCGCTTTTTGTGAGGTCACTAATATATGTGCAATGTTGTTCTGAAGTCATTCAGCTGGAAGTCAGTAGCTTAAAGACTGGGATGAGTTCTTTAAACTACTTTAAAATTATCCTTAACACAGTTCATCATCTACAGACACTTGGAATAATGTGGCAGAACTCAAAGCACATTGTACTTTTATAACTGGAATTATTATTTTGGTAGAATATTCTGTAGTTCTTTTCCCAAGGTGATTGCATAGCAAGAGAGTGAAAATACCTGGTGGCAAGATAGTTGTATGTGATAAGGTATTGGTGGCAGAGTACCCCGGGTGGTTAAGTGGAGTGCTCTTGTGTGTGACATCCCATTCTGCCCCCTGCTCTGAACAGCTGCTCCCGGGCTTTATCAACACCCCTCGATTTTGTAATCTATATTGCAGGTACTGCCAATACACAATAACAATAAACCTTTTTGCTAGTTTGCTGGTTGCGTTTTGCACTGCTGAAGGATTTAATTATGGGATCTGAGATGGCGCACTGGAGGCTGTGTGGAGGTGTTAACCTTGCTCTGCATCTTGGGATCCATGCTGCTCTCTCATTGAAAAAGCAGCTTTCACGTGTGGTCTTACATCATCTCCCATGGACTCTATCTGCTAAAGACTGAGGACCGAATCTTTTAACAATTATGTTGGGTTCTTTACTGAACCTGCCTTTATGTTGGTTCTAATGAGCTGTTTGAAACAGCCATCTATATTACGGTAACTTAAGAATAATTTTCTTAATTGAATTTGAGAAAAATGTGATGTTAGTATCTCAAGACTCAGCGCATAGTATGGCTCAGTAATGCAGACTTCTCATTGGCGCCCACGTACTCCATTTAAAACACTGACTGTACTGTAGCAAATTGCTCAGTAGACTTAGAGTCCAGATAATTCTAACTTATACTCTGCTGCAGAGCTTTCATAGTATTCAGTTTATTCACCATTTGATTGATTGTTTTTGGCTATCTAAAAAATACTGGCTTGTGCTCTAGAATTTTAATTTTAAATTTTTTTTTCTTCTCTTCATAAATATCCTTCCTTCTCATGAGACCATGCTCATGGTTATGTTTTACTTTGTGAGATGCCAAATTGACATCCTTTGAAATAAAGTTTTGGACTGTTTGTCGGTGTTCTTTGAATGTTACTGTGAGGCAAGGCATCAATACAATTCAGCCATGACATAAAATGGGCCACATGTAGGGGTGACAGTTGAATTTCCATGAGCATTCGCTCATTTGCCACTGCTGAGATGATCACAGATGTTAATTCATACTAGTGGAAGTAGGTGTTTATGTGATTTTGACACATCTCTCTCACAAATTTGGGCTGCCTTCAATGATGCCTTTCATTTTGGCAGACAGCTGGGGTGAGTGAATGCAGCTTTTTAGACAGCAAGGGCCAATGATGATGTACAGCTGAAACATTTTACATCAGGTTTACCTTTCATTGTTTGTCAGCCTTCTTAAGGAAGAGACCTATGGCAGCTTCATAAGGAGTCACATGATTTTAAGTTCATGTTGTAAATTAATGTTGCTGATGGTAGAATTTGTTCTAAAACTTACTGATTCTTGCATTATATCAATATTTCACTTAGTTAGGAAGGTTACATGTCACTGAATAAATGGAGTGGGGTTTGCCTAACACTGGCTGGATTTCAAAGTGACTCTGTGTGGAAAACACTTGTGGGTACAAAGACACTAGTCTCTACATTTTTAGAGTTGTATTTTAACTGACTTTTCCCTCAGAGAATTTTTGGAAGTTGAGAACTATTAAAATGTTTTTGTGATAAAATGTTTTTTATCACAGGAATTGCAGTTGTGGATCAAACCACTGTTTAATCTACTTCAATATCTCATCATCATCCAGACCAGGTTCTTCAGAACAGTAATCTGTTCTGGTAGAGAACTGTGGAGGGTGTAGTACCCAAGGGTTTTTGCAAAGTGCGTTTGCAGAGGCTTGTTTTGTGCCCAAAACATTTATTATGCTATTATGCATTATGCTTATTATGTCATTGCAGTCTACTGCATAAGCCACAGTGCTCCTGTATTATGTAGTTGTGGTCTCTTGTTTTAAAAATGATGTAATAAAATGAGAAAGGTGCAGGAAAGGGCAGTAGAGGTTTTCAAAGGTATGAAACAGTGAGGAACAGCTCGATAGAAAAAGATTTTTCAGCTTTGAAAAGAGGCAACATAGGGGGAGAATATGAGAGGCCGTGGGGAAAGAGAAAATTACTTCCTGTCCTTTCCAGTGTGGAAACAGAGGGATATCCAATCGAAGTGGTAGGTAGCATGTTCACAGCAAGCAAGAGGGGATACTTCTTCACCAAACTGAATTAAAGTGTGTTGTTCTAGTTTTTTTTTTTTTTTAAAAAAACCAACAACAACAAAAACAAAACCCCAAACTTCAAGTGGTGTTTGGTCTCTGTAGTAGCTCTTAAGTATTTCCAAAAAGCTGTGTCATTAACACTGAAAGTGTTTTTAACTCTCATTTGAGGTAATGCAGTACTACAAATGACTGAACCAAATAAAAAACAGTCTTAGAAATCTAAATACATCTTTCCTCTGAAAGACTTGCTGTAGTGTGTAAGATAAAGCATCAGAGTTTTAGAACATTTTAATTATTTATGGAATAAATGGTATTAAACAGTTTTCTTCACTGTAGGTTGAAATACATATATTTATTTTACTTGAAATAGCTATGTTTCTATACTTAGTGTGGTTCCTGCAGGTCCTGGGGTGACACCATCTGTTTGAGAAGATGTTCTCGGAGGCGAGGCGTGTGCTGGTTAAAACCACTGTCTGCGTGGAGTTGTGTATTTAAATCTCATTGACAAAATGAATTGTAGTATAGTACCCATCTGCTTTTAATACTGCTTTACCTGGTCTGTGTTACCTAGAAACATTAAATGTTTGTGGAGTTGTATCACCTTAGGCTCCCCATTCTCCTGGTGTGGTCAACGAAGTCTCTGAAGGTGTAGGTGATCCTGGCAGCAAGGTCTCTTGAACTTGCATGAGTGTCTGGGCTGAGGCCTCACGTGACGAGGGGGAACGAACAGCCCTGTGGTTCCCCTCACTGAGCCAGGTATTTTGGAAGGTTATGGTTTGTGTATGTTTGGGATGGCCTGTCTCATCCTGGCCAATTTTATCAGCTGCTTAGAAATTGTTTCATAAACCTCTGAAGTATAAGGCCTGCTGGGGCACTGGAGGATTTTGCATCCAGTCCGGTCTTTTGTCTTTATTCTGGCTAGTGTTCAGCCTGTCTGTGTTGTATGGGTCCTGACAGGCTCGCCAGGAAGTAGTCGGAGAGGTTTGGCAGGGTGGGTGGCTGTGGGAAGGGTGGCGTGTGGCCGAAGGCCTCTGGAGGCAGGTGGAGGTGAGCTGCCATGGCGGAGGCCGGCCTCACGGCCTCCCTCCCGGCAGGTGCTGGCTGTCCCCGGGGCTGCCGCGGCAGCCGCCTCCCGGGCCCTCTGTAGCCCAGCAGTGCTGCTGGGAAAGTCAGCAGAGCTGCACAGGCCGTGGCGGTCAGCGTGCTGATGGTGTCCTGCCTCTCACCATGTCAGTGCAGAGGCCTAATGACTGAAAAAGGAGGAGGCCCTGTTCCCACCCTGCCCAGCTTTTTGATATGCTAGGAAGAGGAGTTGTTTTTCTGCAGGTTTATAAATAAATTTGTATTACTATGTAATGTAATTAGATTACTTATACAGTAATAACCATTTATTTGTTATGTAGTGGAATCAGTGTTCCCTATTTTTAATCATATTTAGAATTCGTCTTGCTTTAATCTTTACATATGTGCTGAAAGCTTATAGTTTAAGATATTTCAGAGGTGAAATCACCTGAATACATACATTAAAAAACCATTCAGATAACAAATGATTTTTTCCATTAACAATGGAATGGCATGTGAAGGTAGCTGCTGCTTTTTCTATCCAGTTACTGTAGTTTAGGTAGTTACAAATATTTGTATTATAAACTTGTATGACTTTTTTTCCTCACTGTCGTGATGGAGACCAATACAGATTTTAGGGCCATCCTCCTCTTCTTTTACTTCAATATGAGGCAGTGGGGCAGAAAGCCCCTCCTACAGAATGGGACAAAACCCCCTTGTTAAATAGTTAAAAGTGTTGAGCTGTTTTGCTTTCTGCCTTGGTTTGATTATTTAGCTGTTAGCAGAGCTCAACACTTGGTCTGAGCCTTGGCTTCACTGAGGACAGAAATGCAGGTGGAACACCTGGTGCTTGCTCGGTGAATAAAGGTGAACTTTCTGCCACACCCTAGCCTGGGTCCTTTTATTTTACTACTGAGCAGAAAAAGATGATGTATCTGGTATCCACTGCTCTACTTAAAATTGCCTGTGAATCTGGGACCGTGTCCTGGTTTCAGCTGGGATAGAGTTAATTTTCTTTCTAGTAGCTGGTACGGTGTTATGTTTTGGGTTCAGTATGAGAAGAATGTTGATAACACACTGATGTTTTCAGTTGTTGCTAAGTAGCATTTACACTAAGTCAAGGCTTTTTCAGCTTCTCATGCTCAGCCAGCAAGAAGACTGGAGGGACACAAGAAGTTGCGAGGAGACACAGCCAGGGCAGCTGACCCAAACTGGCCAACGGGGTATTCCATACCATGTGATGTCATGCCCAGTATATAAACTGGGGGGGGTTGGCCTGGGGGGATCGCTGCTTGGGAACTAACTGGGCATCGGTCGGCAAGTGATGAGCAATTACATTGTGTATCACTTGTTTTGTATATTCCAATCCTTTTATTATTATTATTATTGTCATTTTATTATTGATATTATTATCATTATTAATTTCTTCCTTTCTGTTCTGTTAAACTATTCTTATCTCAACCCACGAGTTTTACTTTTTCCCCTCTCGATTCTCTCCCCCATCCCACTGGGTGGGGGGAAGTGAGTGAGCAGCTGCGTGGTGCTTAGTTGCTGGCTGGGATTAAACCATGACAGACCAGTAAAGCAAACTCTGGATTTGCTTTTAATAGATTATTCATTGTTACTGGGAAATGCTCAAATGCAATACATGTGGTAACAAAGATTGCAGAAGCATCTGACTTTCTCAGCCTGGTAAGTAAGATGGAGCTCCATGCAAGTGTATGATTAATTAGAGCAGTTAAGAGTTTGATTTCCTTCCTCAACTTTGGAGATCCAAACTGTATGGCACTCAGTGCATGAAAGATGACATTTGGTGCCAGGTCAATATGTTGAAGGTCCAGAGGATATCACAAAGTGTATAAATGTAGCCAGTCCACTCTGTGACCACTGAGTTTTCACTTCCAGTCCTGCAAATTTATTGTTGGAGTTTGTTTTTCATTCATGGCTGTTCCCACTGGTTTGTGGTTTGGGCTTCTGGACTTAGCTGTTCTACTTACTTAACTTGCAATCCTTGAGAAGTGTTCTCTGAATATAACAGAAAACCCTGTCCTTGGCACAGAGAGCATGGTCTAATAAACTGCAAACCTGAAGTGACACACCAGCAAAAATAGAACAGTGGATTGTTAAACTAGGTAACTGGACGACAGCTGTATTCGTATTTGGCAATTGGTAGAGAGCTGTACTTACATCCTTAAGGTCTTGCTAGGAATTTATTCCATGATCATAAGAGCTTGGAAAAGACTATTCACATGCAATTCAAGAAAAAATTTGAAGTATTTAATGACTCATGTATGTTAACACTAATGAATGTTAATAAGAATATTGTTCCTTCCTGTGAAATCATAGACTTAGTATGTGATCTATGTGATCTGATGGTAAGAAATAGAAGAGCATAGGAGTTATTTGAGTTATTTGGGTTACGTTCACCTTTAACAGACACCGACTAACCCTGTGGAGATTCCACCCCCCCCCTACCTGTTATGTTGAATTTCCATGCAGGATTCACTGTTGACAGCTTTTGAGACTTTTTGAAGTGCTTAGAAGAGAACAAGCCAGTACATGCTAACTTAAAAAATGATCTTAAAAAATCCACACTGTAGGTCTTTGTAAAGGAATTATATATTTGAGATCCAGGCCTGGCCTTGTGTAGGGCCTGTGTCCAGGGCACTAGGGCCTCAATTCTTCTGATGTTATTACACTAACATGAGAGACTTGTAAAAACCAAGCACAGTCATGAATAAATAAATAAAAGATACTAAGATACAATGGAAGCAGCATCTTAGTGTGCCGAGCTAACAACATGAAACCAAATGCATTGGGTGTTCTCTTTAGCACTGATGTGAAGATCTGTATTTCATACCATAGCTGTAAGGTTTTTCAGTTTGGGTTTTTTTTTTTTTTTTTTTTTTTTTTTTCCCCTCTGATCATGAAAACATTGAGTGCTAATTTGTTTGAGGTTTTCCATTCATTTTGCTGTTTAAGTGTATCAGCTGTGCTGTAGACTTTAGGGTTCCCCCCCCCCCCCCATAAGTTTAAATACATTAGGTAGGTGTAGGTTTTGAGGTTTCTGTGTCTATAAAACAGTTTCATGCAACTGCTGGTACTTCATCAACTAAGTTGAAATGTGAGTGGTTAGAAACCCAATGTTAGGACCAATGACAGTACATCCAAGTAGAATATCAGTGTCCTTTACAGTTCTGCCTCTTACAGAAGGAGTTTTTCATGTCACAATTGTAAATACAATTTACAGCACAGTGACTACTGTCTTACTTTAAATGGCAGTTTCGTAAATAGGTTTGCCTGAAGCATTTTAACACCAAAATTTTAACACATAATTGTCTTGTGTTTGGCTTTTATGTAATGTTTTCCCACAATTTAATCATTAGCGAGTCAAGTCCCTTTTTTACTTCAGTGGTCCTTCCCACTGGATCTTTCCCTCCATTGGTCTATTTTGATTTTCTTTTTAAACTTTTGTTTCACTGTGTGTCTGTCCCTTTCCTGTTCCTTTTCCTGTGGTCCTCTTTTCATTTCCTTGCTGCTGTCTTCCTCCTATTCTTGTTCTCCTCAGGAGTGTTTTCCATGTTCCCTTTGTCTTCCTTCTTTTTGCATTTGTTTTTAAGACACTGAGATCCCTAGTGAAAGACATTTTAGGGATACAACTTCGGGATCTAAGAGCTAGTCATTCGGAAAGGTAACTGAGCACAGGAACCCCCTAACTAATCTCTGTGCGCTTTGCATGCTCACTGCTGTGTTCCACCTGCTGTTCTTTTTGACAAGATACTGCAGAATAGACTTGTGAAATCTTGCTAGCGGGGAGCAAAGGGCTACTCAAAAAATTGCCCTTTGTAACAGGATGTTGTCCTGAGCTCCCACCCATACCTTTTGCCAAGTACACTTTGGGAATTCCTGTAGTTGGGGCTCTGTGGTCTGAAAATTCCCATCTGGTTAGTGACTGTGTGCTTTCCCAAAGCTCTCTCTTATTTTTCATCTTGCAATAGGTAAAGGATAAAAGGTTTCTTGCTTCTTCAGGCAGCCTAGTGACTCCTGATGCACATGGTAGGACGTGGAAGGTGTTTGCTGAATGTGTTCTAGTGACCATTGACTAGAAGTTGCCACTTTCATGGCTTGTAGGAGTTCTTGATTTAAGGGACACATAGAATTTAAATGCTGCTTTGCCGCGACTTGCTTAACCAATGCTATAGCACTAGCATAGCCAAGGAGAGAGTCAGGAATGCGTAACAAGTCCTGAGCTTTTTTTTCCCCTGCCTTCTGTTCACTCCATATCATTACTAATAAAAGCTGAGCATCCTTTGTGCTTCCTCAGCTTTTTTTTCAAGTTTCAGTTTCCATTTTCTTTCTTTGAAGCACAGAAAAGAGCAAAAGTACATAAACAAAACTTCATACTCAAGCCAAAATGCCATAGACACAGTTGAATAGTAGTCAGTTAGGAATTTTAAGAGGAGCTTTTCTATGAATATTTAATTACTACATTAACCGAGCAAATAAAGAACATGCTATTAATATTCATACTGTGTTAGCAGTGCTTCAAAGGAATTTAATAGGTTTTATAGTTCATACAGCATCCTATGCGTTGTGTAGGCCTTCAGAGAATGCCCACATCTAGTAAGCTAATAACACTATAGATCTCCCTAGCTATACCTTAATTCTCTGAATTAAGAAATGTCTGTTGTTCTTTGCATAGCACATTTCTTAGTAAAATTCTTAATAGTTATGTAATGGTACCAGTCTTGCATGTTTTGTAACCCAAAAATGGTTCTTAAGCAACTATGCAAAGAGCCAAGGTATAGGCTCTAAGCTGCTGAGATACTGATAATGAGCCTGCCTCTTCCAGAACTCAGTGTGGTGTCTCCTCCATCTTTATTAGTGTATCTGCTTTGTGACCTTTTGGAGAGCAAAGTTAGGTGGTATTTAATATTTGACTTGTTTGCTCCTGCTTAGAGCTTTAAAAATATTGATCATCCGAATGATGGAGGTGGTTTGCAGAACAAGAGGCCAGATGCAGAACCTAAAACTGAATTCCTTTGCTGTGAGTGACATGTTCTTCCTGTGTGTGTTAGTTTCTTTTTAAAATGTAATTTGCAAGTTAATATGTTTTATCTAAGAGTGAGAAAAAGAATAATGCTTACTTGTGTTTTGACACAAAACCAAAAAAGTCTCTGGAGACAGCCTTGTAGCTTTCATTGCTTACTGAAAATAGGAGCACTCATCCTTGCGCATTGCCTTGGTCTTTAAATTCCTTATGGTCCTTTTGCATTGCCTACCCTCAGTAAGGCTCCGATTTAAAGATCTTCACAAGAAAAGTGGCATGCATAGGAACAACAGAAATGTTAAAACTTCTATTCTTGACTCTGTATTGCTCTTTTCCTTCTTGCTGGCTTAGGAAAAGACATTAATAGATGTTGAATTAAGACTTCCTCAGTGGGTCTGTACTTCATTCACTTAGAAATCCTTCCAGCTATTTTTTACTGCATATAGTGATAATTACTCCTGTTGGCAGAGCAGAACTAATCTGATCTGCTTTGGCTGCTGAAATCTGTGAAGGAGCCAGGAATGATTTCTGTGTTGAATTGTTAACCCTGAACGTACAATTTCGTCAGTACCCCAGTGGGCCCCTGCTTTGTGTGAGTACCTAGTAATCTGGTGTTAATGAACATACAGATATTTAAAAAAAAAAAAATAGTAATCTAATAGAGGTATAACATGCTCCTGTTTTGGTAACCGTGCTTTTGGGATTGGTCTGTCAAAGATGGCATGTGTCGGGGAACTGTCCAGCCTGGTTTATGGAAAGGAGTCCTTGATACATGAGCAGCTGTTTCTCTAAGTACCTAATTTTCTTCCTTTATTGGATGTGGCTGAAAGAACTTAAAGGAAGCTAGACAGTTCCTGTGCACACACATTATGTAGGAGCTGATGAAACCATTGGGTTTGTATCTCTAGTTACTGTTGCTTTTCTATGTATATAGGTTTAAGGTACAACTTTGGTCTTGCTGCTGCGTAGCTGCGCTGTGGTCACAGCATCTTCATTTTGTGGCTACAAGAGGTGATGGTGCTGTTCGGTCACAGTAAGGAGTTCCTGGATATCTCTCTTAGATTTGGACTTTGCAGGATTCAAACAGTGTTAGTGTGGAATTTATGTTACTGCAACAATTGTTGCAACAAATACTGAAACAAGGGAGAAGAGAAAAATCTGCAACCCTCAGGGCATTAAGCAACTTCTTTGAAGGAAACTTTGAGGAGACAAGCTCTCTTTCAGTGCTTTCTTTGACTGAAACAACTTGCACATATCAATCTTGGTGACAGAATGTAGAAAAGCAATTCTTCCAGTTAAATCCATTATGGCAATTTTCAGATTTCTCCTTGTGCTCGAGAGGTATAACTGCGTTATTTTCCTTTTTGTGTATATTCTCAGGAACAGAGTGGAAATCAAAATGAGATATTCCCAACTAATCTGTTCTCATCAGCATCCCAAAAATGGACAGGAAAGGTCAGGAGCCCATGTTTTGCAGTAAGCGCTGAGGTGTAGGAAGAGCATGTAAGTGTTATGGCAATGGTCTGTTCCTCTTCTATTCTTCTGCCTTCTATTCTTGTGTAATTCTGCTTTTCTAAGACCATAAACAACTAAAAGAAATATCTCCCATCTTCACAAGCCTGTATGTGCCTCCTTGCATGTAACATCAGTACTTCACAAATTAAAAGAAAGTGACTTTGCCTTCTGAGATGCGTGAATGGAAGCCAAATTTGCTCATCTGATTACTTCCCTTTTATATACTTGTTTTGAATGTCTGGCCTTTCCTCAACTATTTTTGTCATAAAATGCTTGCTGTTACATAAAATCCCACCATTTTTTGTTTATGCCTATAAGGCTGTTTAAAGACAAGGCAAAAGTGGTGCCATTTAGAAGAGGAATAGGAGGGGAAGATTTCTGGACTTTCCCTGATTGACATGCCTTATTTCTCCCACAGGAGGCAAAGTGGATTTAGTGGACAATTGGCTAAGCAGAATACTACTTTTTTTATGTTTTTACTCTTTCGTCATAGCTTCTACGTGATGGTGGCTAGGAGCGACTGGCCTCAGTTCTTGTGCAGTTACTGGGATCCTCCTGAAGTCTGTGCGGGGCCGTCAATGCAACATGCAAAAAAAGCCTGGAAAATGCGGTGACAAAAGGATGGGTATACAATGTCAGCAAAAGTGAATCAAATCACACTGGAAAAAAAACCCCAAAACATCTTCCCTGACATAGTGACAGTGATCCATTTTGTTTTTAATACCACTTTATAGTCTAGCGTCTATTTAGACTGTCTCAGATGCTCAGGCTTCAGTATGTTCTCTAGTTTGTCCTAAATGCAGTAAGAATGTCTGTTGATCCAGATAGAAGTATAAGGAAACTGCCAGCTACCCAAGCTTTCTTCCTTGCTTGTGACTAAATCACCATAATAAAAAGGAGGTGGAAGTTGAAATAAATACAAGTAGCTGTTTTTTCCACTATTGGTAATTAAAAAAAAAAAAAGTAAGTTGAAAGTAGTTTAGAATTCTTGTCTTTCCTAAATACTTGCTATTTCTTGGCCTTTCAGTTTTCACTCACCTGACTGGTGTTGCTATGTTGGAATTTCATATAAATGTCTCACGGCAGAATTTGATCTTCAGAGCTCTTTGTGTTGGTCTCTGAACACCCTTAAAAGTGCTTGTAGTACAAAAGGTATATCTAGATACTGAATATTATGGTCTGTACCAAACAGACCTTTATTCCATTGAAGTACTTGAGTGCTAAAATATATTTTCTGAGAAATACCATTAAAGTTATATGAATAGAGGATACATGAAATTGATTTTTTTTTTTTTCTTCTTTTTTCTTTTGCATTTCATCTTTCACTTCATTAGAGGCCTGGTGAGAGAAATCCCTCTTCCCTGTGGGCAGCTGTAGTCCTGCCTGTGCTTTTTGTGTCTAATTAGTAATTTCTATTCAGTACCCTTTGTAAAATATTTCTATACATTTTTGTCAGCACACATAACCATGTACTGTGTTGAAAAAGCCTCAAATAAATGTTTCTTTTTGTGTGAAGTGGCAAATGTAGAAAACAGCATGCTTTTTCTGTGTAGCTTAGTATAATTTGGTTTGCCCACTCACTTCTGCTTTTAAGTTCAGACAAATACAGTTCCAGTTATATAAACCATAGCCGCTTTTTTAGGTGGTAGACTTTTTTTTTCTCTGCAAACTTGCTCTTCATTTCAATAAATGTTGTGTTAATGCCTCTTACAAAATGAAATTTAGTGCAGAATGGACCAGAGCCCACTAAAACTCTAATCTGTTCCATAAAAATTGTGTTTTATCACAAGAGTAGTACCATTTCAGTAGCCCTGACAATGACAACATTATTGGTTTGTAGTAGTGTGGCTACTTATGCTGTGAAACATTAGGGTGCTTTAGGAATGTCTTGATAATCTACAGATGTTAATACTGAAAATTGTTCTCAGGGTCCTGAACCCCAATGGGTTGTGATATTATCGATCTGTCTCTGGGTGCGGGGTGTGCTCTCCTCTCATGGTGTACCTGGAGATGAGCCAGATATAAGCCTTTACTTTCAAAAGTGTGAACTTTTTTCAGCTTCATGGCATATACTACCCTACTGCAGTATTTTTACTGATCTGCGTATTAAGAATTCTGGACTGCTGCCTCCTAATATAGCCGTGTAATTTAAAAAAAAAAAAAAAAAGAGACAACATTAACTTTTTCAAAGGATTGTTTTTAAGTTATGTTATCTTTTAATGAAAAGAAACCAGTTCTTGTACTGAAAGACAACATTTCCTGTGGAGGAGACTTTTGGAGATCAGACCAAGTGAGAGATGTCTAGCTCTCCTTGCATCTCTAAGAGAACTGGGTACTCAGCTGCTCTTTATGCCTTTAACGATCTCCCTTGTGGTGTGCCGAAGTATAATGTTTTGCTTTTGAAAAAGAAATGGAATCATGTAGTAGGTTTCCAAATATCCTGAGGACTGTGCTTACTAATGAGAGACTGCAGACTGATGGTGCCTTTTTCTTATTGCCAGCAAGGATGGTTGTCTTTTATAGAACTTCCCAGATTTTAGATGTACACTCTTTTTTTAATTTGGAGGTTTCTTTTACTAATTTGTACTTCTTCGTACAATAACCACAGCGATAAAAATCTTTGTTTTCATTGAGGAAGATTGTTTCTTTAGATGATTGCAATATAAAGTTTTGGAAATATTTCTGAAAGTTTTCTGGGTAGTATAATCAAATAACTTTTCCAAAACATGAGTAGCATATAATGAGTTCTTAAAACTTCTTTTTTTTTTTCTCATATATTTTATTGCAAAATGAGTGCATATAAATATGAACACATTTTGGTTTTAGTACTCTCACAGTTTTATCCTTATAGCTACTGCGGTTAGCTTAATAGTTTAATAATAAGCCTTTCATTTTGCAAGAGAAAATTGATGGATACCGAATCATTAGATGCCCAGCTAAACTCACTAAGCAGTCTTTGAACTAGCAGGGGGGTTAGACTATTTTGTCAGGAGGCCTGTTCTGCTAAAGGCACCATTTGGCACATACTCATTGATGATGTGGTCCCATCTCAAGTGCAGGTAGATTTGACAAATGCTTAGTCTGTGGTTTCTAGAGCCTACAAGAAATGTAATGGAACTGCTGTGTTGTCATATGGTTATTGAATATTAGATTATAATTATGTCAAATCTGTTTAATATATGATACATGTTAAAGTGCACTTTACCACTTAATGAATTAGTGAGTATTTAAAAAAAGGGTGTGGGGAATTAGATTCTTCTTTGGTCTCTCTGTTAGAATATTCCAAAGAATTTAATTCATTACTTACTGTGTAGATACTTTTAACATTTCCTTTAAAACATGTTGGCTAAAGGAAACTTAATTTCTTGTAATATGCTCTCCCATCTATTTGCATATAATTCATAGTAATGATAAATTTAAACACAAAAGGCTGATGTCACAAAATTCTGACCAAATTTGAAGTGACTGATAAATCTTTCTTTTAGCTATATTAAGAAACTAAATGCAACTCACTAAAATGCTCTGTAGGAAATCTAGGCCAGATTTTAGGCCTATGACATCTCCTGTCTCTCCCTTAACTTCTTGCTCTTTTTAGAGGTAAACAACTTAATGCAGCTGTAAGCTTTCTTTGCACTGGCAGACTTCAGCACTAACTAATCTAAACTCAAAACTTAGGTTTTAAAAAGGCAGCTGAGTTTTCCAGTGAGGAAAAAATTTGTCAGTGGATGTGAGAATTTCAACGTAAGAAAGTAAATAGGTATTCAAGTTGAATCAGTATTCTGCATTGGACGAACCTAGTGGCCCTTGATGGCTTTTAAGAAAAATAATAAAAAACCTGGGGAAAAATATATATCAGAAAACCAATGATCACTTTGTATGTGCCATCTTGTTTTTAAAGCTGTGGGCTCCCAAACCAGCCCATCTTCTGGTTCTTTCTGTGAGTGTCATGGTGGAAGAAGCACATATGTTTTACATCTCTTAGCCTTATAACCTTGTAATTTTGACTTGAAAATTATAATCTTTGCAAAACCAGAGAAGCTTGTGATATTGACTAAGCAAGTTAGACTCATTTTTCAAATTTCACTACGCATAAAAGCAGTCCAGCATAAATGCAGCATTGTCTCCGAGCAGCCCAGTATGTAGCCTAGCACCAGCTGCCCCATGTGAGCTGGGAGCATGTACAGATGGGGCTATTTGGAGTGGAGGGAATGGTGGAGCCTACAGCTCCACCTCGTAATCTGTGGCCCCTTACACTTGATGTGGCAGTTGTCAGTCACAGATGCCTTCCCGGGAGCTTCGGCTTGTGCAGGGATTGCTTTTGTGATGCTTTGTGATGAGTTTGTCAGCTGTTGTCTTGATGTCCACAACCATCTACTAGACTTGTCTGCTCTTGAAGCTTCTCTTCTTGAATCAGGGCTTTCACATGTGTAACCTTGCTGTGAATCTGATGTATCAGGTGCTCTGCTTTTTCTGTGTCTGGCTGGTTAGTTCTAAGACATGAAGTAGGGCTCCCTGTTGAATTTGATATTTTGTTGTGTGATGCTGAAGGTAAAGCAGTGACATATTTTGGCTGAGTAAGCAATTTGGGTATTTATTACTTTGCACTCAGGAGAAGTATGGCTGTGACAGTATTAATATCAAAATACTGCTTTTATAAACAACATTAAGTTGGAACATACAGCAGTTCTATAATCTGTCCTAATGTAAATGATCCTCATTCTTATGAATCCACTATAAGATGGAGAACTCTAGGAACTCAGTTTTAATACTGAGTTGCTGTGTCGGTACTTTTAAAATGCATATTCAAAGCACAGTGCTGGGTCATTTGAAATACTGTTGCTTATAAATGCCATATTTGCTTTTGAACTGTACTGCATAGTGGATTGTAAGAATCTACAACAGCATCTTCATGGAGCTAATGTCCTCGTAAGGTACTAGTACCTTATGGTGCTAACCATTATCAAGAATGGAATTTGCACTTTTTAGCTAACCCTCTTTAATTACTGCAATGCTATTGGTAGTTACTGTGTTTTGTACTGGTAAGGTCTTTCAAAAAATAGTCTACAAGAAAATGCATTAAAAGCCTTATAAGGAGAGTATTGTGGCAGAAGCTTTATTCTTTTCTAGACTCAGATGATCATTGCATGTGGATAACTTCAAGAGAAATAGCCTTTAATTCAGTACAGAAATCAAGGTGGTTTGAGGATCTTAAATCTCCACAAGATGAATTGTAAATGACTTCTCAATTGCAAATCTCATCCGCTCCTGTGTTCCAGACGGAGAATATGTATTCATAATGTCTTTAGTGTGTTAAAACAGTGCACGTGTATTCATTAAACATTCAGACTAGACTTTTATCTTAACAGCTGAAGACACTTGATGTATACATGAAGAATAACTTTCTCATATTAATATACTTTAATTAAGGTAACTTTGTTTAGTTATATGCTGTCTGTAGAGAACCGAAAAGTAAGTCTGTATTTAGACTAATTTGTATCTAGTAGCATATTGTCATTTCTCTTTGTTTACATAAAAAGAGAGAAAATAGTTTCTGTTCACAAAGTATCTACTCAGAATTTGATTAATGCTTTTGAGTCTGAAGGGAACTTTTATGGCTGAATTAGAACCTTAGAACCAGTGGAAGATCACAGCATAGTGGAAGTGCGGACTTGCAAATAATTGTATTGGTGAATTTTGTAATGTATTTGTGACCAAAGTGAGAACAAAAGTTGACACACTTGATGCTTAGTATTTTTGTTTTCTTTCCCCTAGTTTCTTTGCTTGAAGAATATAAGGACTTTTCTTTCGGCATGTTGTGAAATATTTGGGATGAAGAAAAGTGAACTTTTTGAAGCATTTGATTTGTTTGATGTGAGAGATTTTGGAAAGGTAAGGATCCTTTTAATTATATCCTGAGTAACACCTGTGTTCTGCTACTTGAGTATAGAAGACTTTCATGGTAGATATAGTGTAGAAGTTGTGACTAATGGATAAGTGTTCATTAGTAAAAAAACAGTGGGAAAGAATTAAGAAAGCAGAAGAATTAGATTTACATTGGAGGGGCTAATAAAGGGCAGGGAAAAATCCCTGGTAGGAAAGTTCTGAAGGTGTGAAAAGCATAGATAAGTTAAAAAAAAAATGGCTTGAAAGATGCTGAGTTAAAGGTAAACTAAATGTGTGAAGATGGCAAACTGTGGGCGAGTGCTGTCTGGTGATATCATTTTTGACATAAATAGTGTGGAATCAGAAACCCTGGGCTTATACATTTTAAGACCACATGGTACAGAGCATGTTTCATTAGTCTCAAGTGCTCAAAATTTACTCATATATCTGCCCTTTGAAATTTTTTTTTTTTACAATTAGTTTTAAAATCTGTTGTTTTTTCTAACCTGCTGTAAAGCTCAGATACAGCTATGGTGGGTTAATGTGACTGTTCTACTTTACACAGCCTGAAGTATATTCTGTAAGCCTCTGATTAGTTATTCTATATATAAAGGCTTTTTCCAGTCTATTGTTCACAACCTCCTACATATCTGTTTGATCTGTCATTGCCAGCATATGTTCAGTTCAACTTTGGTTTCTGTTTTTGAGTCATAGGGTATCATTACCCTAATTTCACAGGAAAAGGTCTGAAAATTACCTAAAGTAGCACCCAAAATAGTTATTTATTCAAATTTAGTATATTTCAAGCATTATTCCTTTTTTTAATGAGATTATAATTTTACTACTTCATTTTTATGCACTGCTCTTTTTATAAGTAGACATAGAGGTAAAGATGATGTAAGAGTGCAAGCGTGAATCAGGGCTGCGATATGACTGAGTGTTTGAAATGGTTCAGTGATTACTGTTAACCAAAATATCTAATTATTTTTCTGAATCTTTTGTCTGGTTTTAAGTCCTTTGAGTATAAATTAGATAAACCTGGTAATTCCACTTGTTTAGTTATGCTGAACATCTTTTGTCCTCATAAATCATATTTAAGACAAAGCTTCTACTGTGTTTGTTGCCACAGTATAGCACGAATAGACTAATTATTCCTGGTACTGGTATTTCAGCTTTAGTGATGGTGATAGTGCTTACAAGCAATGGTTTCTCTAGTCTTGGCCTCTTTAGTGGCCTTTGTCACCTTTCTTGGAAAGCTACCAGGTAAAAATGCAGTGACAAATTTTAAAGACACTGGTGTGTGGGATTCTTTAATGAGGCTAACTATGTGCAAGGTAACAGGTGCTTGTGCAGAGGTGGAGATGCTAAATTGAACAAGCCTGTGCAATCCTTGCAGTAGCTGCGTTGGGCATGTTTTTAGGTGCATAATGGCTCTGCTGTTCAGCTGTTTCCATTGCGTGCTCCTGTGGAAGCTTGCCACACACAGGTGGAGGTTGCAATATGCTGTATTTAGATAGGCTGATCTATGTATTTTACTAGCCTCTGCAAATGAACATGTAGTCAGCTTCCTAAAGCAGTTGGTGAGCTTGAGGCCATTAAGAAAGTGGAGGGGAAATTTACAACTGTATTAAAATGTATAGCTAGCCTTACGCTGAGTTATTTCTGTGGTTTTAAGTGTATTGTTTGTACAGTTAGCTGAGAATATCTGTAAAGTGGCATGGGAATTTCAGTTGCATATCTGATATGCAATTACTTATTACTTCGGAAATACTGATTGCTAGTAGCAGCGGTGAGAATAAGAAAGCTTATATTTTTCAAGTTGTTCTTTGCTTCTCAACTTTCCCCTTCATTGTTTTTTTTCCTATAAATAACAACTCGAATATAGTCCTAAATCTCTAGCCTTCTTGAAGTTGTATATATGGAAAAGGCCAAAAAAACAGTGCTGCAGATTTTTCCTGCTACTGCAACCAAGTCATTCTGCAGTTTCTAAAAGAATTATTTGAACTGCTCTCCCTAAATGTGTACAAAATATGAATGATCTTAAAATGATTACAGGCACAAACAGAAAGAATAATATGGCTTAGAAACACTGTTTTCCAAACTGTTGACCAAATAGATGAGTATGTGCAATATCCCTAGCCTCTAACACATTTGAACGTACTGGAAGCTGTCTTGAGATCTCAGAAGCTGGCAAGTACTTATTAGTGGTGAGAGGTAAATCAGTTGTAGCTGAGGTGACTCGATAAGCCTTATATATGACGTACTTCTAAATGCTTCAATTGAATTTATAAAGAAATGATTATTGAATTTGTCATCTTATGATGGAATATTCTGCTTAATATGACAGATTTAAATGACTATTTAAGCATGCTAGTGGAGGGAACAGGAGAAATGTGTCAATTGTAAATGAACAGTGTGCTTTCAAGGAAATAAGATTGAAGGGAAGAATCAGATGAGAGACCTGGTGATGGAAACTGTAATTTTTTTGGAAATACTCTGATCTTTTTCAACTCTTTAAAGACAATGGTAGCAAAACCCTGTGCATGGTAGAAGTAGCAGCTGTACACTGCCTATATAGTCATAAGACTTTTAACAGCCTTGTGAAATACTGGTTACAAAATGTTTGATTTAAGGGTGAAACTTGCATTTAATAGCTAGGGGTAAATGAGCTGTTTCCAGATGCTTTGACATAACGTATGAAAATTTGACTTGAACTTTGTGCTCCACTTTGCAGAGACTCTTTGATCTCAGTGATTAGAGAAAAAGAAGGGTGTATGTGGTGTGGATGGGAATCAGA
Organism: Aquila chrysaetos chrysaetos; assembly: GCF_900496995.4. NCBI lineage: Eukaryota > Metazoa > Chordata > Aves > Accipitriformes > Accipitridae > Aquila > Aquila chrysaetos. The sequence continues at coordinate 18,906,630 of NC_044015.1, forward strand.
GGTGAAGCTGAAGTAGCAACACCTAAGTAGAGAATAGGTGAAGAAACAGGGAAGCAGGTAACCCCATGAGTATGTTTTTAATGTGTACATTCTGTATGAATATTGATATCAGCTGTTAACAAGATGAGGGTTTTCTTCTATTTCAAGTAAAATAGCACGGATTTTCTTATTTTTAGACTGACTGTGCTTGAAAAAAGAGGGGCTATATTACACAGAAATAGGAAGGTTCTTAAATCATGCTTTCTAAAACTACATAAAACTTGTTTTTCCTTGAGTTCTACAGTATTCACCCATTCCCACTCACCTTTCTATCAGTAGATTTCATTGTTGCTGCATTAAATTCCTGATGGAGCATGAAATGCCCTCCCACGCACATGGGGTGCCAGACAGTGTTTTCATACGAATTCCATGCTGGAGAGTCATTTCTCACTACTGCAGGGTTGTCAGGTTCTTCCATTCTACCTGTGTGCCAGAATCAACAAAAAATGTTGATACTTGTTCTTTCAGCTCTGTGAGCCCTGCACACTCCTGAACAGCAGTCTTTGCTGTTTGGTACACCACAACAAACTGTTGCTATCCGTATTCTCTGAAGGAAGTTTGCAACTAATGTGTTGCAGAAATGGGAATCTGAGGATTAGTTCCAGTGCCCATTGATGTCAATAGATGCTCCCTGGCCTCAAGAGAGCTGTGTCTGAGGTCCTGTGGGGGAAAACAGTGTCCAGATATTGTCAGAAACAAAACTTTGTGCACTCTGCTTTTAAATATTCTAAGCAATGTATAACTGAGCGCAGAGTGACTTTTATGATATAACATGAACATAGCCACAGACCCCCCCCATACAATACTCAATCATGATTTTTAAAAAAGCAAACAAGGGGATCAAATATCAACTGCTACCAATCAAACAAGTACCTAATTGTTTACAAGCATATAGTATAATGTCTAGTGTAGCTAACTTTCCAGTGACGCTTAAAAGGCTAGTTTATGTAAAAGCAAGCAACTGCTGGGAAAATACTGGGTGCATATACTAAGGTCATGTAGTTTGTGATCATTTTAGTCAGTCTCTTAGTGCAAAGGAAATCGGGGCTATGATGCAGCAGAAAGTCACGCTGAAGTTGAGGATCCCGGTGTGTTGGTATTCCCTCAGGTTTAACAGATTCCAGGAAGATCACGCAGATGTGCATGAGATGCACCAAAATCAACACAGCAAAGAGAAACAGTTTTTATAAAAAGTTATATACCTTTCCAGGAAGAGAGAGGAGGAAAAATTGTTTAGGAAATCTTCAATAAAACTGAAGCAGTTGAGATGAACCTCAGTTGTTTCATGTTTTATTTGGTGAATTTAATGAGTGAGGTAATAGAGCAAAGTATGAGCACTATCACTAATAAAGTCATATTAAAACTGCAGAACAGTGGGGAATGTGCCAAGACATTATGGCATATTTTTGTAAAGATATTAAAATGGATAAAGAGAAATGAGCTGGTAAAAACAAGACTATCGTTAAAACCAGAGCTCTGTATCTTCATTCTCTGAGCTCTTTTAGTGGTAGAATTAAAAAAAACCAAAACCACAACTTAGTGGTTTGCTCAAGAAACTAGCTGTACAATTGCTTTTAGGAGTAGCGTTTTAATGTTTTCAAGTGTTTCAGAGAGATGGACTGGTTTGGGATAAATGACATGTGAACTCCTTCAAGGTGTACTTGTGAATGTGGGAGAATGAAGAAACAGAAGATAAAGACAGGTTTCAGCTTCCTCCTCTGTGGAAATACTTTGGACAAAATGAGCAAGAAACACTAGCCTGTTGCAAAACTGCTGAAATGCTTGGCATGTACGGAAGACCTTACTTGTTAGGTATTATTTCTATTTGTATAGAGTTACATAAAAGTCAAGCGCTCAGTAGCCTCCCTAAAAGCCTCACTTGAATCACAACAAAAGATGACTTCCAGTCCCAAAGAACATAAATCATAGTTTTGGGCAAAGTGATGAAGTGGGTGAAGAAGCAGGATGTATAATGGTATAGCTCATCAGCCACCTTTTTGAAAAGTCCTGGAGAATATATAGAAATAGATTGGCATGGTGGGCCATTACAAACACTAGATAAATTCAGTGTACTTATCTGTAATAATTTGCTGCAGTGGTCATCACCAAAGAGTCTGTACAAATTGCGAGGCATATAACTTCAATAAATTTAAAACCATTAGGTTGAGCTTATAGCTTCTATGTGATCTTACATATATTTAGGCCTGAATATTTCAGGATTATGGTTTTGAATGTTTTGTGACAGGATACTAGTGGACTATCACTTCACTGGTCTTTCCAAATGAATCTTCATGAATTTTCTAAAGATTTGTCATAACTTTTCAAGTTATAATGTTTGCTTCCAGTTGATGAAAATGGTAATGATAATCTTTGTTTTTGACCACATCATAAAGTGTTGAACATACCACAAATATTTGATCATTAATGAAAAATTCTCATTCAGGGAGTGCTTGGGATGTTTTGGAAGTATCAGAAGACCTTGAGTCCTTATATAATGTAGGCTTCTGTTCAGTTTTTCAGCAGATGTGACCAGGTTTGGAAAGTCAAGGTTAATGAGAAACTACTAATATGAGAGAATAAAACCAAGTTTCTGAGCACGTTTCTCTGTTATTAAGATGATCTTGTCCAAATGTGAGGTGTATCTGATTGATGTATCCCGGAGACACTGAACTCGTAGCATTGAATTCTGGTAGCGTGCATTTCTCTTTGAGGTGGAAGAATTTTTGGAGGAAGAGGGCAGTTGAGCTTGAGTAGGTTTAACAGGGCTTAAGACTTACGTCTTCTCACACATTTGTTTATAGAAATATTTTTAAACCTTATTTTTAAACAGGGAATTAATTCCCTGCAGCACTTGCAATACAGGCATTTTGGTAACCAGAAGTTAATGGTGAAGCTGACAACTAAACCCCAAACTTCCTGAATTTATAAATATTGGTCAAAGTAACGCAAATATAAACTATAAATAAAACCAGAAGGCAATAAATGAGTGACTTGTAGCTGAAGTCCATATGAACTTTGAAGAGTTTTGTGTGTATCTTTTTTCTGTGATAGTGAAATTGTTTACCCTTTAAAAAGGGTAGGAAACGTGGTTTTTTGTTTGTTTTTTTCTCCCTCTTTTGTAAAGCCTGGAGACTTCCAAAGAGGAAAAGCATGACAGTTTTCTGTTAGTACAGTGGATAGATGGAAGGGGCGGGGGTGGGGGGGGGGTGGGGAACAGGGGAAGTTGAAATACAATTTGTATAAGCTGCTCCATGTTCTCTCATCCTTGCCGTATAGTTAATTTATAAGAGAATCTCTCTCCCACTTTGACCAAGATTCTCCTGCTCGCTGCCCGGGTTCTCTGCTTGTTCTTCTCTCTGTCTGCTTTGGGATTTTGAGATTCAAATGACATAGGCATAAAATTATCATGTCTGTAGAAACAAAGTATATGGCTATTGCAGCTACCGGGGCCTGTTGGTCATTCTGATATTTCCAGTTACCACATGAAATGGGCTTGACATCAGCCTAAGAAGCCTGTTGCAAATTGTGTTTGAATTTCACAACTTGTTAAAATGCAAGATTGTTTTTTCCACTGAACTTAAAAAGGCTTGGTCCTTGATTTTTGGACCTATGCACTTCTATTTTTGTCATCAATGGTGCAAATTAAATATTTAAGTCAGAGATTGAAATAGGGCTCAGTTGTAGGTTTAAAGGATTTACAGTTTTTACTCACTTAATGATCCTCTGCCTCTTTTGAGTTGGGGGACAGTTGCTTCTGTTGATACTCCTCACGTCTGCTTGTAGGTATTCGATTCTGAGTAAAAAATACCACCACTGTGTAATGAAGGAGATCCCCCCCCACCTTGTTTTTTTCCTGTTAATTCTATTTTATATTTTGGGAGTGGTGAAGGAAAGAAAGAGAACTTGGTGTCACTGCATGGTCTGAGCTCTGGGGAAGACCACCCATTGCACATCAGCCTTTTATTTCCCTAGCCAGGAATTGGGTAAAAGCAACGTAGTAATTTGTTCTAGTTTCCTAACTAATTTCCCAGAGCCTAGGTAGGGAAGGCTTGATCCGATTCATAGAGCTATGAGCTTTAAGGCTTAAAGCAAAGTTACATTAACATCTGTGGCAACAATTAGTGTTTTACCATTAACATTTATTGCTACCCAAACTACCTGGATGTTTTCCTATTTTAATTAATTTTACCTCATGGCAGTCTCAGACTGGACTTTGCATTGAGTTCAGGGCTTGTTTTATGAGAGTATGTTTTTAAGGTGCTCTCCATTTCAGATCTAAATCTGTGATCTTCATTTATATACTAGTTTTCCGTAACAGTACATACTGACATGGTTGACTGCACATACTTTTTTAGACCATTAGAAAAGACTTGTGCAAGTAATGTTCAGGCTTTGCTTTGACTCTTCTTTGTTTAGAATTTATATTAATATTTCTAGGGAGAGAATTTAATGAGTGGTTTGGGCTACACTTTCTGTCTGCTTTTTAAGTCATATTCAAATCTAATGTTTCATTAAGCCCTGTGGACTCAAGTATAGTCTTTTTCCAGGGTTGGGCGGGTTGTTTTGAACACTTGGCTACTCTCGTATCTGAAGAAGTAAGCCACTATAACTATTAAATGATGGTAAGAAATGGAGGTGACAGAGCAGCTTTGGTTATTGTATTTAAATATAAGGTGGTCAAGGACAGCCTTTGTGCTTCTCTGCTGTATTGACATAGTACAATATCTCCAGATTTTTAGGTAATAGGGGACAGCAGGCTGTACAAGGTGCTTTAGTGTTGATGCACTTCGGAATCATAGAATCATAGAATAGTTTGGGTTGGAAGGGACCTTTAAAGGTCATCTAGTCCAACCCCCCTGCAATGAGCAGGGACATCTTCAACTAGATCAGGTTGCTCAGAGCCCCATCCAACCTGACCTTGAACACTTCCAGGGATGGGCCATCTACCACCTCTCTGGGCAACCTGTTCCTGTGTTTCACCACCCTCATTGTAAAAAATTTCTTCCTTATATCTAGTCTAAATCTAACTTCTTTTAGTTTAAAACTATTACCCCTTGTGCTATCGCAGCAGGCCCTGCTAAAAAGTTTGTCCCCATCTTTCTTATAGGCCCCCTTTAAGTATGGAAAGGCTGCAATAACGTCTTCCTGGAGCCTGCTCTTCTCCAGGCTGAACAACCCCAACTCTCTCAGTCTTTCTTCATAGCAGAGGTGCTCCAGCCCTCTGATCATTTTTGTGGCCCTCCTCTGGACCTGCTCCAACAGGTTCATGTCTTTCCTGTACTTGAGGACTCCAGAGCTGGAGGCAGTACTCCCGGTGGGGTCTCACCAGAGCGGAGTAGAGGGGCAGAATCACCTCCTTCAACCTGCTGGCCACGCTTCTTTTGATGCAGCCCAGGATATGGTGGGCCTTCTGGGCTGTGATCACACATGCCTGCTCATGTCCAGCTTTTTATCCACCAGTACTACCAAGTCCTCCTCCACAGGGCTGCCCTCAATCCCTTCATCCCCCAGTCTGTATTGATATTGGGGATTGCCCCAACCCAGGTGCAGGACCTTGCACTTGGCCTTGTTGAACCTCATGAGGTTCACGTGGGCCCACTTCTCAAGCTTGTCCAGGTCCCTCTGGATGGCATCCTGTCCCTCAGGTGTCTCAAATTAATTAGCATGCAAAAAGTGGTCTCCTATTCTTGTTGAAAAATGCATATGCCACCACCTTCCTCTGGATTTAAGGAATGTATCTTCATGATTTATTTGTTGATGCTGTGTTTACTGTAAAAGTATTTATTCAGCTCTTTAATATGTGGCTTATCACTTCTTATGTTTGTTGGACCTTTATGCTCCTTCCTGGTTTTACTTGTCTCTACCTCTTTTTCTTCTGCTGTGTATTTTCTAGTTTTGGATCTATCTGAATCAGCCCATTTGACATATTTCAGTTCTACTTGTCTACTTGAGATTTTAATAAAGGCTATAGAAGAGAATATGAGAAGATCTTTGATAAAAAAAAAAAAGTCTTTCTTTAAATAAGCCGTATGAGGTTATGTTCAAGATACAGTAGGTTGATTATTCAAAAGTAATCCTAAACTGGGCACCTTGTTTAAAATGGGAGATGATTTTGTGTAGGATCTATGTGAGAAAGCATTCAGTTTCTTAGTGGTCTATCCTTAAAAAGTTTTGATTACAACAAACCTAGCTTAATTACTATGATACTGGTAAACCGTTCTTACTAATGTTCAGTGTTGTTCCTCTGCGTGGCCTTTTGTCTGAGCAAGAGACTGACACAAGCAACACTATGAATTACCTAGAACACTTTTTTTTTTTTTGCACTATTACCTGCTTTGCTTATTGTTTCCTGCAGCTCACTTTGAATCTTAGGTGACTGCATCTTGATAAAAATCAAAGATTAGGAGGCAAAGAAGCAGAAACAAACAAGCAAAAAGGATATTAAGAGGTGAGCAAATTGAAGTAGTTATCAGTCCCTATGTTTCTTGCCAAATGTCTTTTTTGCTGTATGCATTAATGATTACAGGCAATTCAATTAACTTGATACATTATCTATGCATAGTCTTAAAATAATAAATTTGGTGACTTTCTTTGCTCTATTCCAATATAAAAAAGTTAGAGAAAGTATAATTGCTAAGTTTGTTTTTTTCCTCCTATTTTTTCCTCAGAATGATTTGAAACAGCTAAACTTCTCTTTTACTGAAAGATGTCTCCTAGCCTATATATATGTGTATATATATAATGAGTTTAAAACATTGCTAAACCTCCACCAGAGAGGTTTGGGCCACTCTTGAACTCTACCCGAGAGGCACAAATTGCAGGCTAAGGAGGTGGTGGCTCAAACCATCTCTTATGCAGTGTTGGGATTTCCTGTGAAGAGTTAGTCAAGCATATGTAAGCATTCTCCAAGACTAGCTGCTAATGACATTGTGGGGCCAAACCCAGGAGTTGTTAGTATGCTGGTGGAAAGCCAGACGGGTGATTTTTATGCTCAGTCTGTAGAGTTCCCCTCTTCATGCAGGCAAGGGGGAGACCACCTGCCAGCTGTTTATGGTTGGTAGTTCTCCTATGTAAAGCAGAAGTGTACTTGAGTGAAAAGTCCCAAATAGTAACATATTTTCAAAGACAGTAGTTGCTGCTTGTTTCTTTGTAAGTATTAAAATTTCAGGGCTTGTTTAGCATGAAGAATGCTTTGGTAGTTAGATTGGTTGTAATTTCATTCACTGCTTTTTCTGTCCAATTTCAATAGAAAGTGAAACCTGCAGTGAATGGTTTGCAGCAGGAAATAACGTTTTGAGTATTTCATAAAACGGAAATAGGTATGAGTTAATGAGAAATGTTTACAAAATGTTAGAGAGCTTTTACTTAACATGTTGGTGACAGGGCTAGAGAGGTGTTTGCTAATAAAGAATTTTGTTCCGCTGTTTTTCATTCCAACACAGTAGTTGTCTTATGAATAAATGTCAGATGCACAGCTACTGCATGCCTTGGAAAAGGATTGATACTTGAAATAGTTTGGTAATGGAAAAATAAGTCGGAAGAGTGTACTCCAACATAGTTATCTATAAATCTGAAAAGCTTATATTGTTTGTAGGTGATTGAAATCACAAAGACTACCTTGCTGGGAAAATTAATGCATCTTTCTCTGCAAACACTAAGTATATTTAGGGAGATGGCTTTTTCTTTTGGTCAAAATATGTTACAGCAGAAATGCTGGATCTTAGGTTTTGGATCTTAAATGTTTTAACTCTGAAGCATGAGATGAGATTTATTTGGAAAAGTTCTATAAAACAGATTGTTTGCATTTTCTTGGCTTTCTTCATGAGATTTCAAAGGTGAAACATTGGTGGTTGAAAACTGAGGATTTAATTTCCAAAATAACCATTCAATAATTAAATCATTCAGTGTAAAATTTTATAATGAATGTCGTAGCTGATAAACTTTGGAACCTGTTTAAAAACAGTTGTAAATAATTACAGTTGTTAAATAAAAAGTAATATTACAGAAGAAGTTAAAAGTACAGTCAAATAAAATGAGTAACAAAAGTGAAATTAAATTACACACTTCAGCTGCTGCTAACCTCTACAAGTAAATCAGTTCTTAGATTTCACCCAATTACAGTTTAAAACTGTAATATGCCAGCATAGGTCTCAAGACCTGCCTGTAAAGAGCCTTTGATAAAAAGTAGTAACATAGGCACACTGCACAATGCAGTGTGATGCTGAAGAAGCTCACAGAAGTATATTATTTGAATTTTTGGAATGGAATATAATAGAATTTTTGGAAGGTGCTCTTCTGAGCATATTTTATATGCAAATTTTAACCTTAATAAAATAAAATCCCCAAAATAAAGAGTTGTGTATAGGTCTGAATATATCTTCAACTGAAACCCATTTTGGTCTGTGAACATGTAAGGGACACTTGGCAGAATTACTTAAGAAAACCAGTTGAGGGCTAGTTCTCATAAATATATTTCATTCCCCCCAAATCAACTTTAAGATGCTCAAAGGTTTAAAGTGTTTCTAAAGTAAAGCTGATCTGAGCAAAAATACTTCAGTGACATTGTACAAGCACGTGATGTGTGTTTCCTGCAGTGGCTAGTTGATACTAGCTGAGTAATTCAGTGCACTATATAATCCAGTTGTTACCAAAATATGTAAGTGACTTGAGGCAGGATTTACTGCTTGTGGCCTTGCAGGAGAGTAGTGCAAAAAATTGAATGTAAGTCACTGGTGGGGTGGGGAGTTTTCCACAATTTCCTATTCAGCCTTCACTGGGGTAAGCGGTTGTCCAAAACTCACAGTGCAGTTTAAAGTGTCAAGCAGAGATGCTGTTGATTTCACAGTGACTCAATAGTATATTATGTAGGTTTTTCTTCCCCCAGTGCTAGGTAAAAAGAGAATAATCTTCCTGAGTGGTATGAGGCATAGCAGTAGCTGTATGCCCTCTGACTGATGTACCTGAATATACCTTGGGAGTTGCTTCTGGGCTTGGGGAGGTGACTAGGAGGTGACATCACCCAGCACATCACAGAAGAGGTATAAAGTAAAACATGGCATTAGGGAAGGAAACAATGCCAGGCTTGTGGCAGCCACTGTCCAAACAGTTGGCTCTACTTGTTGTGTAAATATTATCGCTGTTGAAGTCCTGATAAGAGGTTGTAGTTTGCGTATGGTGTAATGATCCCATACAGTGTATTCTTGCCTTCAGAAGCTGTCTCTTCAAAAGCAGTGGAACAGGGACTGAGACCAAATTTCTTAAATTTTTTTTTTTTTTTTTCTTTTTCTTACCTGCAAGTTTGCTTTTAAATGCTTTCCTCATTTGGATAGCTAATGAATAGGAAACTTCGTAGCTGTTTGGAACAAATGGCCAGCCAGGAATAGCTGTGCATGTTTCTCTTGAGATCGCTTTCTTTTGCATTTAAGGTATTTACTTGGCTGTTGCAATTTCTTATGATTTTATCTTATCTCTTGGTCACCACCGGTTTATTTGAAAAGTACAATATATATACATCTGTTGAGATTTAAATACTTGTGTATATGGCATCTCCTCTTACAACTTATTCTGGTATACTAAATATTGTTGAGTGTCATAGTTCTGGGTTTATTTTGAGACTGAGTTTTAATGTGTTTTGATTTGGGGAGAGGGAGGACCTCCCTTAGAGTTTTTCAGCTAGCTAAAAAGAAAGGTTAGACAGTACCCTATGTAGTAGTTGGACACAGTCAGTCTGTGTCATCTGTGGGAAATGATCTGGGTGCTGCAAACAAGCTTCATTATGAGTCTTGAAGTAGTAGCTCAGTGAAGTTAATGAAAGTTCTTAAACCACCTGATTAGAAATGTCATCATACCATTTTCAGAGTGGTGAGATGTATGTTTTTGTATGTGCTAATCTGGAGGTGGGATGTAGACGGGATATAAGACTTTTTTTCTCAGTTGCATATTTTGTGGCAAAAAATGTTTATTTAAAGCATGTTTGTACCTTAATGAGAAAACAAACAGGTTTTTCCTGGCCAAATTAGTACAAGGTTGCTTTAAATTAGGATAAATATTTTTTACTTATATTAATATTGTTATTAACACACTTTAGCATGTGGTTTGTGATTGAAAAACTGGATTCTAGACCATGCATCTGATTTCAGATAAATAAAAATCCCAATATTGTCTCACTTTCTACAGACATTTTCCTTATAAAATGAAACAAAATGGAATATGAACTCATTTTTTTCAGAACATAGGAAAGAAAGTAATTTTCCTCTATCTAGCAAGCATTAGATAATATCATCCAAAACTTGGTGAAAGAGCTCAAACACTAGGAACTTAAGCATAATATGCACTTTGATTTTGAACTTTTATAGAGTAATTCATATTTACATTTTGTTTTTTTGATGGACATTTACCACCCACAGGTGGCTGGCATAAATTTGGAATCTGTAGGAGCTGCAACCAGCCTGCTTTTAAATCTTGCCTTGTATGTGTTATTAATTAGATTAACCATTGGTTCAGCAGCACTAAGGAAGCTGATGCTGGATGCGGAGTTAAATGGGAGTGCATGAGAACATTTCTTTTCAAATTGTAGAGTTCTTAGATAGCTCCTTACCTCTGTTTCCCTCGTGGAAGCAAGTAGTCCACCTGTGCCTTGAACAGTCTCCTAAACACTAGCAAAAGGTGCTACTTACAAACTTCACGTTAACAAAGCAATAATCATACCAGGAAGCAGCACGTCTCCCTCATGATACGAGTTCAGAAGTATGGGACATGTATGGGATAAAATGTTTTCATGCTTTTCTGTTCATGGCTTTGCTGGGATTTCTTAAAATTAGTTGTTTTTGAAGTAATATAGACAATATTTTATCGGTCCGGATGAAAGTGAAAAGGAAGAGAGTTGAGGGATGAGATAGAGAAAGGTGGTGAAGTGGGAAGAGCGGAGACAGCAGACTGCTCTGACCGCTTGCCACAGGCTCTGGGCTGCAGAGCTGCTGGTTTCCTTCCTCCATGCTTGGCTTTTGGTGCTGGCCTATGTTCTCCCTTGCTCTAGCCTTACACCTAAAGGACATAAGCTGTATAACCATTTCTACTTAATTATGCTCTCATCACATAATGTTCAAACTCATTTTCCCTGGTTAGTTACTGTTTGCTCTTCATCACTGCCTTGTCTCCTTTGCTGCCTTCATCCTTTGCCTCTCTCATCACTTCACTTTGCAGTCTGGTGTATGTCCTCCTCCCTGCAGTGCTTCTTGGGCCTTTTCCATTTCTGCATTTCAGATTTGTTTCTGCAGTTTTGTCTCTTGGTTTTTACCAGGAGACCAGTCCTGTTACTCCTGTGCTTACTTAAATACGACTTCAAATTTTTCTGCTGACCAGATTAAGTACTCGCTACTTACAAGAGGAGAACTATAGGTCTATTGGAAATCCTGCAATTCAGCTTCTTTTCCTCTTATGCATTTCTTACAACTTGAGTATGAGGGTCTCTTTCTTCATTTTGGTCATGTAAAGAAGAAATTTTCAAGTGTGGTTTTGTTTGCTTCCTCTTGCATCTGATTCAGACCATATTTTTATATGTTGAATAGCATAGTGAGACCAGTCTTCAGTGTTGGCTGGCACCAGCAAACCTCTGGAAAGAAAAAAGAATTCTTAGCACTGATGTTCTGGTAAAGTTTTATTTCCTCTGTCTAAACTGAAAAAAACCCCAAAACTCTTGAAATGAAGCTGCAAAGAAGGAACTTACAATTTTGACACACACAAATTGTTCAATATAATTATTTTAAAATTTTAAAATTTGCAAGCCATAAAATAAGTTTTCATTTATTTGGAATTACTCAAAAGGATGTTTTAAATCTGACCTGTAGATTTTTGTTAGAACCATGTTTCCCTCTCTTAATTTTAAAAAAAAAGTTGACATTAAAAAATAGTCAGTTTGCTATGCAGTAGAGGGTTGTTGAGGAGAGATCATTCATGTACTGGGGTCTATAAAAAATATTGATCAATGCATGCATATATGAACTGTGATGTCTCAAGAGGTCAGAAATTTGGACTTATACCAGGTTTACTTTTCCTGAGTTTCTTAGAGTTCATTTATCAAATTCCAAGATGCAGTAACTGATCGTCATTTAAAGCTGAATTAGAGAACATTGAATCTAACATTAGCTTTCTATTTCTAATCAAATCAGTACTCACAAATATGACTGTGAAAACTACTATTGGTGTTTGAATACAGAAAACAAGGCTTGTGTCATAGAAAATAAGGCAATAAAAAGTACCTGAGTGATGGCACTTTTTAGAAGCCTGGATTATGAACTCTGGAAGCTGATCAAGATCTTTCCAGAGAAAATGCTACATAGAAATAGCAAGAGAGTCTCCTGCCAGTGCACAGCTCTGGGCTGAACAGAGAGCGCAGTGCAAGGCATGGAAGTGTAGTGAGCTCTATGGTATGTTTGTGTTTTTATGGTGCATTTCTGCTTGTGTGTATGTGTTCGCAGAAGCAGAGACTCCATATAGTGCTGGCTGTCTGAGTTGTCTGAGGCATGTAAAGGAAAAAAGGGTGGGGGAAAAAAGAATTGGAGACATTGTTAATGATGTACCAACTTTTGTGAGTATAAAACTGTGAGGTCAAGTCAGGCTGTGAGGCTGTTGCAGTGACTCGAATTACTTACATTCTCCCTTTGCGTGGAGAAGGCTACAGCTTGACTGTTGAGACCCTCAAGTTATGATGGAAAGAAGACCCTGGCTTTTTTTCACTCATGCTGCTGGTGTGAGTGCGTTCTGCTGCGGCAGCTCCTGCTAGCAAGGGCTGCCGTTCTCTGTGCCGCTCTTACTGCTGTTTTGTCCACTAGCAAGTGTCTGGAAGGCAGGAGGCATACAGGAGGAGATCTCATAAAGTTTATGTGTGTTACTGTTCAGGGCTAGTATGATTTCAAATCTCTGCCTAGTTCAGGGGAGACAAATAGAGTGCTTAAGATAATGGTATTTATTTGTTTGTGTAGAAGCTAATTTGGATGCTGATGCATTGGTTTGTTTAATTTGGGCACCTGTGCCTAATAACATAGACACAATTTGATGCTAAAAGACAGGTCTTCACCTCCTACCGGTGAAGTAGATGAGTATGTGGAAGTAAGCCAACTGGGAATGTAGTCTGGATGTTCCTGGTTATAGCTAAGAGAAAAGATGTGCTTTATTTAGGAGAGTGAATAAGTTAGTGAGCATAAGCTTTTTTTCTCCTTAGACGTATTTTTCTGGGAGGCACAAGAGATCCTTTATTGCATTACTCTGTTGAGAAAGAAAATCCAAAATGTTAAGTTATTTTCCAAGTGGTTTCCCAGAAATGGGAGGTGAAGATGAATGTGGGTGCTGGTTTAGAGGCAGCTGTTTTTTACAGGCATTTGAGAGAAAGTATTGCTTTTGCCAAGTAAAAATAACATCAGCTTGTGTAGAAGTTGAGCTGCATTCTATGCTAAGTCATCCCATTATTTTAAAAACTTTTTCAGTCCCCTAATATAATGAAAAATGTACTCATTAATAGATAGTAGCTAGTAGATGAAGCTACTCAGCTAAACTTACTAATATTAGATACTGTTCTGCTATTTGTGTGCACGTTGAAAACAATTTGCTCAGACACAGTGAAATTGGTCATTCACGTAGGTATGCTGTCAAAGTAACTTGGGTTTCCTTGCACATTTGCAAGTGCAGAGCTCTGGGTATGCAGGGGAATTCAGCTATAAATTTGTTTCATAATGTTAGGTAAAAGGTTAAAAGCAAGGTCAGCATTCTCAAAGTATTGTGCCTTGGTAGCATTGTATCAAAGCTGCTCAGCTGGTAGAGAAGAATCCATCTGACAGAGTGCCTCAGACTTTATGATGGCTTTAAATTGATCCATGTTAGCTGACTTGGCAGGCTAAATTCTTAAGGGAAAAATCCCCTTGCTGTGAAGCTTCTTACAGCCAGAGGAGCCCTGAGCTAGCAAGGCAGTGAATCCTGTCAGAGGCCCTTTTTCCTTGCCTGCTCTGTTGGATGTTAGTTGTAGTAGGCTTCTGAAGATGGGGGTCACATGGTGCAAGTTCCCAGTGTCATAAATAGTGGGAAACGTAAGTACATCAGTAATCAAATATCCACTGAAAAATTAAACTTGTACTGTAGTAGCCTGGCCTATTTTACATATGTAACACTAAATTTTGACTGAGAACTAGACCTTCATCTTAACATAAAATAAATAGTTATCATTTGTTGTAATGCAGGTCTTAAAAGCTTTTCTCCATAGTCTAAAGTACAAGTGATACCAAAAAGTATTGTGTAAGAGTGGTTTTAATGGTCGTGTTATTCTTGAACAGCAATAATTAAAAATTTTCAGAAGTTACGTCTAACTTCAGAACAAATGCTGTACCTTGTACTGACCTGATCCACATACCTCAAAATCTAAGTTGTGTGTGTGTGCATGCTGTAGGTACGTCAGCTGCAGCAACAAACTAACGGTGTTAATATAGCTAACAAAGAAGATTCATACGTTGATATTTTTGTTCTATTTTTGTAGAAAACATGCAGCATCATTTTTGGAAACAAATTACCATTGAGGGAACCGTGACTTTCTTTGTTCTCATTTTGTATTTCATTTGCTTTTCAGGTTTGGTTTCAGTTTTCTTATCTTGTTTCCTAGTTTTTGAGATGACATTTTTGTCATCTCAAACCCCTTCAGAAGCTGACAACATTAGTTTCCTAGAATGAGATTTCTCCTCTTCCTCCATTGCCTCACCCTCTCTCCTTCAACTTCCTTTCTCACATCCTTCTCCTGTTGACATCTCTCATCTTTCCCAAAATTTTTCTTTCTCAAAACCCTCCAACTTCACTGCTGCCTGGAGATTACATTTCACACATCTGCTTTAGTTAAGCATTGCTTTATTTCACTGTTTTTGGATGCTGTCTCATCCCTGCAGCTACTTTTTTTGGTATGAGTGCAGCAAGGGAATTTCCGTGATGTTGGAAATATCTGTGAGCAGTAAAATTAGTGCTTGCCAAGTAAAAAGGGGGATATATTGAGGGATACAATTTTAAGAAACATTACTGTTAGCGTGGGATAAAACTACAAGCACTAATGCTTAACAGCTTCTCTGAAATTTTGGCTTTGAGGCTGTTTCAGTCACTTTGTTTAGCATTCTTCAACTTGCGTAGATTTTAACTCATCTCTGTTTTAGATTTGAGGTTTGATCTAAAAAATGGAGAAGGTAGAGGTGTAACTCAGGTTAGGTTGCTGCTGGACATGGCCTACAACTTCAAAACATTTGCTCCCACCCTGTGCTTATAGTGAAGCTTGTAAATTTCGTTGCTGACCTGAAAAAAGTTTTAGATATTTGAAATTCTTTTTTTTTCCTCAGGGCAGCTGACCCATGAAAACTTAACTGTCTTTACCAGAAACACTGCCTTTCAATGAGACCACAATACCTGGCAAAGTACTAGGAGAATATTGGTATCATGTAAGGTTTATCTTTCATATTGTATGTTAGATAAAACCGGAGCGCTTATACAAGGTTGGTTGGTTGCAATATATTAAAACCAGAGTGCTTATACAAGGTTGGTTGGTTGCAATATATTTTTTTCCCAGTTTTATCTCCCCAAAATGACTTTGTGTGTTGACTGCAAAAGATGTGGGAGCCTGTTGTTTGTAAAGCATGGCCTTTTCTTGTTGCTTATTCTTGTCTAGGACAGAGAATAGTTTCCAGTGTTACTCATGGCATGTTACCTAGCTGCATGTGCTTGCCTACACTTGATCCTTGTTTTCGTTCACTGTTAGGCCTCTGCTGAGATGGACTGTAGTGGGACTAAATTAGTCTGGATATTGTGTTTGGTTTGGACACGCTGTGTTGGGCTGAAATGCCTAACTCTGTGCGAAGAGTTTCATTGAACTCTTATGTGCTACTGGTGTTTTTATCATTAATAATTAGGACTGAAGTCAGCCTTAGATGAAGCTTTATATCCTCTTACCAATCTGGCATGTGTTAGGTCCTGTGCCCTTTCACAAATACTTGTAAACACAATTCCACACAAAATATTTGGAAATGCCTATAAACCCTATAGAGTAAATGTGAGGTATAGTCTTATGTACTCTAAGAAGCAGTATTAACAGAAGTTACTGCCTCTCCTTTGCTCTCCTCCCTTTGTCATGCCAGCGTACCTGTTAGTGTGGTTGAACTGGGAAATAAGCAGAGGAGCTTATCTGTCCTTTAAAATAACATTTTAAGAAATGAGTTCCTCCCTCTTTGTGTATCAATTCTCACATGTAATTTATGACACGACCGTGCTGAATCGAAAGGCAGAAACAAGTGGATGAAGAGCACAAGGCAGAGGACAGAAATTTCTGAAGTCAATAGTGCTGGTGAAATCCCAAGAGACATCTTAATATTAAATTTAACTAAATGGCTAGTGATAGGTATCTGTGGTTTGCTCTTATTTATCACAGTATCTACATCTAAAATATATGGTATGATCCCTATCATATACTTGAACTCTAAATCTTCTTTTAAATCTCTAGACCAGTGAAAACTGAAGAACGAGTACCTATCCAAGGAATGTTTCATATGAGTCACTTAACATTGTTAGATATATTATAAAGAAATTTGATTTCTCTCTGCAGTTTATATCTGGTGCTGCAGTTCTTTGATTAGTATCAGACACGTTGGCTGCTGTGCATCTTCAGATATTGATACAACAGAATAAAGCATTCTTCAAAATAGTACTTATAGCTTTTTTCTTTTTTTTCGGTAAGGGAAATAGAGTGCCTGAAACCCCACAGTTGTATTAGAGCATCCATGAATACGCTCCTCCCTACCCCCCCCCCCCCCCCCCCCCCCAAATGGCAGGAAGAGTTAAAGCAAATATTGTTTTCCTTAACTAGAGATGGCATCATGTCATAGAGTGTAGAGTGCTTAAGAAGTACCTCTATTTTATATTTGGTGGGTGGGATGGACTGGGGATGTAGAGTTGTTACGAGATCTGGTTCTGACTCTGTTTTTTAATAATATGGACATAACACCTAATATGATGTTATGCCTGGCACAGAGGTTAGGAGTTTTTTATCTTCTGCAGTTATTCTTGTGTTCAAATACTTTTGTACATTGTTTTACAATGTTAATAGGTGGCTGGCTTTGCAAGAAGTATTGACCTAAATAGATGTGTGTGTTAGATAAACATGAAAATTCAAAAAAGAAGTAATTTTAAGTGAACTACCCTTAAGTGTCTTGTTTGTCTTTTCTGTCTTCAAACTGATGTTTTAGATGGTAAGCTCTCTGAGGTCTGGCTGTCTTTATTTTGTCATAGGCAGCATAAGGACAGCATCAGTCAGTGCAAAGGAGGATATGATGTCAGACACTGACTAGCACAGAAGTTGTATTTTGTAGGTTATCACTGTTAAGTACTAATATATAACAAACATTAAAAAAAAAAAAAGAGAGGAATCCCGCTTTCCCTTGGTTGTGCAGTTCTGCAGTGGCATTTTGGAAGTGCAGTACTCTTTCTGAGGGGAAAGATATATACATAGATAATACAACCTGCAAGCTGCTGCATGTTGGAGGGAACAAAGCAAGAGAATAATTAAGCAGTAGCAAATAAAATTAGCAAGTGAGTTTCTCTCATTCATTTTGTAATTTTCAGTATCAGGATCCAGCTCAAGGAGAATTAGTTACAAACATAATGAGAACATAAATCTCACTTGGTATTTTCTTTCACTATAGTAAGTGTAGTTATATTTTTTTATGTAACTGAACAGATGATTAGGGAGAACACCAAATCACTGCTCTTATCAGGCTTCTATAATAGAAGTTGATAGTATTGCCATTCCCATTGCAGCATGTCTTCTCAAGTATAATTTTTTTATCCTGTATCAATGATGATGATTTTTAAAATAAGAGTGGAAGACAGTTAAAGTGAGTTATGCCACGCTGTGTATCTTTTTGTAGCGTTGAAGGCAAGTGCGATGCTTTTCCAGTGGACTGATACAATCTCTTGTCTCTTCTGGTACAGAAGAGAGATCTCTAGAGCGTAAGGCTTAAAAGATAGCCCTGGGGTTTTGTAAGCCACTGTGAGTGAGTTGGAGGGTAATTGCATCAAAGAGAACAGCTCACTTCCCTTTGCACTGCTTACTGTAGCGGGAAATTTTTTCTTCTTGCAGAGAATAAGGGGACATACAGTGTGTGTTTACCCCTAATAAATATCCTTATCTTCAGTGATTGTGTACTGGAGTAAATTCAGTTCATGGTTCAAGTGTGAATTGGTACCATTCAGCAAAGCCATGCTCCAGTTGAACTTACGAAGTCAATGGTTAAAGTAAATTCAGAAAAGGGAGAAGTGTGGCAGTGACTGGTTCGCTCAAGACAGGAAGAGAAAGATCTTCCTTTCCTTTTAGCAGAGGAGAGGAAGGAAAGCTCCATTGCGCAGTCTTCTCCGAAAATGGATGCTTACATTTAGGAAAAAATTAAGATTATATTAAAATGTGCTGTTTAAAATGCAGGAAAAAGCTGTTTTTCCCTTGATTGTTTAGTGTTATGACCCATATAAAACATGGTAAAAAATTGTGGTATCATCAATAAGAGTGTTTACAAAGCATTGAAAGTGAGCACTTGATCAAAGCTGAATACTGTTTGAAGATGCTGTTTGTAAGTACAGGTTAGCCTCATAAAGTTTACTATGAAGGGAACTGGAATGATTTAATAGCAGCTAGGTTTTGCAGTACTGTCCTAGCCATATGCTTTTTCTATTCCTTTGCCCTCCATGCAAAACCTGAATAAATGCACCAGAAAGGACAAAATCCTATTTCATTCTTCATCTTCTAACAAGGATACTATGCTTGAAGGCAGTCTGCGTTCATGCTATTAGCTGCAGTGTTCAAGTGCTCTGTTTATATCCCAGCAGTGAAGTAAGGCTGTCATTCTTTAAGCAACATCTTAAAAACAACAATCAACCAACCAACCAAAAAAAACCCAACAAAAGCCATACCCAAACCTAAATATCCTGAAGGCCTGGTGAGGTCTGGAAGGTATTCATAGAACCAAAACCACAAGCTGCAGACAGGAAGCGGCTGCTAAAACTCCCTCCCCCTCCCCGTGCTTGCTTTGGTGACTCTCTCAGCCTTTTGGACGAAATGAACCAAGAGATTAATGGGACTGTGCAGCTTGTGCAATTTGGACTTTTTCAGTTCCTTTTAAGAGCAGAACTGTCTAGGGAACCTTTCATGGACTTGCAACTGTAACCTCCTCACTGGCCTAAAGTTTGAAAAAAACGGGATTTTAAGCACAACTTTTGTTTAATGTGTATATATCTGTGTCCATCTGGATATCGATTATTAAAGACTTGATCGTTATAGTCCTAATAATACGGCATTGAGTTTTACAAATTCCTGGTGAGCATTCAGTTTTGCCCCCTGCCCTGTAATGTTTAGGAGTCGTGTGTGCAGTCCTGTGTAGTTATGTCTGCCAGTCCCACTGTTGCAGTTTAGGAGTTTGCATGATCAGAGATATCACTCGCTATAAAAGGGCTAAAATGTTAAAAATGTTCAGTGTGTGAAAGGGGTGGAGGAGGGGTTTGGTTAGTGAGGGGTCGAACCTGCCCTTTGCTATTGTTGGAAACTACATTTATGCTTTTATTTTAACTACTGTCCTAGAGAAAAAAGCTATAGATAGTTTACATCTGTAATATAAACATATGACATCAAGTGTTGCTTGGTATGATTTAGAGATGTGAAAAGAAAACAACAGAACTCTTCAGTTTTAGATATTTCTAACAATGTCAGATGCTTTATTTTTACTAAAAGGGGAAAATATGCCCACGCTTAACCTGTCCTCTTGGACATCAGGTCATTTGTCCTCTTATATCTTCCAGAGTGTTTTTTTAAAATTATGTTCTTCTGTCGCTCTGGCTTTGCTTGCTTTCCTGGTGGCAAACTGCCCTCCTCCCTGCCTCACCTCTCCTTTTTACAAGGCTTTGGAGAAAACGTTGCGCCTTTTATAGTTGTTGATTCCCCAGGGCTTTTGAAGTCCCAGGAGTTTGCATCTCTGTAGTTAGCTTATCTACAAACAGAAAGAGGCAACACCCAGGAGGTTTTTTGTCTTGGCTATTTTATTTTTTTTTTTTAGTCTGGAGAAAGACTTCCTGCCCCTTTATCCGTGAAGACACTGTGGAGACGCTGGAGAAAATGGACAGAAGATGAGACTTCCCCAGGGCAATGCATGTATGGTATGGAGGTTTGCATGCCCGGAGCCAGCCAGGCTTCCCCCAGCAGCACAGCAGCACCTCTGCGGTCTGCTCTCACAGCTGCGAGCTGGGGCTCGGCATTCAGAGGAAACGCACACGACTGCCAAAACCAGCTTTTACAGCAGTCGCGTCACCCTTGCTGCCTCTGCATAAAAGCATTTGGCACCTGGTTTCAAACTGTTTTTCACAGTTGCTGGCAGGCTCCTGTCAGTCACAAAAACACTGGCTCGGGGTTGTGAATTTCTCTGCCATGGTTCCCTGGGACAGTTGGGCTATTTTCCTTACTGCTACTATGCCAGCGTTAAGCCTTGGTGGGAAAGAAGGATGGAGTAGTCCTCGGGTGTATTTCCTGAGGATGTAGATCAGTGGAAATGGAAGAATAGACGTGGACAACGAGAGATGCCAGAATCGGCGTAGCCATCGGTGATGTCAGGGAGGAAAAGGGCAGCATCCCGCAGCTAGTGATTACCCCTGTGGAAAGTAGATCTATGACTTTCGTTTGGATTGCAGCTATCAGTGCTCTACACCTAAAGCTTGGATTTCATTATTTGAATAAGATGAAAATCAGTATTCAGCTATATGTGAAGCTTTGTGTAAAAACCAGGCTATTACATTTCTACCTGCTGGAGGTCTGCAGACTGTCCTGTTCCTAAGGAAAGTTGGTGTGGGTGCCAATTTAGGCTGGAAATTGTCTTTCACATGTCTGTGTCTGTATGACCTCGACACTTCAGTGTATGCCATAGCAGTATTTGGTAGAGGCGTATTTGCATAGCTGGTATTTGAAATTCGCTGTTTGTTTCTAAGTGCCTGTTAGAGGTGCCACTACATGAAATGAAGGGTTTGCTTTTAGGCCATCTCTTTTTTTTCCTTTTTTTTTTTTTTTCCCCCTTTCTTTCGTTTCTCTTTAATGAGTTTTCATTCATTCTGCCTTTTTTTGGAAAAACCCTTATTCTTTTTCCTTCCCTAGAGGCTTGTGGTTTGATTAAAACTAATCTGAACCAACACAGAGTACCAACACAATACCAGAACAAGGCAGAAGGAGTGAAAATATTCAGTTTGACTTTTGAACACCTTTTACTTGGAATAATATGCTTATTAGATCAGCAGCTGTGCAATCACCCTGGAGTTGTCTGGCAACATGTTCTTTTTCACATCTGTCAGCCAAGTTAAATGCAGATATAAACGTAACAGTTCCTAGAGGTCTTTTGGTTCAAAAGTTAATGATGGATTACTGTAAAATATTAAGATAGGTTTTCTCCCCTCCCCCTCATCTGTGCCAAATGAAGTATCGATCCAGGGTTGTCCGGGGCCTGGTAAACTGCAGAGTAGCAAATAATAAACCTTCTGTCTTAATAGAAGTCATTTGAGTATATGGTTATGTATAACAATTTCATCTTGTCTCTGAGTGACGGAGATGCAAAATGGTGACTTCTCTTTTTCTCTTTTCTCCCCCTCTCTCCCCGATCTGATGTATGAGTGAAATCAGCTTAATGAAAACTCACTCAGCATGTCGGCATGAGTAGCAGTTTTGGCTTTGAAGTATGCTGGATATGAGGCACTTGGAATTGGCTTTGTAAGAGCCTTACTTACCCTAGTGATGCAGACTGTACATGTCTCTGTTTTCTTTAGGAACATTGGATTTCTATTTGCATTAGCTTTTTTTGTTTTTCATAATCTGCTCTGAGCTCTGGGCAGTGTATGTATATATCCAGATAATTAATATGTGCACGTATGTATCTCAACACTCCCTACCTTTCAGTACTCCTAATCTGAGTCTCTAAAAGGTTCTAGGGTGAATTTCTCCTACTAAATTAAACCCTTTGATATTTGCCATATCAAAACTGATATGCTCTTCTTTCAATCAAAGTTTTCAGGTTATGAAGTGAGGAAAAACCACAGAAAATGTAATGTAGCCTTGATAAGTAGTCTGAAGTATGTGCAACCATTTTATGTTCATGGTTGTCTAGCTGATAAATTTTACTTGGAAACCAGTTGGAAGCTCATGTAAAATGGAGTGTAGTATTTCTCTTGTATAACATACCCTGTATTAAATGAGCAAATGCCTTCTTTGCTCTTGGAAATTTGAGTGTCCTCAAGACAGGCTTTTGAAGGAGTCTATTCTTGAAACAACAATGGTTAATTATACTGATACTGCATGCAAAAGTGAAGGACGCTAAGATTTTGTCAAGCATGGACAGAAGAACATCCTCCTTTCTGAATGACAAAATGCAGGTATGCTTGCTTCTCTGAGAAAGCAAATGGCAGCTCTGTAGTTTCTTTTGAGATGGTGGTAACTAAACCAGTCTTATGCAGCCATCAGGCTCTCTTCATGCATAGACCTTAGCATCAGAGTAGTTACAACTACATGTAAAGCAGGTATTATTTTTATGTACTATTTACAGGGCTCTACTTTGGTTAGCTGCCTTTCAGTTATATAAAACAGAACTATTTCAGTGTCAGTTGATAAGGGGGCATGTTAGACCTGTAATTAGAGATCTAAAGTTTTCTTGAATATAAGAGTGCTCGAGATCACTCTTCCAACCCAGAGACTGCAATGGAGACAGACAATAGCTAAGGAGCTTATCAACTCTCTGAAGGATTAATTTTCCTTTATAATTGAAGATATACCCCCCCCCCCCCCCCCCCAATTTGATGAAGTAAAGTAAGACCCGTTTGGGAAGAAACCCATGTGCATGTATCAAAAAGTAGCATGTCAAAAAGCACCTTAGCATTGGAAATAAATTCACTTCAAGGGAGGGAGAAAAGCTAAGTTTTCAACAAAATGCAACACTCAAATACTAAGCTAGATGCCCAGATTTTGAAAAAAGACTTGATAGGCAATATGGTTGTGAATTCTTGGTGACTTTTACTGTGTCTTAGAAAAACATATCCTGATTTAAGTGCATACATGGAAACGGCTGCTTTGAAGATCTAACCCACAAGTGAGTCTTTCTAGGTTTTATTGGCATAAACTATGAAACCATTGCCATCAACATTTGTTGATCACTTCATGTTTTCAGTTTAGGTAAACATCAGAAATATAAACATGGGCCTGGTCCTGACAGCAGCTGTCAACAGCAAGGAAATGTTGCCTGTTTGGGGAGACAAGGAGTTGCAAAATTATTTACTTCTGTTTCTTCTAAAAGTGGAAAAGTACTTTTAAAATGTACTTTGTCTGCTCTTGAACTGCATGATTGTAAGTTCTTTTTTAAGAAACGAGATTAAAAAGCGACCTCCACCAAAATACTTAATAAGGCACGTTTTAAACTCAGACACACCACTGCTGTGGAAAGAAGTAAAATAGTCCCTCTAGTGTACTGCTGCTGTAAGTATGCATAGGAATATCTGATGTGATTTACTGAAGAGTATGGCTGCAGGAAATTAAAAAATAATGTTTTGGCAAGGGACATGAAAGTGCTTACATAAACTGGAGAGTCTGACCTAAGACAGCAAGTCAAGTGAAATAATAAATGCCAAGCCAAAAAAAATCTGCTGTTAGAGTAATTCATGAAGTAAAAAGTTAATGTGTAGTGTGAGACCGTTGCTCTTGCCAGCTGTGCCCAAAACACGAATGAGGAGCAGAGCCACTTGCCGGGGCACGGGTTGAGGTGCGCTTCCTCTTGCAGGGCCGTAGATTTGAATTTCATGTCATATTTTGCATAAAAGGGTTATATACTGAAAAACAAACTTGGATGTTCACATCGTCTTGAAGCGAGCGTGGCTTTGATGTGACTTCTAAAGAAAGACTTGCTTAACCTCTGTCTGATGGCATTAGTCAGTGCAAAGGAGCTATAGAGAGGTGGGTGCAGGTGGGACTTCCTTTTATGCCTGAAAGTCTGTTGCTAACACCTCCCAATTTCAGGTTTGCTGCAGGAGAGTCATAGAGTTACTGAGTTTTCTAGTGTGAAGGGATGTAGTTGTTGCAGGATGTTTTGGAATATAAATGTTTCTTTTTTCATGTGTCATAGCTAGCCAGAACATAAATATGAATCTTTACTCCGTATCTAGTTTTTACTGCCCGTTCCTTGTAATAGCATGTGTGCAAAGGCCCTGCAGTCCTTTGTACATTTGTTTGTTGCAGAGCAGAGCCAGCCATGGAAGCCCTGTTGTTGTGGACTTTGTACAAGCAAGGAGTGCTACTTTTGCTTTTAAGCTAAGATCCAGTTTAGCCTCATTCGAAAGTACAGGAGCATCTGTCTGAGTCCTTGCTGTGGAAGAGAACTGGGCAATCATTTAGGGTTAAATGGGTAGAACGGATTAAAGCTCCGCTGAAAGGAAGAGAGCAAGGCAAAAAAAGCACATGAAAAGCATTAAATTGAACGTTATGGACTTTCACATGTATGATACACTGTAATTTTGGAGTTCAGAACTGCACTATATTATAGCTTTCCATGTCAACTGTATAGGGCTTCAAACTAGCACTGTTCTGAAAAACTCCCGAGTCTGTTGGTTTGTTGAAAATCGGACATTTTGCTGGGTTTAGTTAGATTGTTTTGATGAATGTCTATTGAAACTCTGATTGTTTTTCTGACAACTCAGCCCATACGTAACTGTGACCTTCCCCATGGACCTAGAAATTCGGGAACTCTTAAAGAGTTCCTGCAGTGGCTCAGAACCAAAGAACTGAAATTTCATGTGGAAGGAGAATCTTTCCTTGCCCCACTTCATGTTGGAGCAAATACATTTACATGTATGTGATGTTGAAATAGTGTGTTGACCAGAAGTGGTAGTTTCACTTACGATTACTTGTGTATGTATTCTTGACAGTTTGTCAGAATTCTTCAAGGAAACCACAACAGCAAGAAGACCCCTCAGTAGAAACGATTCTGTTTCTCGACAGTGCTGTTTTAAGCTGTGCTTTGATAGGAGCAGTTAATGGGCAAGCGTTACCTTTTATTTTGTAGAATTTATGTCTGTTTTCAGTTAGGTATTTTGATCTTAAATACACACTGGGGTGGTTAATGATCTTAAGTTCTTAATTGTTTTGTTTTGAAATAGAAAAATAGCAATCTCTGCCCATTACCATTCCCCTTTGCGATGCCAGTGTGGCCACGCTTTATCACGTACTTCTGGAGAACGCAGTGTGTCTCTGATGAGGTACTGACTGCTGTTGTGATGATTACCGTTTTCTTCTTGGTGGATTATCCGGTGTTCAGTTTTTGATGGAAATCTGCCCATTGGCTTCCTAGCATGTTAGCTTGCTTTTCCTGCGATGCTAGACCTTCTCTGTTCCAAGAGCAGTGAAAATTATTAGTAGTCTTCTGTTGTCTCTAGTCACATAGTTCCTTTCTCTCCTTTTCTGTGTGTACATGTCCTCATAAACACTTTTCTGGCTTCCTCAGTGTGTGTGGTGTGGTGGTGGTGTGTTTGTTTTTCTCTTCTATCTCCCCCCCCCCCCCCCCCCCCCTTTTCCCCTCCCCTTCCCTCTCCCTTTCCCTTTCTTTTCCTTCCCTTAAATGAAGGTTTGACACCAGTTTGTGAAAAAGTTTTTCTATTCCTCATGATTTTTAAGTCTTGCTTTTTTTGTTTGTGTTCATATTGATAGCTGTAAAATGTAATTTGGTGGTACATCTTGAGAATAACATTTGCTAGTTAGCTTCCTAAAATTCATAATTTTTTTTGTACAGATCTTTTTCGTGTTATCTTGAAGCAACCCTAATTAGCTGTGAAGAATGAGCTGTGCTTCTACTGGGTTTGATTATGCTAGATAAGTGAGAATCCCTCTAAGGAAGAGGGTTTGCGTGGGTGGAATAGTTTGCAAAAGATTTTCTGTGTGCTGGGAAATAACAAGTTGAAACAAGAAACGGATATTTAGTGCACCAGACTTGCCCCCCTCTTGTCATTGGAAGTATGGAAATTCAGACAGGGTGTCATTTTGGCTCTTTTTCTCTCTCTAGCAAATAAGGCTTGCCAATCTGATAGTGCTAAAAAGAGAAAATATTTGTGACAGAGAGGACATGCTAGGCAGAGTACAAGTTGGTCTTGTATTATTACAGCTGACAGCAAAATAATTCTGTGTGTGCGACCATATGGACATGTATTCTACCCTCCCTAATATTCTTCCTCTCTTATTGTATAACCTTGAGCGCTTACAGGAGGTATTTTCTTAGAATAAGATCTTTCAGACTGCTGTCATTTTTTAAAAATAAATAAAGTTTATGGCTCAAATGTGTAGCTTCTTTAATTGTTTGGCTAATAAAACATTACCTTTCCTTTGCAAGCCAGTCCTGAGAAGGTGGCTTTTTGCTGATTTGGCATTTGGCTCCCTCTTCTGGCTAGTGTTTGGAAAAGCTCAAATTAATACTTCGGATTTTCTTCTGGAGCTACAATTAAAAAAAAAAAAAATCTTCAGAGCAGTCTGTAAGATAAAATTTGGTTACAGTTTCATCCAGGTCCAACTGTAAATTGAATGTATATTTGTGACATATGTGACCTGGTTTCAAATCCACTTAAATTGGCTTTTACTTGTGCTAAAACTTGTAAATAACAAATTTGCCTTTTCCTCTCTTTGTACTTCCATCACATCCCTCAGTACAAAAGCACTGAAGACCAGCTCATGGGAAATCTGTGGAAGTTCAGTGCCCTCAGTATTTGCCACAGCCAGATTCTGTGTCTGTTTATATCTTTTGGTGTGAAATGGTGTTGCTGATAATTAAACAATGGAGAACAGACTGTTTTATTACTTCTGTTCTACAACTAATCATGGTTTCTGTTTCCTTCTTCTCCAGGTGATAGAAACACTTTCAAAACTTTCTCGCACTCCTATTGCATTAGGCACAGGAATAAGGTATGTTTTTGCCCCAGTGAATGGTGGGAATAATGCCTCTTGCATGATGCTCCTTGGCAAAGTTGTTAGAGGCAGTGTAGACAGTGTCCCCCAATAAGAACTTCTCTGGTTGTAAACCATATTGCCCAGTGGACAGCTAACCAAGGCTCTGGACCTCTGAGGAGCTCCAAAGGGTTTCTTCTGCCTCTGGTACGCTTACTGAAGTGCCTGAACTACATTCACTTCTCATGCTGAAACACAAGGTGAACAAACGAGCAGTTAGTATTACAGAACTTGTGTGATAATTGTGATACATGGATTGTAAGTCAGGCTGATGCAGTGCTGATCTTTGTAAAGAAAAATGGATTTTCTCTTCTTTCTCCCTTCTAAAAAGCAGCAACACTGCCAAGTTTGTGAGATTCTAATTTTCAGAAAGAAACCAGAAAACCCCAACCAAACCTAACCTCATGAACTATAATTGTGGGCTGTGAGAGAAGGTGAAAGACTTCATGCTTTGGTGTTCTCCATCTTTTTGAATGGTTTGATTCAGCAGTCTAATAATATATGAATGGATGATGTTTTTAAAACATAGACAAAATTCCTAGCCAGTCCCATAATCATGTCCTGGGCTAAAAAAACCAGTTAATATTCTCAGTTGAACAACTGACAATGATGTATATTAGTGATTTATAACAACCCCATCCAGTAGGTTTTTTTTATTATATTAAGTATCAATTCATATATAGAAGTCTAAATACACGTATACTGTTTATCAGAGAAAGAGGGGAACATACAAACACATTAACATACAGTAATCTGTGTGAAAATTTTAGAAACCAAACAAAAACCCACTATGTGACTAGACTAGTGCTGTCTGTACTTCATGCTATTTTTCTTTCTATAGGCCCTTCCCTACAGAAGAAAGCGTTGATGATGAAGATGTCTACAAAGGTCTTCCTGATTTAATAGAGTATGTTTTAAATCTTTAGTTAAATGAAAGATTTTGGTTTCAGTTGCATGCTATTATTTATATGATGTTATAGAACACGTGGTTTTAATGAGAATGGGGTATTTATTTGATTTAAAAAGATTTTGTTAGCTGTTATGCTGGTCAGGAAGAATTAATTATGAGAGCTTATCTGAATGATTGCAATACATTTATATATGTAAGGAAGCATGTGTCATAGAGGGTGCTGGTAGCAAAGTAAATCACAAATGTGTTTTTAAATTATCTGTCTGTACTATGAGAAAGCTTTCATAGAATTACAATATCAGTTGTAAGGGACCCAAGGAAATTGTCTTGAACTTGCAAAGGAAATGCATGTTTGTATCATAATTCAAGTGGGTCGTTTCCCTAAAGTCAATGAAATTCTTTGTATGGGTGCATTTACCTCTCTGGGTATGTGTTTGCAGGATTAGTAATTGTTGCCAATTTTCACATTGGCTTTGAGGTGCAAATAAGGTAGCCATGAACGTACTGTATAGTGTTGAGCGGTAGACTGCAGCTTTATTTTGCAGACTGGTGAGGTAAATACATCTGGGCATAAAAATTGTTAGGAAGAACTACTCTTGTATCCTACGGCTAGGGTCTCTCAAGATCCATTAGGAATCATGTTGGACAAGAGCTTGGATCAGAGTTCACTGTCCCAAAGCTCACCAGCACTCACCTCACTAGTGCTCATCTGGCTCTATATTGGCTCTGGCCACATTGTATGTCACTTGCTGTGATGTGGTGAAGTAGCTGCTGTTCACACTGCAGATTTGTTTCTTTACTGCCTATAAAGAAGGGAAACCCCGCCATGGATGGCATTATTCAATTTATCACGTTCCCTACAAAGCTCATCCTTGTCTCATGCAGCTGATTGGCTGTCTCATAGATAGCTGCTTTTCACTCTGTGTAGCTGAACATGCAGAAGGTAGAAGTTGCAGACTCCTCTGACACTCAAGTGGGCTAGAGGTGATGTCCTCATCACTTAGTGGTGGCATTAGCACTGTTTGAAAATAATATTTATATCAGTTTTTAAATAGGTATATGAATTCAGTACTCGGAGACAGTTTTCATTTAAAAAAAAGTTAACAAATCATACCAAAGAAATTGTGATTTGTAACTTTTTTTTTTGCCTCAAATTACAAATATTATTCACTGAAATTTGATACTTACATCCTGTCTCAATTGTGGAGGAAGCAATTCAAGAAGTACTCTCTCCATAAGAAACAAAAGTGCCAGTGAATGATGCAAATAGCCCACATTTTTTAGATTCTCTTAATTACTAAGTGTATTTGACTAAAATTAACTTAAATGTCCCTGAGTTTAAATGGCGTCTAAAGAATTTAGAATGAATTCAAGGCTTTTTGTCAGAAAGAGCTGTAGTAGTTAAATTTTTCTATCCTTACTCTGCCTTTTTGCCAGCTTTTGTTCCCTGGAGCATAGGTGGTAAAAGGGAGTGTGTCAGCTGCATCTGACACAGCTGCTAGTGTTCAATGTGAAATGCTAACACACCATCATCACTGGTGCAAGCTGAAATGTTAGACTACCCTGGAGCACCTGAGTTTTCTAGTGCTCCTGTGGCATGGTATCTGTTGGAAAAGGAAGGGATGTGAGCAATTTCTGTTTCCTGTTGAATCCCCCAAATAAATTTTTTTTTTAATCATTCCATCTA
This sequence comes from Aquila chrysaetos chrysaetos, assembly GCF_900496995.4. Lineage (NCBI taxonomy): Eukaryota > Metazoa > Chordata > Aves > Accipitriformes > Accipitridae > Aquila > Aquila chrysaetos. The sequence goes on from NC_044015.1 coordinate 18,936,321, forward strand.
TTGAAACTTCTAGTGCTTGCTAACTTTATCCTTCTGATCTCCTGATTTAAAAAAAACAAACAAACAAAACAAACCAACCCCCTCATATTTAATGAGAAATAAAAAAATTCACTTGGTTTCTGTATATAGTCCTGACTATAGACATAGTGACTTTGTCTGGCATTTCCAAGTAATTCATGTGGCAGCTGTGTTGGTAGCAATTCTCATTAATTTTGATTTCTTCAAAATCATTAGTCTCTGCCAGTAAAGCCTCTGATGTCCTTTTCTTGAGTACTTGATCTACTTACAGAACTGGTTGTCCTTCCTAGTTCTTGTGGACCGATCCTCAATTTGTTTTTTATTCTGAAGGATTTCAGTGCTGTCTTCTAACAGTAAAAATCTCAAAATTATCAGGACATCAGATGAAGTTTCTGTATTATTATGACTTGTGATGAGTTGACCCTGGCTGGACACCAGGTGCCTACCAAAGCTGCTCTATCACTCCCCTCCTCAGCTGGACAGGGGAGAGAAAATATAACAAAGGGCTCATGGGTCGAGATAAGGAGAGGGAGAGATCACTCAACCAATTACTGTCATGGGCAAAACAGACTCAACGAGGGGAAAGTTAACTTAATTTATTACCAATCAACCAGAGCAGGGTAATGAGAAATAAACCAAATCTCAAAACACCTTCCCTCCACCCCTCCCTTCTTCCCAGGCACAGCTTCACTCCCAGATTCTCTACCTATCCCCCCCCCACCCCCAGCGGCACAGGGGGACGGGGAATGGGGTTACGGTCAGTTCATCACACGTTGTCTCTGCCGCTTCATCATCTTCAGGGGAAGGACTCATCACACTCTTCCCCTGCTCCAGCGTGGGGTCCCTCCCATGGGAGAGAGTCCTCCACAAACTTCTCCAACGTGGGTCCTTCCCACGGGCTGCAGTTCTTCACGAACTGCTCTAGCGTGGGTCCCATCCAAGGTGTGCAGTCCTTCAGGAGCACACTGCTCCAGCGCGGGTCCCCTGCGGGGCCACAGGTCCTGCCAGGAGCCTGCTCCAGCGCGGGGTTCCCACGGGGTCACAGCCTCCTTTGGGCACCCACCTGCTATGGCATGGGGTCCTCCATGGGCTGCAGGTGGATATCTGTTCCACCGTGGACCTCCATGGGCTGCAGAGGGACAGCCTGCCTCACCATGGTCTTCCTCACAGGCTGCAGGGGAATCTCTGCTCCGGTGCCTGGAGCATCTCCTCCCCCTCCTTCTTCACTGACCTGGGGGTCTGCAGGGTTGTTTCTCTCACATGTTCTCACTCCTCTCTCCAGCTGCCATTTCTGTGTCCGCTGCAGCTTTTTTTCCCTTCTTAAATATGTTATCACAGAGACGCTACCGCTATTGCTGATGGGCTTGGCCTTGGCCAGCAGTGGGTTTGTCTTGGAGCCGGCTGGCATTGGCTCTGTTGGACACAGGGGAAGCTTCTAGCAGCTTCTCACAGAAGCCACCCCTGTAACCCCTCTGCTACCAAAACCTTGCCACAGAAACCCAATACATGACTGCGCTACTTTCAGTATCTTTTAGAGTTCTTTTGTAGACATACCCTAAGAAATGTGGGTGAAAGAGATATTATGGGCTTGATATGGTCCTAGTACGTAGTAGGCAAAACTCCAGCAGGACTGACTCTAATGAAGCTGAATTAGCTGAGGGTAGAGTTGAGCATTGACTTTATCCTGAGGTATTTCTGTAACTTGGGTAATAGGAGGACACTTCTTGTGTATATTTTATTTTGTTGAACTGTCTGATTTTTCAGTTTGAAAGGTTGCTTTTTTCTTTTTTGGGTAGCTGGAGGTTGCAATGAGTTGATCAAGATACTGGCTTATGGTATGGAGGTACAGACTCTCAGCTGCTGGCTCTGCAGTGTTTAGTGTATTTAACCCCAGATAATCCTTCCTTTAGGCAGGAAGGAGACCTGTACCAGTGTCTCGCATCTCAGTGTAGTGGGATGCCAGGCAGTAAGGAGAAGCAGTTCCTCTTCGCTGGATATGGTGGGAAAAGGGACAAAGAGAATAAAGCAGCTGGATGGTACCTCATGACAAAACTGTCCTGACAAGCTGCTTTCAGTGCCTAGTTTAGTTCCTGTGTGGTTCTAAATTCATGCAGTCTTCAGTGTTGTGTCGATTTTGTATAATCATATTTTAAATGCATTGAGGAAAGAAAATTAATGGACTTAATGAGTTATTTTCATTAGATAGTTCTATTAATTAATCTCTTTGTTTACTGTAGAAATCTGTTCCTATGAGGACTGGTCCCTTGCAGAGCTGATGGTAATTTGCCAGTGCTGCGCAGCTTTTTTTTTTTTTTTTTAATTGTCTTTTCCTTTCAGTGAAACTGGTGTTGATGAAGATGAGGAGTTGTATGATTGCGTCTATGGAGAAGATGAAGGTGGGGAGGTTTATGAAGACCTGATGAAAGATGAAGCAGCACAGCAACCTGTACGTTTTCCAATTCCTAGGTATTTTCGAACAATAGCAGTTATATTTTTGAAAGTTAAGATTTGTGAAATTATCTCTTTATAGCTAGTTTCACTGAAACTTCACTCATGCTCAGTTGCATCCAGAGTTGTCAAGTGCAGTGCATTAACTCCTATGTAAGATTTTGCAGGCTGTTTTAGCAAAGGGTTGAACCTTAACTACGGTAATTTTTTTGAAAGAAATATAATTTTAAAATGAAATACAATAATCACTTATTTTGTTAAGTTTGCCAGTTATGAATAGTAAGATTTACCAGCTATTTTAAGAGCTATTAAATTAACTGCTTGCTTCAAAGTGTTCTACTTCCAAAATTAAGTTATAATATTATGAAATGCTGTTGTTTCAGCCATAATTTGGACAACTAATCTAACGAGGACAACTGATAATTGTTTCATACCAATGAAATTCCTGCTTATTCAACCATGTAACTTCTGTTGATCATTAGGTTGGTCTTACTGAGAATGACTTAAGTAGCTTATTTACTTTTTTATATAAAGGTACCATGGTCAGTTTTCAAAACTGTCTTGAAAAAAAAATCTAAACTTAGGCAATAAAATTTATTTGCAAATTGGGAGAAACCCTAATGTACTTGTCTGCCCTTCCTCAGAGATGTGCTTTCTGATCTGGAAAATGTTAGTCTGTGGCCATGACAGGATATGTTTTTTAGGACAGTTGTTTTCTTCCTCTATATTGACATGAACATATGCTATGCTTCCTGTTGTCTTCAGTTGGAAAATTGCCTCTATTTTTCCGTATTGCTTTTTAGTAATATAGTTACATGAAGAAGTGAGAAATTCAAATAGCTAATGTGATTTGTGTTCTTTGCTTTTATGGTGATTCCCCAGAGTTACCACTATCTTGTCTTTGGGAGATCACTGCCTTGTTTTAATCTCTATTGTTTTGAGTATAACAATATTGTTTTCAAGCCTGTTTTTCTGTTAATACAAAATCCTGCAGGTAGTGCATTTATATCAAAGATGAGATAAGCAGAAAGTTATGTTAGTTTTTCACATTTTACTTAATTTTGTTTACCTCCTAAAGTTTAGGTTATTCAATGAAAGCCAAATTAAAAATTGAGTTGAAAACACTGTTTTATATCTAATGAAGTCACAGTCACTTGCAGGCAGGATGTTTTAGAAAAGTGTTTGAATCATAGGAAACCTTTATTGTGATCTTGTTTTTGCGTTTTTATTTTAAACTGAAACTCAAAATGCGTTGAGTTTTGGGTTTCACATAATGAGCGTGGGTGCCTTTTTTTTTTTCCTTCAACTGTAACAGTGGTAATCTCTGGCATTTGGTAGTGTGTAAATTTTCTCTGATTCTTTTTTTCCTGATGCAAATGTCACTTGCATATGTGTCTCTAGCAAATGATTAATATAGCAATCGGAACTCTCACATTCTAATTTTAGTTGCTTCTTAGTCTAGATAATTTAGATTGAACAGACTTGTATTTGTTTCTTATGGAAAGTAAAGGAAAAGTGAAAACATGGTACAGCAAAATATTTTTTTCTACAACATGTCATGAATGGAGACATTACAATTGTTTTGCTGTGACAGCTTTCTTGAATGTGGTAATTATTTCTGGTTTGTGATTATTTCCTCTCAGGTTTACAAATACACTGCATGATAACGTGACGATTTTGTGCAGTTCCTTCATTTGAATCCTGCGTGAGAATTCCTTGCATATGAAAATGCTAGCGCAGGACAATCTTCAAGTAGATTTTTAAAAGAACCCAATACTTTTCAGAGTCTCCAATAGCAGTCAAAATGCTTTGCATCTCCCTCATCCTGGATTTATCATCATTATCTGGCAAAGTAAACTGTTCCGCTAAATTTTCTCTAGCAATAGCTGACCTTCAAAGGCAATTTTTCTCACTTGTACTGGTATTTGCACATTATTTCTTATTTCCTCTCTCGTTTTGTTTATTGCACTCAAATTCTTGAAGTTTGTGGTACAGATAGAAAACCAATATGTCAATTTCTGCCAAAAGTGCCTGTGTGAATGATCTGTTTGGGTTGGGTGAGCACAAAACTGAAGTCAATGGTTTTAAGCGGAATCCCAGGATTTTGTTTGCATTTCTTACATGAGAGTTTGTGAACAACAAACCCCCACATTTTGCAAATGGATATAAACTCCTATTGGTACAACAACTTCTGTATTGGTGCAAGTACTGCAAGCAATTTGAACAGTATTGAGCTCAGTAAGTTAAAGGTGAAAAATAACTAAAAGCCTGAATAATGTCAAATTCTAATACTTTATTGAGATTAAATCTGGTTAACTGTGACAGTGCCTGCTTCGCCCTGCCAAAGAATTTGGGAATAAATGATAAATTTTTGAGATGAGGCTGATCATCAGATGATGCTCATTAAGTACATCTCTACTGGTAATGACAGACTGTATTTTTGCAAAATGGTTACTTCTGTCTGCAGCTGATAAGGATGGTAATATAATGTTTGTTGTGGGAAAATTAAAAACTGCAGCAGCTGGGTTTTAAAGAGTAATTTCTGAGATAATGCAGCATCTGGTAGATGTGAGAAGCCATGTTCCAGTTGCAGGAGCTGCTTGTAGAGTCACATGGAGACAGAGAGAAGGGTAAAGGAGGTAAGTCAAAACAGCAAACAGAAGTGCGAACAGTGATGAAGTACAAAGTTACTTACATGATTTAGCCCCATTAAGTTTAATGGAATTATTAACTGCTGAGTATTTTAACTAAGATTTCTCAGTCTGGATGTAAATTAAATGTGACCTTGTATTTCAGCTTCCGAAGTACATGCAGAGAGTTCAGCGTTTTATGTCTAAACATTAACTTTTCATAATGCTCCTTTGATGCTGAATTTTAGTAAAACTCTTAAAGTTATCAGCTAATTGAACATTAAAATATTCTTGGTTAATGCTATCATCTTTGGAGGCTGCAGTACTCAGAAAATTTCAGGAAGCAGTTATCCTAATTGCTTAATTCTAAACAAATAAATACATTTCTTATCCTTTGGGTACCTGTTAATGACTTAAACTTGACTCCACTGTAATTGCAGAAATATACTGAAAATGACATAAGAAGCTGTTGTCTTGCTGAAATAAAGCAAACTGAAGAGAAATACACTGAAACTCTGGAATCAATAGAGAAAGTAAGATACTATTTATAGAATTGTAACTTAATGTATTTTTGTAACAGTCTAGAAAATACAGTGACATAGTCGATGTATATATACATCTTTTTTTCCTTGCAGTTTTTCATGGTGCCATTGAAAAGGTTTCTGTCAGCATCAGAGTTTGATACTGTTTTCATCAACATTCCTGTAAGTAATTGCATATTTAATGAACAGATAAAAGGTTCATAGCTGGTTATGATATATTTGTGTTGTATGTTACTGCACAAAATGATTATTTGAAATACAGTGCACAATGCATTTTTGTAGGTATTAGGGTGGTTGATAGAAAAGGATGTGTACACTATTTTGTTTGGGTTTTTTTTTTTTTCTGCTTGAGGGAATAGGATGAGATAAGTGGTGTTATTGTGTCAGATAGTGAATGGTTATAAACTGGAGTATCTGTGACCCTTAGAAGCTAATAATTTATAGAAGATGGGAGGGCCATGAAGGTGATCAGGGGGCTGGAGCACCTCCCCTAGAGCATAGGCTGAGAGAGTTGAGGTGGTTTAGCCTGGACAAGAGAAGTCTCTGGGGAGACCTTATAGCAGCCTTCTAGTACTTAAAGGGGGCCTATGGGAAAGATGGGGAGGGGTTCTCTTAGGAGGGAGTGTAGTGATAGGATGACAGGTAACAGTTTTAAACTGAAAGAGGGTAGATTAAGATTAGATATTAGGAAAAAATTCTTTACTGTGAGGGTGGTGAGACACTGGAACAGGTTGCCCAGAGAGGCTGTGGATGCCCCATCCCTGGAAGTGTTCAAGGCCAGGTTGGATGGGGCTTTAAGCAACCTGGTCTAGTGGAAGGTGTCCCTGCCCATGGCAGGGGAGGTGGAAATAGATGACCTTTAAGGTCCCTTCCACTCCAAATGATTCTATGATTCTAAGACGGGTTATCTTCCAATACATGCTGGTATTTTAGTGATGGTACAAAGCTGTGACTGTTAGGTTGCCTACAACCGTATGCTGAGTGGCTCTTTTATGAGGGTTTCTGTAGCTACTCTGCAAATCCTTGTATCTACGCTGGCTCTGTCACCATTGAAGACATTTTGAAGTTAAGATAGCTCACAGTTTTGGATTCAGAATATGGCACTGGCAAGGATAAGGAATCCTCTGTGAAGTATCTAGGAGACCTCTTTATTTGACTGAAATCTTAAAGGTTTCTGTGATTATTACTTTGTTCCATTTATTTTTGGCCTAATCATAATAGTATGACAATTGACATATTTTTAGTTGATGAAAGTATTCAGCAGATGTCTTTATCTGACTTTAAAAGAAGACATCAGACGTGGTGTGAAGCCTCTCTCAACAGAGACAAATGAAAGGAATGTTCTTTTATGATGCACACTGTAAAGAAAGGGTCCCCAGAGTGTGGCCCATGGGCCACATCAAACCTTTATTGCCTGTGAAAGATCACCTCTGTTTTGGCCATCTCTGGCATGTCCTGCAGGCTCTCAAGGCTGTAGGGGTTGGTGTTGGGGATTTTTTTTGTTCTGTGGGAACCTGTTTTAGTTGCTGTTCCAGCACCATCCTGACAGAAATTAAATTACAACAGTTATTACACTGATGATGATACCTGACACCTTGCAATGTTCATCCCGCTATTACAGTTTTCAGTCTGAATCTCAATTGCTGTAATTTCCTTCTCTTTGAATATTAGTCTGAAATACTGCTGCAGACATCAGTAACCTACTTGTCGTGAAGTATGCCAGCTGCCTGTAGAGATCCCTTGGCTTTTGAAAACAAATTTATATTCTGTCCTACATTAATGTTTCTTATTCATTTCAAATAAGGCCCTGATGTGCCCTACCTAAGTTCCTGTAAACCTCTTTCCTAAGGCTCTGTGTGCCCAGGCATGTTGACTTACGTGCATTGAAAGACCTAAAGCCAGCCAACGTGAAACACTGCACAGGGGTATAAAAAAGGCTTACATGCTGGAAAGGCTTACACGCTGTAACCACAAACTGGGAGGTCAGCCTATTCACTACTAGTTGAAGAAATGCAAGGGGATCAGATAAGAGGAGTAAAAAGAACAAAACCTATTTATTTGAAACTAGGAAGACATGTAGTAGACTGTTACATTTAGGTTGTTTTATTTTGGTTTTCATTATCAGCATTCAGTATTCTGCTGTTACAAGCTCGTGCTTATTTCTGACTCCAGTAACATTTCATAGGCATCCAAAAACATTAAAAGAGATATAGGGCTTGCCTAAGCCAAAAATGCATGCAAATGCTTTGTCTGCTCAGACCTTGTCTCTGTGGCAGTTCCTCAGCAGGAAGGCTGGAGGGCAGTGGAAGCTTGTTTTAAACTAAAAATAGCTGTTATGCAGAGCTTTACAGCAAACTGCAATGTGGAGAGCAAGTGTGGTGTTCTCAGAACAGGATGAATTTGCCTCTGTTAAAGTGTTGTGGTGAAGGATCAGTGCTTTAGGGTGATGCCATATTCCTTATATAGATTCTGAAAGATGCTTGCTGGACAAAATCATCTGCTGATGTCAAAATATATTTCATTTTTAAGAACCTCCCCCCCGGCCCCCAAACCACCCCAGACGACTCACCAGTCTAAAGACAGTGCCCTTCATTAGGGCTCAGATTTCAAAGTTCTGTCCTATAAAATGAATGTATGGCTCTATATGTGTATCTCTGTGTGTATATGTCTACGTATATATATATATAGACATAGATGGCATTTGTATGTACATCTGTCTACGTATATACGTGTGCACACATATAGATGCATTTGTATGTACACCTATGAATGCATTTGAATTGAGATGTATATATGGACATACAGAGGGAAAGAGAGATGGAAGTACATGTAACATACTGAAGTTGTTTGAACTTTCATTAACTTCTAATGCTGCTAATATCAGTTTAATTTAAAACTTGGCTTTGAATTGGAGATAGAAGCTTAAAAAGACATTTTGTCCCCTTAGCATTAAGCTGTTTTTCAGGGGTGTTGATTAGTTGAGTCCCTGTGCACTCCTGAGAAAATGTGCTCCTGTAATATATTAATAGGGAAGCATTTCTATAATGACATCTTTGTCTGCTGCAACTTAAGATACTGAGGATATGGCCATACAATTGCTAGCAACGGAATTTGATGTGTTTTAAGTTTTTGCTCCCTCACGTGTGATGTGATTGATCTCATATGTACTCTTAGTTTTCATCAGAGTGAAGTGAAATGTTTTCACTTAGTTCACAACTCAGTATTGCATATTATTTTTGTAGTATGTCATTTACTGCATTAAACCGTCTTCAATGGCTTTTTCTTTAAACAGTGCTCTGTTTTTCAGTGCAGTGGTCTGTACACTGCTTACAGTCAGTTACCCTAATTTCAAAACTTTATAACCTGCTTTGACTTAATTTCTTGTGACTTCTTTGACAGTATCCATACAGTATTAAGGCTGATGTAATCTCCTATAGTTGCTTAAAGATTTTTGTATAATAGCGAACAAGTAAGGTGAGTTACTACTATACTCAGGGAGCAAATCTTTCTGTAATATTCTTGCCTTTCAGCCATTAGTTGCCTGCTGTATTGGGAAACTCATTATGACTGCAGTTAACTTAGCACTAGAACATCACTAATTGACCAACGTAATGTACAAAACTAATTTTTCACAGCTCAGGGACATGAATCATTACTTTATCTTGTCACTAAAGCATTTACTTGACTTGCTTAATTTTAAAATTATCATTATAAAATGAAGATGAATTAACAGTGCACGTTCCAAGCTAGAATAAATTAGTCTCTAATAGGTAGTTCTTGGAGTTTCGTTTTTCTTGTCGCACTGTATGGAAGATGTGGCAAACCTTGAAATTAGGTTCTACTCTCAAATGATCTGTTTTCCAATTTATTGAAATTAATGGTCTAACATGAAATAATTTATTTTTATATTCAAAGCTTTAAGTTGTTCTGTTTTTAAAAAAAATTTCCCCCTCCCCATTACTGTTTTTAAGGATTTGGTGAAAATTCACAGGAATCTAACACAGGACATCAATGATTCCATTGTTAACAAAAATGATCAGAACCTATATCAAATTTTTATTAACTACAAGGAAAGGTAAGATTTATGTACTCTTACTAATTGTGATAACCTCTGCTCAATTTGGTAAAATATTTTGCCATATTTTTATTCAACGAATATTTCTGAAACAGGATTGAATTTGATGTCAGTATACTTACTAAGCTAGTATTTGGTGTTTTGAGCCTGGAAGTCAAAATGGAACCTATTGCTATAGGAGCCCTCCCTCTTCTTACCCCCAGTTTTGGCAATATTGTTACATAGACAGGTAACATCTGTAGTTTGAGCAAAACTTAAATAGCTTATTTTGCACAGCATTTTTTTGATGCAAATAATCCCAGGTATTTTATAGCATGTACCCGTATTGTTTAACAGATAAAATGTTATAAAAAAGGAAGAAGGGGCAAAATAAGGCAAGGATATATATTAAGGCTATTCCAGGTTCAAGAAAACAGAAGAAGTCGTAACTTGAAAGAAGAGAAGGCAGGTGCAAAAGAGAAGAGAGAATAGACTAGGGTCTTACCCTACCCTGCAGTCAAAGGTGCAACAGTGAAGCTTCAAACTGTGAAAAACAGCCAAGCTGATAACAGGGTAGCTGTGGCAGCATACCATGCCCTGTAGGCTAATTGCCAATTTTTTTACCCACCTTTTCAGATTGTTTTTTCTGCCAGCACTGAACAGCTGTTGGACTGTATAGATGAACTTACATGCTTGTGGTACTTAGCTGAAAAACACTTGTACTGAGGGCTACAGTACTGACCTACCTTGACATAACCCTTGGGTTGTGGTTAAAAATTAGTTCCTTCTGGGACTGGAGTGGGAAAGACCTGTGGGAGCTAATTGGATTTGCTTGAGGGAGATGGGGAAGGAGGACTGTTGCAGTAATAAGAGGCTTGTGATGGACAGCAGCATCCAGAAAACGTTAGACAGGAGAGTTGTTTTCTGAGGGAGGAGGGTGTCCCAGCCTGCCCATAAACAGTCTTGCCTTCAGAGACCCTCTGTCTCAGCTTTCATGTTGGAGCAGGACATAGTTATTTCCCAGGCTGTTAGACTTTCTGCTGCTGTAGGAGGGAATTAGGGGACCAGAAGTTGTTCTGTAGAATGCTTATCTTTCAAAAGTAGTTCTGAAATGTGTGCTAAAAGGGGAAAAAAGGACACTGAGAAGAAACCTCAAGTTTATATTATACAAAAAGGAAACAGATGGAGGTAGACTCAGTGTCTTAACCATGTAGTGATTAAAAGTAATCAGATGTGGTGGTAAATCAGTATCATCACTTCAGTTGTGAAAGAAGAATTAAAAAAAAAAAAAAAAAAAAAAAGGTAAAGATTAGGCAAGAGAAAAAGAAATTTAGGACACCCCAATGGAAAGCTCATGGGGGCCCCCAAAAAAGGGATTTGAAGCATCCAGAGGAACACCTCAAGAAATTTATGAAGAGGTGAAATGAAACAGCACACTTTGCAATGGGACTAGCAGAAAGAAACACTCCAAACAGGGGCAAGAAACTCCTGTCATAAAACCAGGCTCCTTCAAGAAGCATTGCTGCCCTTGACAGCTACTGAAAATTTCTTAAGTTTTCATCCACTGTTATTTTGATCTGAGAGCTCACAGGATATAACCTGGTAGAAACTGTTGGAGATGGATCAGTCTGGGTAACCTACAAGTTTTTTAAAGGATAGCTGTAATTAATCCTGTTAAGCCTGCGTTACAGAATTTATTCATGACAACCTTGGAAGTCTGCAGTGTTGTAAATACTACAGACTGTTGTTCTGTTAAACAGCAGTTACACTGCTTTTTAATGAGTCCTGTATTTATCAGAACATATACATGTGAATATTAAAGGAAATTGCAATGATTTTATAGCATTTTGAAGGTAGATCAAAATTGTGTTCTCCTGAATATTCTTTCTTGTATTCATGTTGCCCATTGAAGTCTGTGGCTAAATCCTATCCTTGTTTATTTAGGCACTGCTCCTTTTGAAAGGAGGATTGTTAACAATGTATTTGTGAAAAATGATCAAGGATTGTTCTTAAATAAGCAAATGTTCCTTTTATTCTTTATCTCTTGCTTTGATTTAGATTGGTTATTTATGGACAGTACTGCAGTCAAGTGGAGATAGCGATATCGTGCTTAGACAACATCTCTAAGACAAAAGAGGATGTTAAATTGAAGTTAGAGGTATCAGTATTTTTTAATACATATATATATACATACATATATAAAACCACCTATATATGTTTCTATGTATATGCCCTGTTTTCATCCAGGTCAAAAACTTTATGATGAAAAACTAGCTGGACTGATAGAGGAATGTGTTTCTCTTCCTTTTCATTTTTTTTGGAGCCTCTGATCAAATGAATATGTGAGCTGTTGCAGTACACATCCTGGCACTGAAGTGAATGGAGTTTTGCCACTGACATCAGGATGGTTAGGAGTGTTTTTGGGAAGTGAATCATCAGTGATACCCTTCTGTTTATCGTGACACCTCAGCTGAGAACACAGAACTGCAGAATCACTCAGGTTGGGAGGGATCTCTAGGCTGAACAAGCCCTGGTCCCACAGCCTCACAGGGTTTGCTGTCTGCCACGATCCCCTTGTCCTTTCCAGCAGAGCTGCTCCCTAGCTGGTCAGCCTTCTGGGTTAGCATGTCCCTGGTTAGTACATACCAGGTGAAGGACTTTGTCTTCACCTTGTTGCCTTCATGCGAGGTTTCTGTTGGACATGGTGTGAAGAGTGTCACCTGCACCATCCAATCTGGTGTTGCCTGCAGACTTGCTGTGGGTGTCTTCTGTCTTCTCCTGCAGATCATTGCTGAAGATATTAAAAGAGAGGGGTTCCCCTCCCTCAGGGGACAGACCCCTGAGGAGCTCTACTTGCAACTGTCTCTCAGGTAGTGTAGGAAACATTAGTCACTGCTCTCTTTGAGCCTCGTGGTCTAGCCAGTTTTTCATACACCTAGTAGATAGTTCATCTGGAGCATAACATCCCAGCCTGGATATCAGGATGTTGTGGGAGATGATGTTGAAAGCCTTAGAAAAGTCAGGGTAGCCTCTCCCCACCTATTCACAGATCTAGCCATTTCATTGTGGAAAGCAGTCAAGCAGGTCAAGCGTTGATTTACCTGTGGTGAATCCATGCTGGATATTCCCAGTCACCTTCTTCATGTGCCCAGAAATTGCTTCCAAGAGGACTTGCTTCATAATTTTTGCAGGGGCTGAAGTGAGACTGGCCTGTAGTTTCCAAGATTATCTTCTGCCTTTACTGTGCCTATAGGCAATGTCTTTTTTTTTTAATTCAATGGAATACCTAATTTCTGTTGTCTTTGTGATGTTTATTCTACTCTTTCTCATGCTGTCGCAATGTCTAAGAACAAGTGTCTAGACCAAGTTTTTTTTTTGCTTAGCTATCATTGCCGTATCAGCTGTTTTCCTTCATTTTGTTGATATTCTTTATCTCAAGCTTAATATAGTTGCTTGGCCCATATATCACTAAATTTTCATATGTATCACTTGAATATTTTTATTTTCTAACTCTCTTGTCTTGTTCCTTCTTCTGCTTTGAACTAGGAATGTTCCAAGAGGGCCAATAATGGGAAATTTACATTGCGGGATCTTTTAGTGGTTCCAATGCAGAGAGTGCTAAAATATCACCTACTGCTCCAGGTATTTTATTTTTGAAATTTAAGGGGGCTGAGAGCAAAACTCTGATTGCTTATCACTAGTGGATTGTAAGAATGAGAGCTAAAGGTCTTTATCAAAAGGACATGATTGACATTTCCATAGGTTTGAGGCTGATTTGTTACGAAACAAACTCCAGTCAAGTGCAGGTTTTCTTACAGAAATCGTTCCTCAGAGCTGAAGCATATCTGGGGAAAAAAGAATAAAACACAATTGTTTCCTCAGTATCTGAACCTTTCATTCTTGCTGAATTTAAAATGGTTAGTTGTACCAAACTATAATCATGGTATTTTGAAATGTGAGCCATTACCCTCCAAAAGAGGAAGCTGGACCGTACTACAGCATACTTTTAAGATACTTCTTTGCTGTCATAAATTACAATAAAGCCATATTTATTTTGAAATGCTCCTTGTTATAACCCACAAAGCATTAGCTTTTGCAGTTAGTCCTGTAATAAGGGTGGAGAGTCTTATAAATTTAATTTGATAGCTGTGCCAGGAGACTCATTAATTCAGCTGCAAAGAAATATATTACTATATTAGACTGTCAACCCTGCTGATGCTTGTAAAATGTCATTTTAAAAAGATCTACTATTTGTATGTGAAGCATAATTTTGACTCAGCAGAGCAACATACGTTCTGTAATGTTAAATTTTTTGAAGTATTTCTATAAATGTCATCAATATTTTGATCAATGGAAAATTGGAAAAAACCAAAATGAATGGTAAACTGCTTTTTAAAAAAAACTTAGGAGAACTGAGTCATGATTTTATAATCAACCTGTATATTATGAAAAGATGATATACAATATGTCACTATGTTGTGTGACACTAGTATACATTGTACAAGAAAAATATTTTATAGACTTTGAAAGAAAAAAATCCAGTAAATTATTAGAATTGTAATATGAAGTATAAATACTTATTCCTTCATTTCCTATGATTTTAGCAAGTTATTATGTTAGCTGAAATATATAATTATCGAATTATAAAGAACAAATAACCTGTTTCCCCAAGAGGTTACTCTTTCACTTCATAAAAACCTAAAAAGCCCTTTTATTTTCCATATGGGAAATGGCTAAAAAATTCTTTAAACATTCACTTTTGATTTAAATATGTCTTCTGAGTCAGCTTTATCTTAGGCTTAATGAGACAATGACTTCTTTTAAGCAGTGCACAGTTTAGCTGAGATTTTATTGCCAGCATACATCTCTCTCAGCAGACAAGTGCAGGCTTTGGAATGGGGTTATATACTGTATAGTAATGTGTAAATGAACTCTAGTGTTTACCTGTGCTTTCAGCACACACGTACAGTAATGATCTGATTTGGCAAGTTTTAAGTGCTAGACAGAAATTAGTGATGGTTTATTATTGGCTAAAGTCAGTGTTCAGGCTATCCAGCAATTGTTCTTAAACACTTGCCAATTATCTGTTTGCAGTAGTCCCCACTCAGTTATAGGCTACTAACTGTGGGAATGAAAATGTGAATTGTGTTGGGTTGTATTTTCTGGTTTTGGCTTTTTTCTTTTTTTTGGGGGGGGGGGGGGGGGAGGTGGGGTGAGGGTGAGCAATGACAACTTCAATTATAAACTGACAGACAGTGGGTGAAAGGTTTTAGCTGCTCTGTCCACAGGAGCTGGTAAAGCACACTACTGATCCCATGGAGAAGGCAAATCTAAAACTGGCACTTGATGCAATGAAGGTAAGTATTCATGGCAATGAAGTATTTATGTCTTTGTTGGCAGTTAAAATAGTAGCTCAGAACTGTATTTCCTGGGGGAGATAATCTTCACAGAAGATCAAATGTTTTCATAGGTCACTGTGAACTTTGTGAGTATGTCAGGGCAAGTATATATAGTTGAGGGCTTTGCTCAAGTCTGGGAAGCAAGTTCGGTAGTTTTCTGAAGTGGACGGTTTATGAAATGGAACTTCCTTATTTCAGTTTACTTTGTATCATTTTGCTGTCATATAATGAGATGAAAAACAGGTGTTCCAATAATTTGGTCTCGCTTCCAAAATTTAGGAATATTTCTACCACTGTAGATCAATTCTAATAAAGGTCAGTAGTTTCCCAGTGAGATGAAGACAATTATTTTTCTTTACAACACTTTTTTTTCCTGTCATCTTAATATGATCTCTGTGGCTTTACCTTTGAAAGCAGTACTGTCTTTCTGGAGGTAGAATATCTGTCACTGTACATTCACCTGCAAGTGGTACAAACAAATGCTTTGTGTATAGCTGTACTGCCTTATGTATAAGGTAATACGTTATGTGTTCCTCTGCGCTGCTTCAGAAATGCAGCACAGTTCTGCTTCAGCTGACTTCATGGCATGAATCGTGACATTCATGTGCTGGAACTGTGAAACTTTTTCTATCCTTTGTTGGGAAAGGGGGAAAGAAGCCAACATGACATAGGTCATATGTCTTGTTGTAATATGTGTGGTCCACAGAAGTTAGTTTTGGGTCACACACCTGTCTCATATTATGTGACTGTCTGCCTTGAATGCCTGGAATACAGACCAGCTCACAAATGAGATTTTGGTTCCCCTTTTTTGTTATCTGTTTTGTGCAGTGAATGCAGAGAGAGCCACCATGATAATCTCCCACGGAAGGATGCCTGAAATGGGATGGCACAGTGTTGCTTCCATCTAGTGGCAAGCCATGCATCCTGGCTGCTGCTAACTGGCTAGGAAAATAACCTTGTGTTTTATTCCCTCCCACCTCCCTTTTTTCTTTCCTGTTTGCTGGTTTGCTTCATTGGTTTTGGTGGCTGTTGGACTGAAAATAAAAGACCAATTAAGAAATCTCATGCCAGAGTGGCTGTGGCAGTTACGTGCTGGCTGGCAAGACTTAACCAGCCAATTGAAAAAAAAAACAAAACCAAAACCGAAACAAAAACCACTACTCCCCCCACCCACAAAACAACCCAGATATGAGCATCTCCTCTTAAGGTTGCAGCATTGTTACCCTCCCGATGTACTGTATCCTCTTACAATAGTCTCTGCCACTGTAGTAGAAGTTAACTGTGCAGCGTTGGTATGTTGCTTCTAAAAACCCTGGTGTGCCTGCTTGAAAATAAAATGTCTTTCGGAAAACTGCCAGCAAAGTGGTACTTCCCCCCAAGAATGAAAATTCTAGGAAGCATTATGCTGTTAGATTTCTTTTAGCAGCAAGAAAAGAGGCTATTTCATTTTTACACTAACTCTTTCAAGACTTACGTGAGTGTATCCTGCACAGATTTATTTGGGAAGCTAGCATAATGATTGCAGCTATTCTTAGATTTTGATTAAAACTGTCTTAGAAAGAGGATGTACCTTTCTCCCACCCTCCAAATTTGTGACCATATTGAAGGGATACTGTAAAAGCAAGTTGTAAAGATCAGAATGTCTTTTCCAACTCCTGCTCTTGGCATCCCTGACCTTGCCAATTACCACTCCTGCTCACTCCTCATCCGTAGCCATAAACAGAGAAGCCCGAGCAAATTGTCACTATTACTCAAGCATGTTCAGAGCATTTTAAAGGCTGTAGTGAAATGTGTACAGTACATGTTCTGGTAAAGGGGACAATAATGATCTCAACCTGTGACTTCAGGTAGTATATCCCATTAAAGGCCCCTTTTCAAATCTGCTGCGTAATGGCTTTTCTCTGCTGTGCAACAGTAAGAGCAAGATCCTACTACTGGGGCAGTAGCTTCTCTCCTAATAAGCACACAGGCTTATGATACATTTACACCTTACATGCTGCTTTTGAGCTCCCTTGCATACGTTTTCTACTATATGCTCTATTTACCTTCTGTCTTATTCTCTGATATTGGATGTTGTTGACTGCTTTTTTGGCAGTGTGCTGCATAAATTCCATTTCCGTCTTTAATCTTGAATATAAGCCATTAACAAAATTCAGAAAAAATCAGGCCTTTTTTACAATTTATTATGTTTCCCTCTTTCTTACTAGTAAATTTGTGCTTCAGTGGATATGAGGAAGAAAGTTGTAAATACGATTGAAGATACGCAGAGGCTTTTTTCCTTCTTTATTTAGCCATGCATATTGGTAATTTTTGAACATAAAAGATAATTTTTTTTAAAAAATTACTAAATATGCAGATAAGTCAAAGACAAAATTAGAAATAAATTTGCCAAAATAAGGTATTAAAGTGGTCTGTTATGGAAAACTTTTTTTCCTCCCTTTTTCTGTTGCTGCTGTAGGACTTGGCTCAATATGTAAATGAAGTAAAGAGAGATAATGAAACACTCCGTGAAATTAGACAGTTTCAGCTATCAATAGAGAATTTGGTACGTGATATTTTTCTTATACAGTTTTTAAATGACTTTTGATCAAATATATTGATAGATGTATTTTTTCCACATTTCAGATGAAATTATAGTACTCTTTGTATTATTTTAAGTGTAAGTATGCTTTGCTTGGTTTAGAATGACATGAATATTTAAGTACAGAAATCTCTGCTATTTTAGGGGTCAGTCTGTAGTTAATATATATTTGCATAGTTAAAGGTGTGTATTTGTACAGTGACTCAGGTGTTTTTGTAATGGGAAAAATTTTCCCATTTGAAGACAAAAATGGAATGGACCGATTCTTTATTGTAGATGATAGGAAAAGAACTTGTTTTCAGGCCTGAAAAGTCCTTTTTTGGGGTAAAAGGAGTGAGTGGTCTAACATTTGAATGTGTTGTCATCTTGATGCTTTTGCTATATTGAATCATACATATTACTTCTGTTTCAGAATCATTCCCTCTTACAGTATGGAAGACCTCAAGGTGATGGGGAAATAAGGATAACTACATTGGACAAACGTGCGAGGCAAGACAGGTGATGGCATGACTTCTGGTGTTTGCTATTTAAAAGCCTGTAAAGTAACTCTCTCTTTAGATTTGAGGTTAGCTCAGTGATTCTGGAGAGTACTTTCCTGTCCATTCACAGAGCCTATGCACTGTTTACCAAGTGAATTTGCAAAGTGATTCATGGGAAGTTAGCTATTATGTTATCATCTAAGATCACCTAAGTCCCTTGCAAGTACTAAGTCTCTAGCAAAAGTACTTTCAGTGGGTTTTTTTTGTTTCGTTATTCAGTAGTTTCATTGTTCACCTTCAGATTTTTAAGTGCCACAGGCAAAGTTGTGTAAAATAAGACTTTGGGTGTTGGCTTTCTGGAGTGTTTTTAACCTTCTTTATATTGTATTTTCATAGGCATATCTTCTTGTTTGATCTAGCTGTAATTGTTTGCAAACGTAGAGGTGATAATTATGAAATGAAGGAAATAATAGATCTTCAGAAATACAAAATTACAAATAACCCCACTACTGATAAAGAAAATAAGAAGGTAAATATTTCTTGCAAATTCATATAAAATGTATATTTTTAGCAGCAATTTGAAACATTTTGCAGGAGTTCAGAATGTATATACAATTTATTTACAAAGTTTTATGTTTTAAATGTAAGCTGGAGTGAATATTTAGGGATTTCAACTTTTTTTATTTTGATGTAATTGAAGTGTTTGAGTAAGTCATTCCTAAGTGAACACAAAATGTGGTCTTGCTGTTCCCAAAATAAGGGAATTAAGGAATGTACAAATGCTTCTTTATTTTTTTTTTCCTTTTCCTTTCTTCATAACTGATGACCTTTGTATTGCCAATCTTTTTATGCAGTGGTCTTATGGCTTCTACCTCATTCATATCCAAGGTCAAAATGGTTTAGAAGTTTATTGCAAAACTAAAGACTTGAAGAAAAAATGGCTTGAGCAATTTCAGATGGCTCTGTAAGTATATTTTTATTAAGGTAGAATCATGTTCATCACCACTGCAAGGATATCACTTCAATTATGCTGAACTGCTTTCATGTTTAGATTTTTTTAATACAGCCTAGTTAGCTATTGTATTTGACTTTCTGAGAAACAACTGACTAACATCTACATGAACAGACTATTTCCCTGAAACTCCTCTTGGAAAAGAAAGAGGGCACTCTAGGCTATGTATTACTTTCTAACTTTGCTGCTAGGACTGTTTTAGTAATACAGTCTTAAGCAACGAGGGGGAATAGTAATTATTTTAGCAATAAATATCTAGCATAATAGTGACATTTTTTTCCTCTCCCATTTTTATTTTGATTAATTGCAATATATTTTTTGAAACGTGATGCTGATGATTTGAGAGGGGATCCTGGCATCTTTCATAGTGGCTTTTCACTAATTTATTTTTTAGTGTTTGGATCCAGTTGCTTGGCTTATTAAATTTAGTTTCAAAAGGCTGACTTCCTTTATATGTTTTCAGCTAAAAGAGGAGTTTGCTTTAGACTTCTTGAAAAGTAAGTTGTTCAGATGCAGCACTGCAGATTACATTGTTGTGATGCAGCATGAGCTTTATTTCCATTTCTGATTCTTGTCAGAAAGAGAAACATGATTATTGACACCTCAGGTATTCTGATTAAATTTAAAATGTGAACAAGGGAATCGGATGACAAGGTGATGCTTGCTTTATGGTAAAAAAAAGAAAGTGTGGGGGGAGTGAGATACTCCCAGTGAAAATAGAGAGAGCGCATTAATAAAGATTGTTTTGGATGTGATTGTAAAGGTATGTGGATTCAGAAAAAAGGCTATTAATAAGCTGATATGAGCGAAACTTGCTCATAAACTATATATATATTTTAAAACCTTAGTATGATGAGTGCTAATGATTTAAACGAAAACATTAGGGAGAAGAGCCTGGGCTGGATAGGTATTACAAGGCCTGCTTAGTAGGGTTCCCATCTTGCTGGTTTTTACTGAAGGCAAAAACGGCATGTGTTTTGGCAAAAATTTCTGGGTAGCAGAGTGGGGGATGGGAAGATGTGTTTATCTGTATGTGTGTGGAAAGCTGAGTACTTTGCCTTTTTCTGTCCCTGTGCTCTCCCTGCTGCACTTGCTGTAATGTCGTTATTGATATTTACTTAAACACAGATGAAACGTTATGAAAAGCATGAGGAACTCAGATTTATCAGCTTTAGCATTGCAACTATTGATCATTCTTCAGGTGTCCTGGCCCAGTGTACAAAGAAACCCAACCAAACAAAACAGAAGTCAGCCAGGGAGCTAAGGAGAGCAGTAAGAGAGCTATGTTTTTTCCCAGGAGCATATCCTCAATTCTTCCCAAACATTTTTATGGTTCTGTGCAGGACCCACCCCCACCGCTGTGCATGTGGTGAGTGAGTGCAGCTGCATATCCTTACACAGTGTTAGGCACCAGCCAGCGCTCATGAGCTGTTCATGAGCGTGCCTTTGTGAACAATGGTTTACTGCTGCTGGTTGCCTTATGTGAGCAGAACAAACGGAACCTGAAGGGTTGACAAGTTAACGTCCTATTCTTTCCTCCTGGGCAGATGGAGTTGGTCGTTGAAAATGAGTGGTGGCATCAGCCTTGTCTTGCATGGATGTTTGTCTTTCTCGTAAACCCATACCTCTAGTTTAACCTCTTCCCGTGTGATTAAAGTCTGTAATGCTTTACATTACAGAGCAGAAGGGTTGCTGAAGGTCAGGGCTGAGGTGCAACATGATGTAGTGGTATTATTTGCATTGGGCAATGCTTTTGCTCCCTTGTATTTATAACCACTAGGATTGAAAACAATAGGAAACTTTAATGCTTTCTGAAGTTTTTATACCTTTCCCCCAACTCCGTTACATGGATTTGACTTCATAGCATGTTTCCCTTAGCAGCTCTCCTAGAACGTACCTTGGCGTATGTAGCAATAAATATATTCTAATGCATGCTGAGGCACAAGAGTTTGTATTTGGGAATAAACTAAGCCAAGAGTTTTGAACAATTGGTTGGTTTGTTTTGTTGTTTTCAGGGGTCTCATTGCCTACTGTGTAGGTTATCTTGTTCTAGTGCGATTCTACTCTGAAAATTAGCCGTGGTTGAAATTATGCTATTATTCATCATACTGAATTATAATTGTTGCTTCTATGGGCAAAATACTTCTCATCACTTAAAAAATTTACTGAGACTGCAAAACCAGCACAGTTGAAGGGGTGAATTACGTTCTTTTTTGATTATCAGAAATGATGGTGTTTACTGAGTTCCAGACAGAAATTTCAATGCAGTTTTGTTGTCTTCAGGATAGCATTCTGTATGAAGTCAGGTCTGTGCAAGTGTTAATCTAAGAACATAACAAGAGAACACATTAGGATCTCTGTTATTATTTTTAAATTAAGAATTAACCTTGTTGCTACTAGAATGGTTTTATTGGCATAACTATGTTTGCTAGGCTGTAATTTTTTATTTTTTAGGAGCTTAGATGTTTATACTAGTGTATGAACAACAGTGATGATAGTTATATTGCTGAAAAGGCATCTGTTGTTGAGATGCTGGTGTCATTGAGATGAGAATTTGTCTCCAGATATGGGAAGCTTATGTTATTGGTGAAGTATGAATTAGAGGAGAACACTGCTTTGCTGGCTGGCCTTGGTTTAGGTTTTGAGGGCAGGAATACGTTAGGCACACTTGATATGGAAAATCTTTAAAGGAAGGAAGGATGAAATCCCAGTGCAATTTTCAGAGTGTTACTTTTCAGACTAGTAAGTTTCTGTTAGAAAACTAGTTTCACAAACCTGTGAAAATATTCTACTTCTTAGCCAGCTCTGTTGTTACTGTGGTATATGGCGAGTTGTTTTGTCGTGAGGGAGGTTGGGAACGATGGGTTACTGGTCATAAGAAACTGAGTAAATTGGTTTTATTCATATGGCATTTCTGTTGCTACAGTATGTATTTGCTGTTTTCCTGAGACTATTGCTTAATTTAGAAAATATATAATACCAAAACACCTCATTTTCTATTTTTCCTAAGAATTTCACAATGGTTATTGATGAAGCCTGTTCGTATACTACACACGTTACATCCTCAGCAGCAATGGTACTGTGGCATGGTTGCACTGAATTTGATGCTATTGACCTATTCACAGTAATCTCCACATTTGAGGCTGGGTCACCTCATCTCGTGTGTCATCAGTGTGTCGTGTGGTCCATCCGCCCCCCCCCCCCCCCCCCCCCCCCCCGCTCCTTTTTAAAGTTTATTGTCTACAACGTTCAAAATGGCTGGTTATTTGGGAGCATTGGATTTCCTAGGTGACAGTAAAATGAAGTAGGACACTGGGGCTGCACAGTTAACATGGCAGTCAAGCTCTTGAAGCTGAAACTTCAGTTGGACTTGTAAATCTGATGAATTTCAGAGGTTTTCATGAAGCTACCAGGCAGAGACCAGTGGAGGATGTTTTAACAGGAGCCATCATATCAGAAATGGCTGAGTTGTCTCTTGGTGTGCCTGTCCCTCACTGATGTGAATGGAAGTTTTGCATGCACAAGGGGAGCATAACCACTTACTGCCTTGGGAGAGATGCGGTGCTTAACAGCGATAGTGGTTAATTTGAGCAGTTGCTATTTTGTTCTTGGAACTCTGTTCATAGTAATGGATGAGCTTATAGCTGTATGAGTAAATAAGCACCTTTAAAAACATATTACTACAAAGACTTTACTGTACTAGACGTGGAACATTTAAATTTAATGTAGCAGATCAAATAGCATTGGTTTAAATGCAAAGTCATTCCATATCCAAGATAATATTAATAAAAGTGTACAGCCAAATTACTGTACCAAATTACTCAGCCAAATTAGCGACACAACATGTATTAAGTGAAAGTTTGTCAGCAATGTGATAAAGTGCATGGTTTATTTGCTGTAACTGAGCCATTAAAAACTTCAAAAACTGGTTGCAAGTGTAAGACGCAATTTTCTTAGATTTTTCTAGTAGCATATTGTGTCTTATTTCTTTTCTCCTGTATTAAAAACAACCAGAAGAATCAGAACAAATATGTAATGTCTCATACCTACAAATTATATGAAATATTTGATACTTTTATGTTACTCAGCTTATGCTAAAAGGTAGGAGCATTGATTGGTATGTTTTTTCTCCCCGCTAGAAAGCTCTCCTACAGATGCTTGTCTTATAAAAATAAGCTTTTTCAAAATAAGTAGTTGACTAACATATGTGTCAATGAATTTATGCTAACCATTCTTTATTAAAAGAAAAAACTCCTTGAAAGTTGAAGTTGTCCTCCTCTATTGTATGTGTATATATACCTCAGTTATATTACTTTGGAATTACTTAGCTGACTAATTGTCAGGCTTAATTTCTTATTATGTGGCTACTGCTTTTCTCGTCATTGCTGTGATCAATTTAATTCTCTTTTATTTCATCATGAGATGATAGAATAAATACTGAAAGAAAATATGTTGATTATTACTACAGCTGTCTCATGTTGACGCTAAACATTTGCTTCCATCCACTAAATATTTCTTTGTATGTAGTTTGTTTCTTGATCACAGTAGAGCATGGAGCAGGTGTGTGTTGTCTTCCTCACAACAGCAGAGACCTTTTCCATGAAAGGCCACATATTTTATTTTCCCACTGACTTAATATCTGAATCCACTAGTGTAACATGGCATGCAATATCTTATGCTGGTTTGTGCTGAATTTATTTTGTTGTTGTGATGTCCAGTTTGCTAATTTAATTAAGTCTTTCTCTGGTTTCTCAACTGTGCTTTGTAATCACTTTAAAAATGCCCATTAGCAAATTTGGCTTCAGTATATATTCCTAGATAGGAACATATTAGACAGAAATGCAGTTTAAAATGTAATCATAGAAGAATTTAGGTTGGAAAGGGTGTGTGGAGATTGTCTGCTTCAGACTCCTGCAGGGCTTAGGTTGCTCAGGGCCTTGTCAGCTTGAATTTAATACTGCTGGATTTTGAGATGTACAGAACCAATATTGCAAAGTGTCATGCAGCAGTGTTGTAACACACCTTTTAATTAGGCTTTACTCAGCATCTCTCTTTCACAAACTGAGAAGTGCATGAAAACATCTTGCAGGCAGAGGAACAGACCTTCTTTTTTAATGTACTTGGTTAAAATTTCACCTTCAGAAGTACTATGATTGTAGTTTCTGCTTTGATATTGTTACTGAAATTGCAATATTAATGTCATGTCTAATTAGTAATGCCTGAAAAATCAGTGGGAAACACATGATCATTATAGTGATTAGGGTATGCATTAATTGCATGGAGTTAATGAATCTGATTTTTTTTTTTTTTTTAATACCCAAGTAAAAGAGATTTCAGACATGAAAGCTGTACAGCTCTCAAAAAATTAGTGGTTTTAGTTTTAATTACACTGTATTTAAGTTTTAGGTCACCATAGTTTGTGCAGCCGCTTGGGTACAGTCTAATATATTTTTGAAAAATTACTGTTTCAGTTAGACATAAATTCACACCCTGTAACTCAGGGGTCGCAGAACACATCATCTGATTGTAAGGAAATAATCCCAAGATTCACTGATTCTCAAACCTGATAGGTGTGTACGCAACATTTTAGATTAGGCAAGCTACATAAATTGTAGATAGAGTTCATCGGTTTTCTAAATTTTAAAGACAACTAGTACACAAGAAACAAGGTAGGTGAAAAGTGTTCTCTTACCTATTACCATACCTATTTCCAAATTTGGTTTGCACTCTGTGACTGATGACATTGGTCAGATTCAGCTCAAATAGATCTGTTCCCTCAGATAGTGCATTAATAATGCATATGCATTAAGACTTCTTCTGAGAGAGTATTTGAGCTCTGACATATTGAACACTGACATATTAAATTAAAGCTTTCTTATCTCAGAGTGCTTTAAAAGCCTTAGATATCTGCTGCATTTTTCAAATAGCCTGCAAAGGTGTTTCACTTATATCAACCTCACATAGGTTACCAAAGCAATAAACAAACATGTCTGCCTCGGCTTCTCCATCAGTATAAATATTTCAGTACTGCAAAAATGAATGCCAAGTTCATGTGTGCCAAAGAAGAATTCTTTCATGACTCCAGTTGGTTTTGATCAAATGTTTTTTTGGGTTATAGGCAACCATTCACAACATATTTATAGTTATGCAATTTCTTTAGATTATTCCAGACACAGCAAGAACTGTGTGAAGATTCTGTATATGATTAAGAGCACAGTGTAAAGGCAGCATAGAATGTGAAACCAAAACAGAATTTATGGAAACAGTGTGTAAACACTTGGAGGTGATAAATATACTTTGATATTATGTCTTCTGGTTCACAAAATCAAAGATTTCCCAGTCCTTATGTTTTTACAACTTACCTTACAACATGTGAGGTATATTACTGTGAAAATTAGTAAGTGTTTCTTAAAATTCAGTGAAATAAATTTGTAGTGACACTACATCATAAAAATAAAGTACCGCCATCTAAATATTGTTTTTTGCGTAAGGTGTTAGTTTTTTTCTGTCTTTAAATATGGAATGCTGCATTACATGTTTGTCCCGATACTTTGGCTGTATGACCAGATGTCCTAGTTTAACCTTGCAAACCAATGCTACCTTTTTTTCTTAGCAGATTTAGGTGCTTGTCTGGTAATTTACAAGTTTATGGCTGTATACGTCCTCTATTTTTACATTTTTTACTCCAAAACAAGACATTTGTCTTCAGTTAAGTGTAAATATATGATAACATATTTAAAGATTATCAAGGCAAGCAACTTTGTAAATTCGGATTTGTAAGACTTAGAACTTCCACAAATAAGACTCAGCCAGTGAATATTCGTGTATGTGAAGTGTTGATGTTTTTGATTTACAAATACTGATGTGTGACAGAGCTTTGTTCCTATCAGGTGGTGTTTAAAAATGTTATACAGGAATAGATTAGCTCAAAGCGGTCCATCTCCCATGCTTTTTAGGGAAGTAGGCTGTTAAGGAAAAAGGAAAGCCATTATCTTGTTTGAAACAATGCAGTACATTTCCAAAAAGTTAACAAGATAATTTCCTTGATCTCAAAAAAGCCACTCATCATATGATCAAATAAGCAAATTTCCTAGCAAAGTCTTAGAAGTTATGTGTTCTTGATCAAAAGCACAATTTACTTTGTGATATGGTTAATTTAATTATATAACATGTCTTCTTGACGGAGACTCTTTGATGTGACAAACCGGAATGTTTAAATATTAGCATGTGGAGAATTGATTGATTGATTAACTCAGTAAGTAGCATCTTCAAAGATGATTCTGAAATATAATAGCCTAGCTGGAACAGAGAAAGGGAATGAGCTGTAAGTAATCAGCATTTCTACCTTCTTTTCTCAGGAGCAAAGAAGCTCAAAATCATCCTTCGTGAAATGGCATTGCCCACCTCTAGTGACAATATCCCTTAAGAATGCCATTTTCTCTCTTCACCTTTTTACAGTAAATAATAAAATCCTTGTAAAGATAGAAAAAGCATTATTTATTTGTGGTTTTGTCTCTGCACTCTTATTTTCTCTTTCTATTAGATGGCAGTATGTTGTATTAAGTTATCAGTTGAAATGGTGATAGTTGCACAGAGCCAAAATGTTTCGCGTGGAAAGAAAGGGTAGTGCAAATGTAAGGCTGGTTCTGCTGTTTGTGGGGAACAGGATTCTAAGGGAAGTCTGCTACGTATCAAAGCAGGGAGTGAGGCTGAATATCTCTTGGAACCACATTTGCATGAAATTCTTCATATGAGGTTTGGCTGAAAGCTTTTTGTCTTGTTTGACAGTAACATATATGGTTTTCTGTTTTTTAACTTCTGCTGTCCATGTTATGAATTAAAACATTTGAATATGTGATAAATGTTAGCTATATTTTATTGCTCAGTTAAATTTTCCAAAATTTTCTGAGATGCTTAGTACCAGTTGTCATGGCTAACTTCTAAGGTACTTAAAATTTTGAAAGGTGGTCACTTTGGCACAAACCAGGAATTTTAACTTGGGATGTCTTAATAAATAATTTCTGCTAGCAATTAATAACTTAGAAATATGGCAGATCTAGGTTTATTGATGCATATTCTGCAGTGATGTCAAATATTAGTACAATAAGTAAAACTGGAAGCAAAAATTTCAGTGTCCTCAGGTATTAACCTGTGCCATTTTCTTTATAGGCTATACTGCATAAGTACAGCATCAGATTTCATGTCACATACACTTTAAAATGTTCTTCAGCAGTTCATGCTCAGGGTGTCCATAATTCTGAACAGTTCTGTATGGAGCATTTTAAATTATTTTAAGCATAACATGGAGTGCAGAATAATAACAGCTCTAAAATGCAAAGGTCTAACTCCGGGTTGAGAGTTGAGGAGAGTTCAAGGTAGTGAGTTTTATCTGAACTCCCCATAGTATTTCTTCTTTTAATACTTAAAACAGTTGCAATTCACTGCAGACTCCTTTTCTGATACTTCATACATCTGCTTATTTGTTATGCCTCTTGGCTCACAAGCGGGCATACATACATTAACTGTTCTCTAAAGCCAAGTTTTAATTAAGTGAAATGGCTACTTAGTTTCAAATATAATGCAGTTTAAAAATTATGGTATATCTTGCAAACATCTACATACAATTGAACCCTGTGTAATTTCTTGTGACATGGTTGCATTTCTTAGAGACTGATACGGGAAAAAGATCTTCAAAACCTGACCTAAATAGCATTTCTGCAAAAATGAGTCAAAACCAAAAAAAAGAAGTATCATTAGAACTTCCTAGCATGTTTTTCCATTTTGGGGGAAAACTGTCAACCCCAAAGAAAGGGCAGCTGTCTCACCGTACTGTTATGGAGAGCCTGTGACTCTGCTGGACAGCCTGTTCCCAACCGAAGAGCATCCAGATCTGTGCATTTGTTGCTGTTCAGGTCACTCAGAAAAACATGCTTGTGGCATTGCTGCTGGGGAAAGAGAAGGTTCGTTTTCTATCCAAGTTGACAGCCCCACTGAGTTGTGACAATCTGGAGGAACATCTCTGGGCTTAAATGATACCTGTGAGGTTTATCATCAGTCCACTGAGAAGAATGGCTCGATTCAGTCAGTTTTTACAATGCCTTTGCTTTCTCTGTATTTAACAGAAGTAGTGATCTATCTACATTACAGTGTCTAGGTCAGCACCTGCTCTTGTTATGCAGCTAATTCACTTTTGAAAGGAGCTTACTTGATCCATTTGCAAAGGATTACTTTTGCATTTCTCTTTGTGATGTATTTTTTCTTTATTTTCCTGTATGTGCTGCAATTCCTGCAATTAAGTGTGTATGTGCTTTTTGTGGTGGAAAAATGATGTGCATATATCCAAGGAATAGCAAACATTTTTCAGGTTTTTGTTTCTTCCTGTAATACATTCTTCCTTCCAGTTTAAGAAAAAATAAATTCAGTTTAAAAATATGTGAAGTCTGGGAAGGAAAAGTTGAGTTGTTAATTAAGTACTCCAGAGAAGCAATTTTTCAACATTAATTGAAATGTTTGTAATGGGTTTAAGCAACACCTTCTCAGTGGCCTAGACTCAGGGAGGGCGGGAATCTGTACAGGTCTTAATTGGCGAAGTCAAGGTAGTATTGAAAAGCTGCCAAGGAAGCAATTAAAAGAAATGCCCTTCAAAATACAGCAAGAAATACAGAAGAACTGGTCACTCGTGGAGGACAGCAGTGGACCTTGCAGGCAGGTTGTTTAAACTACAGTTTCTAACTGGTAGCATTAAAGGTAATAGTAAATAGATTTAGAATGAAAGAAAGAGGAGAATTTTTCTTTGTGCTGTGTTCTGAAGTCTCCTTCCTTTAACTCCTTGCAGAATATGAAGCCACAAGATGGTAGACTTCCAGTGCTCTCTGCTGCTGGATGCCTTTTTGTTGCTAGTGCTGTGCTATGAGATTGACACCCATAACCAGGAGCCAAAGACTGAAAAATCTAATTGCTACTACTCTTTACGTTTTTATAATACCACCTCTTCTCTTTTTATGCTCTTTTTCAGTAGAGGCAGTGTTATTTGCATTTCATTAATTTCCTATTTAAAATTTAAACTTGCTATAAGAATTTAATTAAGCTAATCAACATAATACTTTGTCCCTTTATTATATTTTTGTTAGATTTGTTGGCAGCCAGTAGGCTTTCAGTAATATGTCCATGCAAAACAAACTTGAGACAATAGTTCTTAAAATCTGTAAGGCTAATACTGAAACATCTGAAGGGCAAAACATCCAAGGGAAGATGTACTCAGTATGGTAAAATTTGTGAAATAAGGGCTTTTTCATTGTTTCTATCTTTAAAAAATATGGCCTTTCTGGAAATGAAGACTGGGATTTTAATACACTTATTCTCCACATGGGAAAAGGAAGGAGCTATAGTAAACTATCTCTTAGCCTTGTATTTATTCTCTTGGGGCATGTTATCTGTAGTAATTGCGTATTTAGTAGAGAGGTAAGATAGAGTTTTGCGGCTGAAAGTTTAGTGGTTTTCTGGTGCATTTTATTTTGTAAGCCTTAATTTTGTGGAGGAAGTTTAAACTGACAGCAACAGGAAGCATATTTGTGCCTAGGCCACTGAAGAAACTACAATTCATTTGTTTAGTCCAACCTGTTGTGAAAGGTACTCTGTATAGTTTTTGTTGTTGGAAACAAACATGAATGTAAGAATGCTGCTAAATTAAAATGTTGCTATAGGGTAGCCAAATGCTATTGCTATTCAGACACATTCTGATCTTTATGTTTTCTCATCAGATTGTAGTTTTGATTAAGTAAGGAAATGACAGTAACAAATTCTATCTAAGCTGCTTGGTATTGATGATGTACACTTTTCATTGCAGTATGCATTTTGGAAATGCTTTAGACCCAAGATGATCAAAGTTCAGTTTTGTAAAATGAGGTATTGAACTTACACTGTCGGATATGTCAAGGTTGCCAAGGTTCATTGCTTTATTTTGACTTAAGTATTAATGTTTTGATTGTATCGTTGGTGTCTTGAGGGTTAAGAATTACTTTAAGTTTTTGAACTGTTATCCCAACCGCTATACGAAAGTGTTAGAAAACTGTAGCTTAAACTGTTTCATTTTATTCATGTGCACAATTATTTTGGCATTTTGAGGTAGGAGAGTAGAGAGAATTTATTCCTTATTCTATAGACATAAGAATAGGCATCTAGATGTCTTGTCTGACAAGATAATTTTGGGCTATCTATAGCATTACTCTGTGGTCAACTGTGCCATTAATCTAGGCAAAGATTATTACTAGAATGAATTCTGACTGCAAAAGCTTGTGGGGGACTGTTGATAATATGACACCTTCTGACACCATTTATAAAGGTGTTGCATTAAGTGGGTGACTGAAGACAGAGTTGGCCTATGATCAATTTACTCTTCTGAGAAGTAAGAATCAATAGAAAGAAGTGGCACGGTAAATGTGGAGAAGTATTTTTAAAAGGGGAATATTTCATACATGTAAGGGCAGCAAAAATGGAGTGCTCCACAGTCTGATGATCTCAAGGGCAATCAAATAAGATACCCAGATAACTCTTGTCTACACTTGAACTCTGCAAACTTTACAGACAAAAGATCTGTTCAGAGGTGCAGGATTGACTGAAGAAGACCGTCATTCTGCTCCTTCAATGGTGGCTTCAATGGCTGATGCAGAGACAAGAATTGTGTGTCCAAATGATGGAGGAGACTAGCAAGACAAGCATCTGCAGGTCTCTGGGTTCGTGGTGTAGCAGCGAATTGGTCCCAGAGGGACTAATATTCTGCAAGTAACTTGGAAAGTGAAAGCTTTACTCAAAGGCTTAGGGGCAGCCCAAGGACATTACGGTAGTGACTGGAGTAAATCTGATTATGGGGGATCCAGCACTATGCAGGAGAGGGCACTCGTGGTTGTCTCTGCTGCTGAATTGAGGAGAGAATTGGAAAAAAATTCCTAATTACAGATTCACTCTGTTTCTGTATCCTGACATTTTGTCTCTGCTAGAGTGTAGGAGTTAAAACAGCCTGGGGAAAAAGTAGAAGAGGGGAAGGGAAACTACTTTTGACTCCCCACGTTGCTTGTAAAAGTAAGTGAGTTTTACCATAAAAAGAGGAACATAATCTCTGTCGTTATTTTCTTCAGATGAAGTATTCCTGGTATATGGGTGACTTCCTGCTCTGGCCACTCATCTATATTGTTCGACAGCAGAAATGGATAAAACATTTCATTTGCAGTGAGGCTGGGGCACCCCTTTGTAGAAGTTGTTGTGGAAGGAGGACTGAGGAGCCTGTGAGAGGGCTTGACTGGTGACTGTTTCACTGTGATAGGGAAGGAATCCAGTTTAAGTTCTAAATGAGACTTTCCTAATGCTAGCTGCAGAAATTGCTTCACTATATTTGAAGTTTTATAACAATCATGTATGCAATTGTGTGTGGGTTCCTTTTTTTTTTTCTTTTTTTTTTTTTTTTTTTCTTTCCTCTCTTTTTCCCCTGGCAAGAAATCCTCCTTCTGAAGAAGAGAATATTCTTAGTATTAAGCTTAAAATTAATATTGACCTAATACTGAGGTTTTTTCTATGTCTTGTGTGTTGGGTCTGGCTGAGATGGAGTTAATAGTCCCCATAGCAGTCCTCATAGAACTGTGCTCTGCATTAGTAGCTAGAAAGGTGTTGATAACACACCAGTGTTTTGGCTACTGCTGAGCAGCGCTGGCACAGCATCAAGGCTGTCTCCCCAACATTTTTGCGCCGCCCCCCCCCCCCCCCCCAGTGGCAGGCTGGGGCAGGGCAAGATCTTGGGAGGGGACATAACCAGGACAGCTGACCTAAACTAACCAAACAGATCTTCCATACCATAGGACATCAGCTCAGATAAAAAAGCTAAGTAAAAGGAGATGGAAGGGGGGCATTTTTGTCTTCCGGAGCAACCACCACGCGTACTGAAGCCCTGCTTCCCAGGAAGTGGCCAGACATCACCTGCTGATGGGAAGTAGAGAATAACATCACTTGTTTTTCTTTGGTTTCACGCGTGACCTTTGCTTTCACTTTATTAAACTGTCCTTATCTTGACCCACGAGCCTTTTGTTATATTTTCTCCCCCCTGTCCAGCTGAGAAGGGGGAGTGATAGAGCGGCTTTGGTGGGCAGCTGGCATCCAGCCAGGGTCAACCCACCACAGTCCTTTTTGGCAACCCAGATGTATTGGCTTTGTGTGGCATGGTTTTGGTAGCGGGGGGGGGGGGGGGGGGGGGGGGGGGATGTTACAGGGGTGGCTTCTATAAGAAGTTGCTGGAAGCTTCCCCTGTGTTCGAGAGAGCGCCAATACCAGCCGGCTCTAAGATGGACCCGCCGCCGGCCGAGGCCGAGCCAATCAGTGATAGTGGTAACGCCTCTGTGATAACATTTTTAAGAAGGAAAAAAAAGTTGGGACAGACAGTAAACGGCAGCCGGAGAGAGGAGTGAGAACATGTAAGAGAAACAACCCTGCGGACACCAAGGTCAGTGAAGAAGGAGGGGGAGGAGATGCTCCAGGCGCCGGAGCAGAGATTCCCCTGCAGCCCGTGGGGAAGACCATGGTGAGGCAGGCTGTCCCCCTGCAGCCCATGGAGGTCCACGGTGGAGCAGATATCCACCTGCAGCCCGTGGAGGACACCACGCTGGAGCAGGTGGGTGCCCGAAGGAGGCTGTGACCCCGTGGGAACCCCGCGCTGGAGCAGGCTCCTGGCAGGACCTGCGGATCTGTGGAGAGAGGAGCCCACGGAGCAGGTTTTCTGGCAGGACTTGTGACCCAATGGGGGACCCATGCTGGAGCAGTGTGCTCCTGAAGGACTGCACACCGTGGAAAGGACCCATGCTGGAGCAGTTTGTGAAGAACTGCAGCCCGTGGGAAGGACCCACGTTGGAGAAGTTTGTGGAGGACTGTCTCCCGTGGGTGGGACCCCACGTTGGAGCAGGGGAAGAGTGTGATGAGTCCTCCCCCTGAGGAGGATGAAGCGGCAGAAAACAACGTGTGATGAACTGACCGTAACCCCATTCCCCGTCCCCCTGTGCCGCTGGGGGGGTTGGTAGAGAATCCGGGAGTGAAGTTGTGCCCGGGAAGAAGGGAGGGGTGGAGGGAAGGTGTTCTGAGATTTGGTTTTCTTTCTCATTACTCTGCTCTGGTTGATTTGTAATAAAGTGAGTTAATTTTCCCCAAATTGAGTCTGTTTTGCCCATGACGGTAATTGGTGAGTGATCTCTCTCCTGTCCTTATCTCGACCGACAAGCCCTTT
The DNA here is from genome assembly GCF_900496995.4 of Aquila chrysaetos chrysaetos. NCBI lineage: Eukaryota > Metazoa > Chordata > Aves > Accipitriformes > Accipitridae > Aquila > Aquila chrysaetos. Next base: position 18,969,744 of record NC_044015.1, read on the forward strand.
GTTATATTTTCTCTCCCCTGTCCAGCTGAGGAGGGGGAGTGATAGAATGGCTTTGGTGGGTACCTGGCAACCAGCCAGGGTCAACCCATCACATCTTGGAACATGCCCACAGGTTGGAAAATAGAAGGGAGAAGAAAATTTGAGAAGGATGAAATGTTCTCTTTAGTGTGTTGTGGCAGCTCTGGTCTGTGTTCTCAGGGTATCAGTGTAAGACTTCAATGCTGTAACTAAAAAAAAGCTTCTTTATGGTTGGACATGACTATGAAAAGTTGTATGCTGTGCTTTGCTGTTTTTCAATTGAAGTTATCGGCTTTATTTACTGTATTTAAAACTCAAAAAATAGTATATGCTATTCAGTGTGAAAGGTTTTGTGGAAAAAAATTTCCTACGGTCCTTGTGGTGTTTGGGCTTGAACAGTCACAGATGAGTTGTCCTTAATCTCTAGTTGGAAACTTCCGTGTGGTATTGAGTTGGGTTATATTTGCATTATTTTTGATTTGTTGAAGAACAATATATTGAAAACTAAAATATCAAACCCCTAGATTCATTAAGTTTCAGGCTTTACATTAAAAGACTTGTATATATCAGTATATATCAAGTAGCATCTCAGATTATCTCAGACTTGATCCGATGTGATGTGTAATGTGACTACAGAACTGGATTTGCCATAATGCAGCATGACTGATCAGGTACTAGAATGTGCAAGAGTTTTCATGTCCGCCGTTAGGCCTGCAATATATATTTTTCTATAAAGTTTTCCTTGTTCCACCTCTACTTTTATAGTAGATAATACACATTATCTTTTTGCTGTAGTTTTTTCTGTTTTTTGTTGTATCATTAATTATCTTTCTATATTGTGCTTCACTTTGCAGGACTCTGGCTTCAGAGTAAGCATGTTATTTCTTATTTTGCACTGTTCTACTGCCTTTATCAGAATATCGATGACTGGAAACTTTGCTTTTGCATAAATGTGAATACTTTTTTTTTGAGTAGTGATGAAGTGCCTTCTTGTCTAACATGAATCAACTGATAACAATGTATCTAATATTAGTATTTTTAATAGGCTATTTCATTATGAAGAGAGTAATGAGATAATGGGTAAAATCCTGATCTTCTTGAAATGTGACGGACTCTCAAATTTGAGAATATATTTTGCTGATGTGTAAACTGAAATGAAACACTTGACATTTTCCCGTTCCTGTTTGACCTGAAATCTGAAGACAATTAGGATGAATGATTAGAAATAGAAAGGAAGAGACAAAAGAAAACTTGAATGTTGTTGTTCTCAGTGACTGCAATGGCATTGTTCATTTTGAGACAACTGCTTGGAAGAATCTTCTAAGTCTGTGCAAAAAGAAAGACTGAGCAGCAGGTTATGTTTCTTGCCTTGTTGATTCCTGCTCTTTCTGCACAGGATCTTCTGTAATATGCTGAGGCTCTAGTCCCCTCCAGATTCGATTCATTTAATCTATGGATGATGTACTTCAGTGGTGTCTCCTTTGATTCACTAAACTTTTGTTGTTAAGGATTTTTAAGCTTTTCCTTCTGGGTGATGTGGCTTTGGGGAAGAAAGGGAGAAAAATGGTATCTTTTGAGTGGTGGAAGGAAGGGCTAGCTAAATTTAAAAGGTCCTTTTGGTTTATGAATAGTTGCTGTGTGCCCCTAAAAGAGCTACTCAGGCTCATGTCTTTTTAAAAAAAAGCTATTTTAGAAGATCTTTGTGCTAGCTTGGCCTTAGCCAACAAGGTAATATATGAAGTTAGATGGTAGTGAATTGATAGGGAGTATGAAAGATGTGTAGGTGATGAAGAAAGATTTTTAGATAGAGAATTTATTGAGGTAATTGTTAGAATCTTACAATCACTAAACTAAAACTTGGTGGGGTCTAAAGAAACAGAGGGATTCACTCTTTGTGATACATTTTGTAATCCTGAAGAACTGAGCAGTACTTGGAACCAAACTAAGTCTTCCTGTAGGTAATAGTGGACGAGATAAACTGAAGTTTGCATGATATTCTAAAGTTTGTATTGTATTATATGTTTTCAGTTTTATATTCTTCTACTTACGCAAGTAGGACAAATGTATCCAAATTTTAGCATACAGTAGAGAGCTGAAGTTGTAAGTCTGTTTCTCTGAATAAATTGTCTGTCTTGTTTAGCACATTATAATCTGATAGTTTAGCCTATAGGTGCAATAAAACAACTTATGTTGGAAGAAGGTGGAGGGTCTTGTGACAGCTATTCTGTGAGGCAACAGCTTCATTCTTTGCCATTTTAGGACTATGCTTTTTTTCTTCTGTCCTGGTTTCAGCTGGGATAGAGTTAATTGTCTTCCTAGTAGCTGGTAATAGTGCTGTTTTTGAGTTCGGTATGAGAAGAATGTTGATAACACTGATGTTTTCAGTTGTTGCTAAGTGATGTTTAGTCTAAAGTCAAGGCTTTTTCAGCTTCTCATGCTCAGCCAGCAAGAAGGCTGGAGGGGCACAAGAAGTTGGGAGGGGACACAGCCAGGGCAGCTGACCCAAACTGGCCAAAGGGGTATTCCATACCATGTGATGTCATGCCCAGTATATAAACTGGGGGGAGGGGGGGTGGGGGAGGATCACCGCTCTGGAACTGACTGGATGTCAGTTTGCAGGTGATGAGCAGTTGCACTGTGCATCACTTGTTTTGTATATTCCATTCCTTTTATTATTACTACTGTTATTTTTTTAGTGTTATCATTATCGTTATTAGTTTCTTCTTTTCTGTTCTGTTAAGCTGTTCTTATCTCAACCCATGAGTTTTACTTCTTTTCCTGATTCTCTCCCCCATCCCACTGTGGGGGTGGGGGAAGTGAGTGAGTGCGTGGTGCTTAGTTGCTGGATGAGGTTAAACCACAACATCCTCTCAAGAGTAACTTTTTTTATTAAGGACTGTAAAATGAAACTGAATGGCTTTATAAAATAGAAAGAAATTAAAATACTACTTTTAATACAAAGAAGAATGAACACAGTGTATCATTTTTGTTCTGTTAATAGGAGGTGTATTTTCAGTAGTTCATGTATTTCAATCTTTCGTGGAACATAGCCTGAGAGAAGAATGGAAGAAAATTTTTACATACAAAAGGAATTTATTTAGTCATATGCTTGTGTTAAACAACTGTCTGTATGAGGTTGTAATTTTTTTTCTTTTCATCCACTATGCTTATTATTTTTGAAGAGTGATCCTGTTCTAATTAAATGAATGGATTTTTTTCTTTGGTTTGTTCTTGAAAAATGGTCAGGTTGTTAAGATTAATTTGATATGCTTTCAAATCTGATGAGTCGCTTCATGTTAGGCAGATACTTTTAACATGGTTTTGCGAGATATCCTGGTCTGAACCAAATGGTCAACAAAAAGCAGACTTTGTTGGGGTTGTAATTACTGTAACTTGTTCTAGGGAGTTTTCAGGATTGTCCATAGTTAACTGTGTAGCCTAAGAGGTTTTAGCAGGCCCTTGGGAAACATGTTGTGAAATACAGGCCTTGCTCTGTGCAGTTAACAGCCCCCAAATAATACATTGGTTTCCTGGTTTAAAAAGTTCTTTACTTTTTTGAGATTAATTTTATCCCGATACCTGTACCTTCCTGCTGTGAATGGGTATCCATGCCTGTTTTAGTTAGCAGGAGTTGTGGTATTGACATCTTGTATATCATAGCAGAAAGAGAGACACTAGTGAGCTAGTTAAGACAGTACTAGGTGTAAGGTTATTCTCAAGCATAAAAGCAAAATCCCATTTGCTTTTTGAGTACAGTTTCATTTTCAGCACGTTCATTTTCAGCAGACGGATTAGAAGACTGACCTTTCTGACACTAGGTACTTAAACAGATTCTTTGAATGTTTTTTTCATAAGCCTTTTCATTCAGTCCTGGAGAGATTGATGCATGGTTATCTATATTTATGTTTCATTGGAATTTGTGGCTGGTTTATGTTTTAGTCTAGAAGTTATTTATAATACATAAAAATGAAACTTATTTAATAAGTATCTCCAACTTTAATGCATGAATTCGTAATTTTTTTGTGTCAGAAAAGCTTCTGGTCTTTCCTTTGAGTGTTGTAGGTTATTGCATTCTTAGTCTTGGGATTTTTTTCCTATTTTAATTCCTATGCATCTTGCAGTCCTATGTTTTTGCTAGAAAGATACCAGAAATTTATGGAATCCTAAGCATTCCAATGTAAATAATATTTAAAAATACATTAATCCTTACTGTATATATATTTTTCTTGTCTGAATGAGTCTAGCTTAATATGAAATTATGTACCTAGCATTTCATTTTTACTGGTTTTGACAGTGTTAAGCTAGTTTGGGGATGTCACTGAATTAAAAAAAAAGGATAAATCAATTGAAAATTCCTGTTTTCCTCTCCCACCCCCAGTCTTGGAAATGGGGAAGATGACAAAAAAAGGAATAGATCACTTAATAAAATTTAAATAAACCTGCAAACAGTCACCAGTGCAATAAAATGATGAGTGCGTCATTTAAAAATTATACTCCTGTTTTCAAAAGGGATCAGTAGGGAGGATAAACAAAACACATGTACAGTAAATGGACCAGTGCTTTGCACATAAACGTGATCTTTGGAAATAAGCCAATATGTTGGTATCTTGGCAGTGTGAACAGTGATCTATTTTGTTTTGTTAAATTAATTGTGTGAAGCAACAGCTGTAGGCATTGGGCAACATATTTAAGAAAGACTAGCCAAACCCCAGTAAATATTTTCTAACTGCTTTTGAAATCACTCGTGTTATCTAGCATATTGCTGCATAATTGTGACCTAACTGTCCCAAATTTGCTGCTCATGTTTTCAATATGTGGTTCTCCGTATGAGCTGCTCTTTTTTGTACATCCACATAACAAAATATTTGAGAATGAAAATGTGAGCATTCTTTAGGTCCATAAAATTATCCTAGTTACTGAACAGGAAAAAAACAAATGATGTTTGTTTTGATGTATAGTTTTCTAGTTATTGTGACAGCTAAGGTAGTTACAGGGTGTATTTTAAGGACCAGGTCTGCATAATATCATAATTTAGATTTCATTTCAAGGTGTGTGGTAAAGTCCATATTTCTGGTTTACCTCAGTGAAAAACATCAGAGTGTAAATAAAACTAGTTGTTCGTGGATTCAGATTTCCTGCTGTGAATGCTGCATTACACTCTGGTTTTCATCGGTTTAAAGTAGATTTTCAAAATTTTTTTTAGGTCAAACATACGGCCAGACTATGCAGATACAAGCTTTCATGAGTTCAAAATGCATACCTTCAGTCGCGTGACATCTTGCAAAGTCTGTCAGATGCTTCTGAGGTAAGATTTTTATGTGGTGTTTGGTGGTTTTGGTTGGTTTTTTTTTTTTTTTTTTTTTTTTTTTTTTAATTTCATTCCCAGGTGAAATATCTGAGTCAAAGGAGTATGTGGAAACACATGGCTAGCTGTTTACTTGTCCAAGACAAACAAGCCATGAAGTTGTATGTAGTATTTCTTGTTGTATTAGCAAGTTTCCAAATGTTAGCAGGAGTGCTGTTAAAAACTCAAAACCTCAAGATGCTCCTCACTTATCAGAAGGCTGCTTTATAATGATCCTTTTATGTGAATTGCTTTATTTAATACAGGACTTCTTATGTAAATGACAACCGTTTTGTACAGTTTTGACTACCATGGCTGTTCCACGGGTCCCGTTGCTGTAGACCACCAGTCACAAGAACAGATGGAATATTTTTTCAGAAAATCAGATGATGACGATGCTCATAAAAGTTTGATATGGGTAGATTGCTTTGTGAGACAGAAAATAACTGTGAGGCATTAACAGGGATTTCTGAACCAGAGATATGTAGACAAATTGAAGATAGATGTTGCAAAGCTAGGTAAGAAATGCTAGCAGACAACTAATGCTTTCATGAACAAGGATTTGTAAGGCTAACCTAAGCTAAGAAGTTCCATGTTTGCTGCCTCTTTCCTCTGAAACACACATGTGCATGCACATCTGTAGTTTTTCATTCATTATTTGAGCTATCTTTTAGGAGCCACCTTGTTTTTTTGTAAATATGGAATGTCCAATGGTAAAGAGGTATGTATTGAACCTAAATTTCATAGTCTTAAGTTGCAGATGCAAAAGCTTTGTAAACTTTGGCCAGTTCAGGTGCTCATGTTGCATATTGTTGATGTTCCAAAAAATGTAGCCACAGCGTTTTAGAAAGGGCATTTGAAGTATGGGTAGTTCTTTTCTTAAGCATAGGCATGGAATAAAATAACCTCAGGTATGTTCCTCCTTGTCATGTATTTTTTCCTTTAGCAACCTTTTTCCTGAACAGTTAGACTGACCTGGATTTTCAGAGATTTTTTTTTTTTAGATTTTTTTTTTTTTTTTTCCCTGAATGCAATCAGGTCTAAGTGACTATGAAGAGAGGTGCAGACATCCTGAACTTAGAGATGTCAGAGCTAATTTCTGAATTTGAAGCAGTATAGTTGAGTCATTGTGTCTCTCTTACCGCACTAACTGCTGTTGCTGAGAAACGGCTGTCTTGCTTTCAGGACACAGCCCACGTGATGCTGCATTGTTCTGCATAAGCATGCCAATTTGCTCAAAGATAGCTTGGGTATCCCCAAGTGTGCTACCTTGTGGTATATAGACATGTCCCTGGATATCTAAGTTGTATTGAAAGTCTACTGGACTTAGCCTCATAAAGTGCCTCAATCACTTTTTAAAATGGATTGTCATTTTAAGCTTCAAACATAAGCTTATGTGTAAATACTTTAAAAAAAAAAAAAAAAAAAGTCTGAACCTTAGTGCCTAAACTTGTAAGTGGGGATAAAATCCTAGTCTTAGAAGCATCTGTAGTGAACGGTAATGTTATGTCCTATACTTTTATCTAGAGAATCTTGCATTCCTGTGTAGCAATAAGGAAAAAAATAAAAATGGAAGATTGCATTAAAATATTTTTATGCTTTCTACTTACTTGTCTTTAAGTTTGTGTATTCTGATACTTAAAAATATTGTGCTTCTGAATTTAATTAAAAATATATTTCATCACTAACAGCCTAGAAATTGCTTTAGTAAATAGCAGTTGCTGTACATTCCCCTCAGGTTTAACTTGTTCAATCCTGTGTTCCATATGAGACACCTGATTTTTCTTTGAAGCTAAAGGTGTCATGTTAGACTAGGATGCATAATCACTCCAAACTGGTCAGGATAATTTTGGAGACACATAAGTCTAGTACGAAGAGTAAGCAAATACATCAGTAGATGGAACTCTCAAAATTGCTCAGAGGTACATGTAAAAAACCTGTTTCCCTGTTAGCCATTCAGTGAATTGTACCTAAGAGAGAAGCCATGCAGAAATCTGAAAATAAATCAGTTTCCTAAGACTCAAATTCAGATTCCAATTCCTTAAGGGGAATTGGAGAACATTTAGAGTAAGGGAAGTGACCCTTATTTAGCAGATCTGAATGTTTACTGAAGTGTACCTGCCTATGTAGCTTTTTTTTTTTAATGAACAAATATAAAGTCAAGAATATTTGCCATATAGCCTATAAACTCCTTCATGCTTAAACATATATTCAAACTTACAACTCTCTTGAAATGGATCTTATTCTTCATGGTGTCTAGGCAAATTTACATTGAGATGAAATGCAGTGTAGATCTAGAGTAGGATAGGTACATAATGGTACAGTTTCACGTGTACTGTGCCCACGTTGCTTTGGGCTAAATTATAATGGAGATTGTTATTCTACTAGTAGTCCAGAAGAACTATCTGGTTGTGGTTTTTAAATGGCTACTAGTGACGAAAAGCAAATGAGCCACTTGTCAGTTGTCACTTTTTCTCCAGCCGTTAAGGACTATCATTATGCAGAACAGCAAATGACTTCTAATGCCTTCTGTCATGTCTCTTATTTCCTTTATGCGTGGAATTTATCACCTCTAATGTATCACTACCTAATTTTATTTTACAGGGGAACATTTTATCAAGGCTATTTATGTTCTAAGTGTGGAGTTGGAGCACACAAAGAATGTTTAGGAAGATTAGACAACTGTGGCAGAGCTAATTCAGGTGGTAAGTCATTTTTATTGTTAGAATACCGTTTTTAATTAGGACATAAAACTTGCTAGATATAATTAAGGTTTAATTTACCTCTAATTTGAGTTTATTGTAACATACATACTTGTGAAACTACCATTTATAAGCACAATTAGAATTGCATTTAGAATTCATAGGGATTTTTATTGCTACTAAATTGAAATGTTTGAAAGCAGGAGAGAACTGTTATAGGTCAAACCCAATTTCTTCGTCAATGTCGTATACAACAAGGAATTGCTTTTGTTTTCATTGTAGACTGCTCATATGTAACACCTACTGTATGGCATATCATCTGTCATCCTTGTGGGTCTCCCTTTATGTCTATGTCAATTTTCATATTTTCCTCTCCGCTCCTAAAGCTGTTTGTTTGTGTTGCCTCAGCTTCCTCTTTCATCTCTTTGGTTTCCATGGTTTCTGTCCACTCACAATATTCACAAAAAGGTGATTGATGGTTCTCTACTTCACACATCTAAGGACCATTTTTTTTCCCCTCTTCTTTTAGTTGGTTGCTGTTCTCTGTGAGTTTCTTCCCTGGCCTTTGTCACTTTGCACTTCCCCTGTTGTTGTTCTACTCTTTGGGACCTTAAGGAACTCTTTTGACTTAAGTTACCATTTGGTCTCCCTCAGATGACTCCAAATTTGACCTCTTCCCTTTCTGCTCAGTATTGTATCTGTAATTCTCTCGCAGACATCTTCTGGATCTCCCACTGCTCATGCCAAACGTTAGCTCTCATCATTTGCCCCCCTTCCCTTCCCTGTACCTATTCAATTGGTGGCAGTGAGTTTGTTACATGCCAGCCAGCTAGTCACAACTCTAGTGCCATTTTTGACTCTTCCCTCTGTCCAGGTTCTTAACTATTCTTTCTTCTTTCTAGAGATGATCTGGTGCTGATGGGGGAGACAACTGAGAACATCCCCCCCCCCCCCCCCCAGTTTCCCTCCCATGTAGTTTGAATGTGTTTGAAAGAGGGAAGCTGTTGGAACACATGACAATTTCTGGAAAGTGTAGTTGTATATGTTGGGGAAGTTTCTAATTAATTGTCCTTCTCATTTCTCTAAAACCTGTACATTCCTTTCCAGAATTATTTCATAATTGTTTGTGAAGTTTCTCATGTCTCCCATCTCTCATAAGGTACTGCAACCTTCTCCACTGGGTTATTTTCTTTTTGACATTATAGATGTCAAAAAGAAAATAGATATTTATCTAATATATATTAGATATTTATCTAATAATAAATATTAATATATATTAATAAATATCTAATAATAGAAATTTATCTAATATATATTAGATAACTACAGTCTTTGCAAAATGCTGTTGCAGAGATAATCTCTCTCCCAGTGCTTGAATTACATCATGACTTCATCCATTGCTCTTCACTAAACTGCTGCTTCAAGATTTTGGTTCTAGCTTTTTGTTCTTTACAAAATAGCATAAGCTTGTTTTTGTCTTTGTCCCTGTTTGCGTTACTTCCTGAGTTCTACTTCGCTTTTGGCTCACTGTGCTATTTGCCTGCTCCATTCTGTCATGAAGTCATCAGGATGGCAGGTAGTGACTTCTGCTGCAGTCAGTGAACTTTATTTTCTCAGTTGCTTTCCTGTATTGGAGATCTTCCATGCTATCCTCCAAGTCTGGCCTTTTAAAAAATAATCTTTTGTAGATCTGAAAACCATACAAGCAATCATAGTATTTTTCATTGAAATCCTTTTTGGAACAGAGGTTTTTCACAGAACCTCCTACGGATATTCTAAAGAAAATAAATATTTAAAATTATATTAAAATTTGAATATTTTAAAGCAATTACATTTAAATTGATAGAGTGGAAAAACAAACACATACTGCTCTTCACAAGAGAGCTATCTTCTGTGGTATAAACCAGCCCTACTTCTACTTTTTTCTTTCTTTTACACCTTCTGTTTTAATTGCTTTTGTAGTTTTTATTTTAATTGGATAGCTGGCACCCAGGAGGCAGGAGCTCGTCTTTCTGTTCCTCTGCAAAGATCTGTGGACACAAATGGTGCAAGAATGACCATTCAGTAAGAATGACCATAAATGCCTAGATAGCACAAGATCTGATTCCTTGCAGTTTTCCTGCATATATACTTACCTAATGCTGTGCGCTTGCTAGATGGAACAAAATAAAGAAAACAAATCACATTTCTGCTTCTTTGTGAGTGGAATAAATTATAATTTTACAACTTCAAAGGAGCAGAATGTTGTTTTGGATTTTACTTTAAATCATTTCCCTGATTTTTGTAAAATGATACTGTACTGAGTCTTTCTTTAGTGAAATTGGAAGCAACTTGTTAAGATACTGTTTTGTGTTATGTGTTTAGCTTACAACCAGGTGTTCTGATCTTTGTCCTCTTCACACTTTTCTTTCTCTTTTCAGTTTATTTTTCTTCTGTGCAAAGGCTCCCAGATTTCTGCACCTCTAGTACAAACTAGAAGAGTTGTGTATCTTCCACCTGCTCATGAGGCAGAATGACAGGAGGTGCTAGGCTGTATTTTCCTTACAGCATGCTCTGAGACTGGATCATAGGAGCAAAAACAAACTCTGAATTACAGTTCTTGCCATGCTCCCCCTTCCTCTATGAATGAATGAGTATGGAAAGGACAAATGGTTTTGCCTACTTTGCTGAAAATGTGTCCTCTGTCTACCTGATGAGGGACTTTGGCTAATGAGTAGGAAGGGAAATCTTGAGATTTTTCTCTACTGTTTTCTGTTTTTACTCTTTGCCTTTTTAAAGAAAGAAGTGTTGATTGAGCAGTGCTGCCCGTTCATAATGTGCACAGAGTAAGGAAGGGTTTAAGGAGTAGCTTTACGAGTTCCTGCTTCCCTATATGGTCCAGAAAATATGGCACAGTTCAGACTGTTAAATACTGGTTTGTGCAACTTGAGTAGGAATGATTTTACAGAGCTATGTTTTCATTTTTCCAGAGCTATGCTGAGAAATGAGGTTTCCCATAAGTTATCTGCCTTGCCTGCTAAGTTATGAAATGTTATTAAAGGAATGTAGACACAAAGATATCATGTAAAATTCAACATTTTCACTGCATTTTGTGGAAAAAGTATGCTCTACATGCACAAAATTCTAACATAGTTTTAATTTTGAAGCTTTTCCTTTTGAAAACTTTAGAGAAATTAATTTATGATAAATTTAATTTTTCTAGTGGTGTCATTTGCTGCTCCTGTGGGAAATTAGCAAAGGTGGCCTGAGAGTGCTATTAGCTAAGAAATTGTGGAGCATAGTCTGAATGCTTCAATAGTAGAAAAAATGCCTGGAACATTTATTGTATTGCTATGTATTTCTTTTGTTTCTAGGGGACTATTACAGCCTTTTTCACAGGGTATAATGGACAGTAAACACAATCATCCTTTTAGCAAACTGGACATTATTATTCCCCAGTCATGTGGTATTAGTTACGGCCACAGACATGGAATGAATATATACATATCCCATGATATATGTGTGGTCTGTTTAATCTGGTGTTCTGTCATTATGCCAATGGTTGATTCCAGATGCTTCCTAGGAAAGTGCAAATCCTCTGTGTGGTAGACAATGCCCAGGAATGATGTTACTTTCTTAATCCTGTTAAATTTTCTTTTTATCTTTTTGGTGTTCTAAGAGTTTTTATGTCTTGTTAATGCTTTTGCATAGCTTCCCTGTTTTTGTTGATAGAAATATTTAACTGCGTTTCAGAAGTTTTGGAACAGTGAGTTCTGTAGAGTTTTTGTTTGGCTTTTGTTTTTTGTTGGGTTTTTTTGGTAGGTTGCATATCTTACCCTGGTTATGTTTGACCTTTTTACCTTTTTAATTTAACGTGCAACTTTGTGGAAGTCTTGACTGACTCCTTCTGTATGATAAACTATTTTATAACTTCTCATGACCTCTTATTAGTATACTCTCTGAACTGAATAGTCTTAAATGCTTTTTATTATCTCTTTGTAAGTGGAATCTTTTCTATGCCTCAAATAATTTTCATCCCCATTCTGTAGACCTCTTCTATTTCTAGAGTTCTATTTGAAAAGAGTTGATCAGAATTCAAACACTGCAATGAGAATATACCATTAGGTTTCTTAAAGGCATTTGAATTTTCCTCAGCATTTTCTGGTTTTGTACAGTTTAAGATTTTGTTTTCTTTTTAGACCACAGAGCAGATGTTTCTGCTAGCCTTTCTGAAATGATGCTTACAACTTCCCTGAGTGGATTAAATCTTTTTTGTATTTCATTCCAAGTCACAGTTTGTAAAAAGTCAAAAGACAGACATCCAAAGACAGATGAAACCTTTCGAATGACAAATTTAATAAGTGTCAGATTTAGATGATACACATTGACAAAATCTGAAGATAAATTGTTATGTTTTCATGCTATGCCTTATACACAAACATACGCCAGCTCTTCAGACATTTTGCTTCAAAGAAGGCCAGTTTAACAGTAGCAGCAATAAAAGATGCAGAGTTAATCAGTTGAATTAATAAATAGAACCAAATATCTACATTTAGCCTTTGGTTTTTTTGGTCATTGTTCCTGCCCTTGTTGCTGTAAATTGGCAGTGCTGGGTTGAAGTCTTCTGTGCTCATTTCTGTCATCATTGATTTAAATTTTTTTCCCCTGAAATGCTGCACTGTAGCAGTAGTCCTCTGCATTTTCACATATTTTACTTTGATGCCCTATCACTTAATTTTTCTGCGATTTGAAACCCTCCATGCCCCCTCTTTTTTGCTAATGTTCTGATGAAGTCCTTCAAGTCTGATTGTGCAGTCTTAAACACAAGGCCTTACGAAATCTTTAAATGCAGTGATTACAAAATGGATGCACATATTTCTCTGACAGGGCCATTTATAAGGATGTATGTGTTGTTCTTTTCTCTGGCAGCTGATGGGGAGCTCTCCTCTTCTTCTTAACTGCATTCCTATACCTTATTTCTAGGTACAGGGCAATTTTACTTACCTGGTGATGCTCTCCCACTAGTTGGAAGGGTTTATATTTGGGAATGGTTAAGAGTGGGACCTTTGGTAAGTCAGCATGAGTAAGACATGCCTTTAGTAGACAAAGGGAGAAGCTGTCTCCCTCATTATTCCCAGTTTCATTCTATAGGTTGTTCTGTGGCCCTTGCAATTTCTGCAGAGGTCCTCAGGATTGATAAAACAGTATCACTCTGCCCAGAACATACTGCAGAACTCCAGTCTGTTTCCTAGTCTAAAACAGCAAGAATTAACAATCCATTTCTATTGCCAGACTGGAATTTTTCCAAGTCTGTCCAATTATATTGAATTAAGTATTCAGGCAAATGTTTGCTTGTTCCACAGACTATTGAATATTTCAATTAGATGAACCTCCAATAATGGTTCTAGAATCTGAAAATGTTTTAAATATTGTAAATACGGTGCTAAACCCACAAAATTTTCTTCTTTATATTGCTGTTCCCAGGGGATGTTAGAAGCATCTCTCATCAGGGCATAAATTGATTAGAAAAACATTAACTGGGCATTTTAATAGTAATTTTTAGTTAATGTATGCATGATTCCTTTCTCCTTCAGATAATTCCATTTGAAAAAGTACTACATTTCCTTAGGTGGAAGAGAAGTTTCTTCAGCTGTGTGATGAACTTGAAAGAAAATATTACCATATGAATGGGTTAAGTTTAGAGTTGCTTTCATATGGTAATGTATATGCCCAATAATATAGTCCATGCTGTTTATGTAATAATTGCTTGCTACAGCACATTAGAGATTATTCATAAAAAGCATGTGTTTTTGACATCCAAAAAGAAACCAGCAGCTTTCACTGTTTACCTTTTTGCTGGCTTGATCAATAGTTGCAAAATTGCTGGCTCTTCTCCAAATCTACCATGTCAACAGAGTTGACAACTAAATGCTTAAGTCCCAGAATGCTCGTTGGAGTTATGCCATTTTTTATTTAACTGCAACAGAGGTTGAGCTGTGTTGTTTAACTAACCATTCTTGCTCAACCTAAACAAAAGTCACTTAGAGGGCTTGATATTTTGTGCAGAGTCCTACACTATGGTACTTCTAGGTTACAATTTGCTTTTCTTCTGATTATGCAGTGACTGGCTAAATGACTGGAAAGGAGCAGGTAGTCCCACAGCTCCTTCAAAGTGGCTTACTTCACAGTTGCTGCATTTTAAATACTTTGAATTTTCTTTTAAAATAGGAAGGTGAGTAGTTTAATACATATTCTTCTTATTCTCCATTTAGTTAGCATGTAAATCCAGCTGCTCTGTTGCATCCCCGAGGAGTGGCTTATTCCCATTTTCCGATCTGTGCTCCCTCACTTACCGAGGCCAGCTGCTGCTCATGTTGCTTTTGTAGTAAAATATAATTATCAAAATGTGACCTGATGGTATCATGGCCTCAGTGAATAAAAAAAAACTAAAAATTGTGCTGAACTATGGCAGTAAAAGTAGTTTGCTGTCAGAACTGAGAACTCACTTGCTTGATAATTTTATTGGCACATTGGTGATGAGCAGGAACTTGAATTAAAATTGTCCCCTGTAAAATATCTCCAGACATTGGTTTGTTTCTAAAAATAGAAATACATAGAAATGAGGCTTTTTTGCTCTTGTACTTGTGTAACGTTTGGGAAGAAGATCTCTCATGAGGAAGCAATTCATATAATTCAATACAGAAGATTCTGAAATAGAGGAATATTTAAACTGTAATGAAATAACAAGACAAGAATAAGTCTTATTTTTTGAATAGGCTTTTATGTGGAAATACAGATACTGGATATTTTTCTATTCCTGAAGTGCTAATAGCAAAGTCACAAATGGCATTTCAGTCCCTCAGTGTTGGCAAAGTTTCGGGCTTTCTTTTTAATCCAATCCCCCCACCTCCCTTTTAATGAAATTCATTTTATGCGCATTATCAGGGGTATTTATTACCTTCCTGTGTAGTGATTTCTTGAATCCAATTATTGAAAGTTAATCAAAGAGTTTTGTAATTATTTATTATGAAAAGTGTTGGGATTCTGCAATCACCAAATGGAACTCATTCATCTAGTTGAGTTTGGGATATTTCCTAGAGATAAAATAATATTCAACAGCCACCATTAAAAATCAGATTCATTCATTCCCATTGGAGGATAGAATGATGTTTCCATTTCATTTTTTTGATAATAGATCTGCAGAACTGAATATAGGCCATTTAACAAACAAACAAACAAAAAAGAAAGAAAACCCCTAAGTCTGGGTTTGAAGTTTTGGCCCCCCTGTGAGTAGTTACCTAAATGACTTCCCTTAATTCGAAGTCAGTCATAATGCTGACATGAAACATTCAAAAAGGTGATTTCATTCAGATTTCAGCAAAAATTCTGAAAGGCATATCAAATTGCAAAAGTAAATACCAAAATTATATTGAATTTCAGCAGCACTTAGGGAACTAACTCCCTCAGGCTCCTTAGAAAACCTCAATAGTCTACGTGCATCTCCTCCTTTGGGGCGGGCTTATTTTCTTCTCTTTGCTTGCTATACAAATGCAAATTAATACTTTTGGAAAGGTTATAATCATAAAAGTGTTTTCTGCAGATGACAAGATGATGTGTCTTTGGCGCACTGTATGAGAGAGGAAATAGTGACTGAAAGCGTACGTGAGAAGAGAGCTCTGCCAGTGGTAAACAGGCTGTGCCTCCCTGGCCAGGCCCAGAGTCCTCAGCTGGCGTGCTTGGTCTTGGCATGCCTTATCATCTTTGCATAAAATGCTAGAAAGCCAAAGAATTGTTTTTCCCACACTTTAATGTATTTTTTTTTTTAGCAGAACAAAATCTACTTGCAGTTAAACCTTTTTAGTTGATTTACTATGAATATGGCTTACTGTTTACAAGATACTACAGGAAAAGTTTTCAAATGCGATGAAGTACCGACCAGACATGCAGTTTGTGCTTTGCCTCAACAGCGTGTGCCGTGCTAGAGTGCACACAGGTAAATACAGCTGTGTGTGCTCTGATAAGACACCTAACCTGAATCTAGGGTATACCCAAATACCTGTTATTGGATTAGACATTCAAAGAAAAATGTAAAAAAATACCTGTTTTTGTGTCTTTTGTGATGTGCGGTGGTGTGGGCGTGCAAAAGTGTTACTGTCTTGATGCAGTCTTGATCACCCACAGGGGTGCTCCCCCCCCCCCCCCCCCCTTCATTTTTAAATAGAACTAGAAAATCCTTAGCAAAAGCAGCAGATAAAACACCAATGGCTTCAGAGTCTGTGGTATACTAAGGCAATGCTGAATTGAACTTAAAGACATGAAATACAAAAAAATTTTGACGCTAAAGGTGTTCATCTTATCTTGATATACATTGGCATGCTATGAAAAGACAGAGACACGAAAAGGTGTAAACTCGACTTGCAGTGAAGAGCTGTAGCTTTTGAATTCCCAACGAGTCAATATTTATAAAGTATATTTGAAGTGTTCTGAAAGTTTATAAAGTTGAGCGGACTAGATTGCCATGCCACTGCTGGGAAGTGCAGTGTGATTTGCAGCAAGGAGCCTTTCCTAGCCAGCTCGGCGCAGCCCGGCAGGACCAATGAGCGGGGAGGAGAGCGCAGCAGGGTTTGCACAACAGGACCTGGCACAGCCCCGGGCTGCCGGGGCGGCTGCAGGTATCAGGTAGCAAAAGAAGGCAGCAGTGTTTTCTCTAATGCAACACGGTACAGTCTGAGATTGCTATATAAAAAGCGTACAGTTTACAATCGTCAATAATGCCAATTTTTACTTATGTTTCAGAACATGGGAACCTGAAACATGAGGTAAGGATTTGTTTTCCTTTGCATGTGATGTTTGTTTTGTCAGTGACATAAGAGCTCCTTATTTACTTTCTGCACGTGCTGTTGGAGCAGGTATGCTTTTCTTCCGCATTTAACAACAGGTTTCTTTAGAGTGGTGGAAAAATAGAAATTGTCTAAGAAACAAGGTATTCATGATTATAAATGTATTCTGTTCAAAATGTGAGTCGATTTTCAGCTGGTATGGCTTAATGCTGAGAGCACTGGAAGGGGTGGAGATTGGTTTTTTAAGTTACAGGTAAAAACCATAGATTGTTTCACAACTTTGATCCTTACTGTTCCTTGACTAAATCTGGCAGTAGAGTTGAAAGTAATCTTTTTTTTTTTTTCCTTTTGTTTTGTTTTAAAATGCTGGTGAGTCCTGCTGGAGTAATATGCTAGTGTCCCAATCTCTGCCACACCAGACTGTGTGGCGATGAAGGGTCGGCAGGGCAGTGTTTGCCTCTTCATGTAAAAAGAGTTTAGTTGTGGAGCTATCCAGTGGTTATGGAGTTTATATAAGCTGGAGAGAACGGTAAAATGGGCCCTGCACAGAGGAGTTACCATGGTGCACGTAGTGTGCCTTGCTATCAGCCCAAGAAGGCTGGAAGCTGTCTGGGGTTATTTTCTCGCCAACTCCTGGTGCCTTTCCACTGAAGTACAGAAAGGCACAGCAGTTGGGTTTTGTCTGCCAGCTCTGACAAAAGAGAGGAAGCCCTTCAAACGTAGAGCGTAATAGTTTCTAGCATCTATTTTAGATCAGAAGTGTATGGTCATTTAACTGCTTAAACGACACGCTGGTTATGAACAGCGTAGGAGCGTGTACGTTACTTCTTTCCGTAAGCACGTGTGTGTTTGGTGCTATCACTAAAAGGGCTAACGGAATCAGAAGGGTGTTATTGCTGACGCGGCTGGTGCCGGAGGGAGTCCTGCGCAGGGCTGACCACAACTGTGCCCTCTGATGTTTGAGCCGTCTCGGTGTCGTGTCGCCGTGACCCCAGGTGGCGGCGGGGGCTGGGTGAGGGGAGCCCCGGCACCCTCTGGCGAGCTCCTTGGCTGTGGGCCTCGGGCGGGCGCAGGCCGCGGCAGCGGGCACTGGCTTCCTGGGGGCCTGGCAGGGGAAGGGCCAGGCGGCCCGGGAGGAGCTCCGGGTGAGGAGCGGGCTGCGCTGCCACAGACCTGCCTGTGCTGCTGCCTGCCTGCTCTCCTCGCTGCTCCCTCGGCCGTGCCTCCTGCCACGCGCTGCCTGGCTTTTCATGTCTTTGCCCAGAAATACCCGCTAAGTGAGGGCACTCTAAAATACGGAAACTACAACACGGTCGGTTTGCCTAACACTCTCCCAGTACTGCAGCTGACAGGCAGTGAGCGTTGGGACAGCTGTCAACAGATCGCTTACTGGGCCTTGTGGACGAGGCTGCCAGGGTCAGTAAAGCTAACTGTGGTGAACATACTGTGGCTGGATGAAGAAAATAGTATGCTGCTTGTATCTAATCCCTTCTGCTCCTCGGTTTCTCACCCCCCTAGCTTGATTGGTAAATCTCTTTTGAGAGGAAAAAATGGCTTCCCTTCTGGAGCTATTGATTTGTTATCGAGTTGATCCAAAATGTCAGGATTGCTTTCATTTTTACCAAGGCTTTTGTTTAAGTGCCTGCTTTAATTCTCCCTGTGCAGAAGGAAGCTTGAGCATAGATGAGGATCTGTTGTTTTGGAAAACGTGGATTTAGATTTCATACCAGTAACGTAATGAAATCTACTGGTATTGCAATATATTTAAGGGTGTTGAGCATGTTTTCATATGGCTCAAGAATTATTTCCCTAAAATTGTTTTCCATCCGGTCCTTTGGCGTGCATGACTTACGTTGTCACAGAATTATTGTTTGTTTTTTTTTTTTTTCACTTCAGTTAAACATTTCTGTATCTTCCTTTGTGCTTCCTTTTCCCACTCCTGCCCCTTTCCCTCTCTTGTACAAATCTGCAGTTAATCACCAGTCTGCATCAATCCTGATCAGCAATACAGCCTCCATTAAAAAAAAAAACAACAACAAACTAGGATATAATTCAGCCTTTTGTTCTTATTCAGTAATATTACGTTCATTGTAACAGTGGTTTTAAATTTTACTTCTTCCCACTGCCGATTAAACAAAACTTGCATCCTTTCTTTAATTAGAGTTGTGGGGTACAGAGAGAGCATGTCCAAAGACTCAAGAGCTTGAAAGGTGTTTTTAAACCAAGCTTTTCATTTTGCCAGCTTGCTACAGGGCTTAGTAATTTGGTTGTGCCTCAGGTTACTGCTTTCTGGCCTGCCTCAGTGTGTGTCCTGCACCAGTTTGTATCAACTGCAAGTAAATCAGAGGAACCTAATTGTTCCCTTTGTTATGCAACATGCTTTTCTCTGCTTGGTTTGATTAAAAAATAAATAAATGCATGAACCTTCGTGCAAGCTACCAGTTAAAACAAGTTTGCAAAAGCAGATCAGTAGTTCACAGGTATGTTTTATTTCACACTGAAATTTTCAGGGATCTATATTAAGTGTCTTGGTGTACAACATACATTAAAAAAAAAAAGGTCTCATCAGAGTTTCTGATTTCACATGGCCCTGGTTCATCCAAATTTAAAAGAAAGAGGGATGTGAGTTACTAAATATATTTAAGTACTTGCCCAGAAAATAAGAAAATTAAGAATTCCATAGGAAATTCTAGCTACCTTAAGTATGAAGTATAAATAGTGAAAGTTTCTACCTTACTAAAGCAAAGCAAGCAGCTTCCATACTTTTGTGTTTGTGGACATTATCTGGGGCAGATAGTGCCAAACTGCATGTTTTTTCCACTATCCTATTCATAAATGGTTAAAAAATAATTTGTTCTTGGTATCAAAAGATGTTGATGTATGAATAAACCTTTTACGTACGGACTAAGAATCTTTTGAGCCTAGTGTCAGGAAAAAATGCGATATATGGAAAAAAGTCTGTACATTACTAAGAATATTTTTCAAAGTATGATCTTTCTATGAGGTAAAGATAATTGTGGTGGTGATTGGGGGAAATAAGAAAACCGGCTTTGCTTAGTAGATTGTGGGAATCAAACGAGTGCAATATGCCTACATGAAAACATGTTTATTCATATCTTTGATTTGTATTTTTGCTATGCAGAAAAGAACAAATGGAATTAGAAGAAACTCTAGACATGTGGACCCAGGTTTGTGTCATGACTTTTTCAATAGTTAAACATGAAATAAAAAGAGCGAGATAACTCACTTTATCAAGTTGCATTATGAATGCTATTGTAATGCATGCAATTTTGAGAACTTTATTGCTAAAGTCGTGAAAGTCTAAAGTGATTGCTCTTTTTCTGATTTCAAAGATAAGGTCAGCTGATTGTATTCTAATTTTTTTTCCTTGTGTTCTTAAGCAGTGCTTCAGTTCTATCTGATCAACAAAATGCCTCTGGGTTTTTGGTTAACATGACCCACCCTACTATACTTTGCAGTTTTAAAAGAAGTAACTAAGTGATGAAAAGCAGACAGTTGCTTATAAAGTTTAGGTTCTGATCTGCAAAGTTGTGGGTATTCTCAACTCTCCTAACTATAGTGGTGCTCAGTGCTTAGCTGTATTGAATATGGGATGCTCTTCTAAAAGGCATAAACAAATTGCAGTTTTATGTAGAATTTCAAAGTGATTTTATTCTTCCTGTTTATAGTAGATACTTTTGTGGAATCATGGCAGCAGCAGCCCTTACGAAAATTAAGTGCTTGCTTATACACTGTGTACTCAAGTGGGTGAACATTTCCTCTGGAGACCCATTATGTGTCTGTATAAAATACTCAATGGTTTTCAGTGTAACTGTGTCATATTTTTAGTGTCATGTTTTTATAGTAATTACATTTCTGTCCTTTAGGTTTCTTGTATAGTTTAATTACTGGAGATTTGTTATGCAGATATTATTTGGAATAAAACTAAGCTGTAGATTATTAAATATTTCTAGATACGGACACCTGAGAGTAGTTGGGAGTCAAACATGAAACAGGATGGCAACTCTATGCACCACATTACAGCCTGGCAGAACTAAGCACTTTTCAAAAAGTAGGAATGCTGGTTGTGCCACTAGCACTGCAGCTGCCTTGGCCCTGAAAGTCTAAATGTTGTAACTAGCTGAAGCAGACCACACCTTTCTTACTCACCTACCTTTGACATGTTTTGGAACACGTATCGTCACTTTGTTCCCTCTAGCAAAAAAAAAAATTGCTTCATGATACTCCTAAATTGTTCTTGCGTATTGTTGACTGAAGTCATTAAAGAAAAAAGAAAAAAATGAGCGCCCTGTAACTCTGAAAATTAATACAGTCAGAGGGGGAAATAACAAGAATATCAATTAAATAATGCAGAAGAGGATGAGAATACTTCTTCTAAGTGGGATTGTTTGAGTTCTTCCAATTTAGTGGTATTTGTTGCAGTGAAGTGTAATCTGTGCTTGCACAATAGTCCTTATAGGTCTGGATCTTTAAATATAGCTGTCTCATGTAGACTTCTAAAAGGTTGGGTAATATAGCTTTGAGAACTTTTTGAGTAAACTGGTGGTTTTACTTGCTGTTGAAGTCTGACGGAAGTATTTACATGATCTTCATATACAAGGATACTTTAAAATTAATTTTTATTGAAGACTAAGTACCATTCAAATCACCAGAGTCATTGAATTAAATAGATGTTTAAAAGCTATATGTAACCAATGCCTAAAATATGGTTGTGCTGCACCCCACCCTATCCATTTACCTACACAAAACAGTTCTTTGAGTGTTGGGATAGTCTTATTGAGTGAAGTTCTTGGTCCTTGTTACATTTTTGAAAGCCAGTAGCGATGCAGAACATTTGTGTTACGGTTAGGTCCCTTTATTAGAGAGATTGTTGCAGAAGACTGTCTTACAGGATTTCTTCTGACAGTATAATTTTTTAAAATAAATAGTAATAAAAAAGATACTACGTACTAATGTGCTCCGTACATATACTTAGTCAGTTTTCAAACTGAAGTGAGCTTTTTTATTTGCATTTTGTCAGCATATGCATTCTGAGTCCTGCTGTAACTTGGTAGAGATTTAAAGACATGTCTTTGGTAAACTCTTGGCATCTCTTTGGCATATTCTAAGTAATATTGCTCATCAGATTGCGCATTGCCTTGACAGACAGAAGATGCTACCCAGAGAGCAGCACTTGTAAGACATCAGTTGTTTCAGGCATACATACAGCATTGATCCTAAGAGCTGTTTGAGAACACTGGCATATAAATCTCTGGAAATCCTAGCACCATGGTGCTCTTTTTCACTGAGAGAGTGTCGTGGTTTAATCCCAGCCAGCAAGTAAGCACCACGCAGCCGCTCACTCACTCCCCCCCCCCACCCAGTGGGATGGGGGAGAAAATCGGGGAAAAAAAAGAAGCAAAACCCGTGGGTTGAGATAAGAACAGTTTAATAGAACAGAAAAGGAGAAACTAATAATGATAATGATAACACTAATAAAATGACAACAGCAATAATAAAAGGATTGGAATGTACAAATGATGCGCAGTGCAATTGCTCACCATCCTCCCGACCGGCACCCAGCTAGTCCCCGAGCGGCGATTCCCCGCCCCCACTCCCCAGTTCCTATACTAGATGGGACGTCCCATGGTATGGAATACCCTGTTGGCCAGTTTGGGTCAGGTGCCCTGGCTGTGTCCTGTGCCAACTTCTTGTGCCCCTCCAGCTTTCTTGCTGGCTGGGCATGAGAAGCTGAAAAATCCTTGATGTTAGTCTAAACACTACTAGCAGCAACTGAAAACGTCAGTGTTATCAACATTCTTCACATACTGAACTCAAAACATAGCACTGTACCAGCTACTAGGAAGACAGTTAACTCTATCCCAGCTGAAACTAGGACAGAGAGGTAGTCAAAGTCAGAGATAACATTTAAATTTTAATGTGCTGTCTTTTTTTAAAAAACAAAAGAAGTTTGCTGCCCAGACTGGTTTGTCTTTAGGAGGTTTAATATGCTGCCGCTACCTGTGTTGCATGTTATGGTGCTGAAGCATGGGTACTAGTTTAGGAAAGCAGGCATTTGCTGTGAATCAATAACCGGCACCTGCAGTGTCTAAATATTGATGGAGTTTGATATCAGCAGTAAATACAATTATTTTGGGTTGCAAGTATTTTAGCACAAACTTTTCAACATCATGTTCTGTCTTGTCTCTTTCTGTTGTCTGTCTTTGGCTATTTTAGTAAAGAATAATGAATGCAGGAGGCGTAGCGTAGTCAAGTTGATGCTTTGTGCTTCTCTTTTTATGCTTGTTAGAGCCAAATTCAACTTTTACTGACACAGCTTAGCCCTGAATGGTAAGTCATTTAAGTTGATGAGAAGTGAGTAGAAGGATGGTCTAAAC
This sequence comes from Aquila chrysaetos chrysaetos, assembly GCF_900496995.4. NCBI lineage: Eukaryota > Metazoa > Chordata > Aves > Accipitriformes > Accipitridae > Aquila > Aquila chrysaetos. The sequence continues at coordinate 18,993,025 of NC_044015.1, forward strand.
AAAACAATGTGAGGATACTGGATTAAATTATCTCGTCTTCTGCTGATGAAGCTCATTGATGGAGGAACCTATCTAGCTGAAGTACCCTAAAAGCAATAAGTTGTTCATGGCTGTTTCATTTGTTGTTCTTTGAAGTTTGGTTAAAAGTTTTGACAGTGACAGTTTCCTCCTTGAGATTTGCTTTGTGCTGAATAAGAAGGAAGGGTAGAAGGAAAAGTGATTAATGGATGATGAGGCAGAGAAATTCCTGGGATACGAAACAGTCATGAGAAAAGAAATATGTGCAGAAACTGTACAAGTGAAGAACAAATTGAAAATAAAAAGAAAATACGACTTTGTCTTTTCTTTATGCTGTGCACTGTGACTTCAGCCTGTGGTCCAGTTGCAGACGGCCTCCTGAATTGGTCCAGGTACTAAGTTTTAGGGGAGACATGTTTTAGATAACCTTTCTTTGGATTAATCAGCAGATAATAAAAGCCATGGAGAGAATGAACCTGTAAATGCATACGCACCTATAAAGCCAGGAAAAATTGGTCTAGAGTTTGCATTTTACCATAGAACAACATGATACTGCTTAAATGTATTTGAGAAGTGATTTAGATTGGTATCGGTTTTTGCCTGGAATGGGCATATGGAGTGATAATTATATAACATGTTTTTCCTTGTGTAAGGAATGTCATGAAAACTTTCATGCATGTGTTTAATTTTAAGCATGTGATTCGCACTATTGACTTGAATGACAAATCTATATTCACAAGCATAAATTAACGCTTTGTATGTTTTCTTGAGAAGGATGATGCAATCTGATCAATGTTTTTAATAGAAGTAATTTTTATGTTATTTTAGTAAGAGCAAAAATTATTTTATTTCTCTTTCTCAGCTATTGGAATAATACAGTGTATGTTTGCTATATTTTTATTTTTTTAACTGTATAAAGAGTCTAAATGTGATAGATTTACAGCTTAGTGTTTTTAAAACTAGTTTTACCCTAAACAGTTCTCCTAATATAAACATTGGAAGTGTAATCTCTAAAAGTGTGAAAGTATATTTCATATCAGAAGGATAAACTTGGTAAAAATAGAACACTAGAAGCCTTATATTCAAGATTCATTGCAGATTAAACTCAAAATCTGATCTGTGAAAGAACGTCACTGAAAATGTTCTGACTTCTTACACTAGCTGTTTTCTTCATAAGCATGGATTAAAGCTTAGAAAACCTTAGTTCTGAACTGAGGGATAGAACCAACAGGTCTTTTCCCTTCAAAGAAAGTAAAATATTGACTTGGGTTCTTTTTGGGGGACACAATATTAACAAGTAATGTATGCAATGCAATAGCCTGGGCAAAGCTGTTTTTCAGCCTAGGAGTTCAAAGTTCAAATAGTAATTTTAAATAGAGGTATCTGTATTTCTGGTTGGTGTCTGGTCCATACTTGCTTTGTGAAGCAATCTTGTAATACTGATTTTACACAGATATAAAGAAAAGGATCTGAAGAGAATAATTGGGTTTATGGCCTGAAGTGTATATGTTTAAAAAAAAAAAAAAATCTGTGCAGGGAGAACTACAGCATTGGAGATATGTTTATTTAATTATACATAGTGGGAAATGAGCTACTGTGTGCTTCATATTTTGTTGAAATTGGATTGTGGAATGTTTAAACTAGCTTATGTCATTGTTACATGTGATTACTAAGCAGTGAAACAGTATTCAGATGTTTGTGTATTGTGGTAATGATTGCGTCTTGTCTTCACAGTAAAAATTAGGGGATAGTGTAATATTGGCAGTTTAAATTTCCTTTTCAGTTAAGAATGAGGTGTATTAGACTGTGAGATATTTCAACAAATTGACACAGTGTGCTCTGTGATATGCAAGTCTAACTCTGATTTCCATTTCAGTGCCATTCCAACCATATGCCCAGCCAAAAGCAAAATCTGGCCCAAATTCAAATGCTGGGATATCCCAACCTGCAGATAATTCTTTGCCAAGCATCTAGTTGTTAAAGATAAAACTACTGTCTTTAACTGAGAATTTGAAGCATGTCTCTCATTTTCTTGTCTTATGAACTATCAAGGCAAGTCCTTGGTAGTCCTGATTGACTGTTGGCTTTCTCGTTCAGCCCTGTATAGAGAATACCCAATTTCGTGGATAAGAAAAGATAACCTTGTGCAACATGAAGCCCAGTGCTGAAAAACTGGCATTCAGGAATTTATTTCTCCATTTCAGCAATGGGGGCAGCTACCTGTGATTCTGGCTGCATCTCTGTGGTCCATTACTAACTGACTGTCAATATCATTGCTGAGAACAAAAATTTATCTTGGTTTTAAGCCACAGAAAAAGGTCTACCAAAAATAAAAAGCCAATTAAGCAAGCCCCCAGGATTTAGTTTTCTCATGAGAAGTGAGGAGCCGACTGATGTCACTAATAGTATCTCTTTATTATGACTCTCTTCATCAAGGTGGATTAGACCAAGGTAGCATTTTTTCCTTTAGTAAAGGAGTTTCTGTGTATAGAATCAAGAAATACATCGATAGGTATTTTTCTGAGACATTCGGTAGTGTTAATTATATTTCCTGTCAATAAAACATAGGATTGAATAGCAATCCCCTCTAATAGGTCTTGTCTTTCCTTTCAGACTGAGTAGAGCAAATCATTACAGGCCATTTGTTTCTGCATCTTCCCTCAGGACCACGCTCAGAGTCCCACGGGCTTATTTCTTTCTCTGTTAAATATCTATGAAAAGCTTCTGGGGGAGTTGACTTCTGGGGGAGCATGAACTCAAGTACTAGAGTATACATAAGACATTCTTTTCAGCTTTAGGTACTGTTTACATTGAACATAACCATGTGTTTTAATGGCTGGTCAAAATGAATGTGTACGTGAAGGAGCAGCTGACTGTAAATTAAATCGGGGAAAGCCTGAAGGAATACTGGAGGAAAGAGAAATGTTTCACAAAACTTCCTCTAGCGAAGGAAGTTTGTTGTTTGACAAGTTCGAGGTCTTTCCCGCTGCTTACTGGTATGGGATAACCTAGTAAAGTTCATAGTAGTAAAACATCCATCACATCCTGTAACTGACCAGGAGACTTGGAGGCTTGCTGCATGCAGACTAACCAGAATGACCTGATTGTTTATGTCCTTTTGATTTAGTTTTTGCAACTTCCTATTATAGATAAAAATGCAGCCTATATGGCTTTAAAAAAAAAAGAGAGAGAGAAATTACTGTTTTAGAGACTTGAAGGAACTCAAATGTCTACTCCTCTTGGACATAAAGTGTGTCTAATAATTAACAATCATAGCAAAGTATATATAGTTTTGCGTGTTTTCCCTAGAGATAATTTTGTACTGTTTGCGGAGCATTAGATTTGCGAAGTAGCTAAAGACTTCTCTACGTGGTAATGTGTTAAGCTACAGAACCAAAACCGAGCTTTGATTATACATATATGTAACACATATGCTTAACTTTTGGGTGGGTTTTATTGAGTTGTGGATGCTTTTTCCTTGTCTACACAGGATCTAAACATGTTGTTCAAGGTGCATATAAAGTATACAGTGCCTGTCTCTAGCAATCTATGTGAACCAGGTGAATTGCAGGTATGAACTCGTCTAACAGGGCAGCTAGGAGCACGCTTGCTGCAGAAGGAAGACTCCTTAGCAGGATAAAGGCAATACTGCTTGCTGGCTTGCTGTATAATTCTGAATGTTCTGGAGTCCTTCAAGGACTTGGATTGCAGCTCTAACCTGACCAGCTCTTAGTATTGATAGATGTGTTTTAACATGTTTTACGTCATGTGGCTGGTACAGTGTTGGGGTTTGAGACCAGAGTCAGTGAATTCCTTTGCGGTCACCATGTTCTTAGGAGCAGTTACTGGGACAACTTCCAGGTGGACCTCAGCAACAGTGAATTTAGAGATACACCGAATTGTGTGACCTAATTTGTGAGATCAAATTAACTTATCTCACATTTATTAAAAATACATATTACATTCAGGATCCTAGCTTTTTTTTACTACCATGCTAATGCCGTGTGCTGAGCTATTGTTGTTTCCCAAAATAACAAATTCATCTTTGTTGTGATACAAGAAAGAACATGTCTAATATTTTGCACCAAGAAATTTTCCACTAATGCATTTCTGGAAGGCAAAGCAGAATTTTGTCTTCCAATGAAGCATTTCAAATGCAGTTTAATTAATTTTATTTGGGTTGTTATATTTTAAATTAAAATTATTTTTACATTCCTGTTGGGGAGAGGTATTTTGAAAGGTGCCTGTCCCTTTGGCATCTCAGCAGTGAGCTAACATTCAGAGAAGAACATAGCCTTTAGCCTTTTCTTTTAATTAAACATCAGAAGACCCAGATGCCAAAGGGTGAAATATATTTATTTTGTCAAACTCTTTCATCCTTGTCGGTTGGATTGCAAGATTAGTTTGTAGTTGAGTAATTTAGGCTCTTTTGTCTTACTGGATGTGTTTTTGGGACTGTCTCTGTATCTTGAGCAACTAACATTTTATTTTTCTCTTAGAGAAATAATGGTGTTTAACACATGCTTAGCATGTATTACCATAATTTTTAAGTTGAGGTACGTTAAAAATCCTACAATATCTTTTTTTTTTTTCCTGCATAAAAACACTCTCAGCATGGACTGTTCTAAGCAAAACGTCACTGTTTACAGATAACTACAAGGGAGTTGGCAGGCAGAAAGGAGAAAAAGATTAAGGTAAAAGTGAACAAAATGGGCTTACAAGTATGATCAATAAAACAAAAAATATACTGTTTTGTGTTTTATGTACACAAAAAATTAGTACAGCACTTAAAAAAACCAAAGAAGGCATGTGCAGAAATCATATGGTGCAAAGTTGCCTTTAGTTATCACAGCAAGAAGGGAATTATGTAGCATTTTGCTAAAGTTTGTTGGGACTTAGAAATCTTGTATTCATCTTCAAGAGGAGAATTGCATTTACCCATCTATTTTCAGATCTGTTTTAAATCTTCAGGGTACCGTCATTCTCAGAAGGCAAACCAAAGACAATAAGGCAATGAATGATTAAAAATAGTCAAAAGTTACTGAATTTTAACAGTACTCTAAAGCATATGGTTTCTTTTTTTGTGGCTCACTCATTTAACTAAATCAGTATTTGATCACTACTTCAAAGTAATTCTCACACAAAGAATTTGGGAAACATTGTAAAACTGAAAGCAGCCATCCCATGGGAGAAAAAAGACTGCTGAAAATTCACAGAAGAAAAGCTCCCAGAACTGCCTCTGCCTTCTGCCTGAGGAAAGTTTTACAGCTTGGTAGAAGGGGCCAGAGGGAAGAGCCTGAGAAACTGATGCTGCTTTTCAGGAGAGTGTTTTATCTGCTCACCTCTTTGAGCTTCCTAGGGAAGACAACAATGAGGCTGAGTTAGGCTGCAGGCCAATCTATCCCAGGATCCCTTCTTCAACAGTAGCCAATTAAATGGATGCTTAAGGATAGAATATGGGGTAAGATATTGTGGTAACTTCCCCCAGTACCTTGTGTTTTTGTTTCTTAGGTCTTAATTTTTCTTCCACATATTTTCATTGCACTTCTTGAACCAACCTAAATTCTTGGTTTTCACAACATCCTTTAACTGTTACTTTCATAATTAGTTGTGTGAATAAAGTACTTCTTTTTGTTTTAAACCTGCTGCCTATTTTTTTGACACCTCCTATTTTTTGAATCAAGAAAGTGAATAATAAATAAAGAAATAATGAATACTTTTTCTCTGCTTATTGTCTCTGTGCCACTCTTGAATTGTCTCTGGCATATCCCCTTCAGTCATCTCTATTCTAACCTGAAGAGCCATTATCTGCTTAATTCTTGACACAGAAGCTTTTCTGTATGTCTGACCATCCTGTTTGCTTGTCTGCATGCTTCTAGGTTCAAGAGTGGTGGTTCTTTCTATTTCTGTGGTCTGCTCCAAGAAATTTCTTAGTATTCATACATAGCAGAATTAGATTATGATCTTAAAGAACTGATTTTAAAGAATAGTTAGCAATTACTCTGAGAACTGTTGTCTATGTGATGGTAGCTGTTTTAGAGTCCATGATTAGGCATGAATATTCAACCCATATGTTACTTTGTATTTTTTAAGTTACATTTTACATGAAGTTATGACCAAATGGCCTCCAAAGGTTCTTCCAGACAACTTTATTCCGTGATTTGTAATCCTGTTGTACAGGCACTTCAGTTCATGAAATCTTCCTTCAATTCTTTGCAAGTAGTGTTCTTTTTAAAGAAATAATTTTGCACCTTCTACAAGGTTTAATCCACTTTTACTCCCATTTCAATACTGCTTATTAATTTTTGACCAATGGATGTCCAAGCATGGATTCCTTTGGGTGACCCTTTTGGAAACCAGCTTCTATTTGAAAAGATGTTACTGTTTCAACATTTTACTTCCTGTCCTTTTGCTGCTTATTTATCTGGGGGGAGCTTTGCCTCTCATATTGTGAAAACTAGAAGAGAGCCTCATAGTGAGTCCTGTTAAAATTATTTTGCTAATCTGTATTAATATATAATCTTGATACTCATGTTCATTGTCTACTTCAAAAAAACTCTAAACAATATCCCCTGATTTTCCTTTAAAAAGTATTTTTAGTCTTTATATTATATTTATCCATATATTTGCAAATTTTGATTTGATAGTAGGCTTTACCAGTCTGCCTTGTACAAATATCAGATATCCGTGTTGGGACATCTGTTGATTATAACGGAGTTGCTTTAAAGCATTGCTTTCACACTTAACCTCTTATTTCTATGGTACTGAGGCTGTTTTAAGAAATAGGTTGCAGATCACAATTAAACTGCTCAGCAATTTCATATTTGAATTTATTTAGTACTTAGTCTTTCCAAGTAGTGACAGTATAAAAATTGATGTGATTGATTTTGCAGTAGAATCAATTCATTCAACCCACTTGTTTTAACCCTTTGATGTGGTTTATCCAGGAAAAAAGGTCAGGTATCTTTATAAGGGATTTAGAGAAAGCACTTGAGTTCAGCCCCCATTGCTGCTCTTGCTGACCTGCAAATAAATAGAAGACATGTTCAGTCTTGCACGTTTCGGAACTTGCATTTCTTTAGCTTTAGTGTGTAACAGGGAATTAAATCGTAACTTCATTATCTGATATCTTGAAAACATGCCTCAGTTCCACTAACTTTAGAGGATATTCTTTAACCAGCGCATTTGGAGCAGATGTGGGGAGAGGAGAGAGCGTGAGGCACTATATCTTTTAGTTTAGATGATAAAGCAGCATGTTTATGGTTCTTGGATTTTTTCCTTAATTGGGTTTGACAGCAATAAATTGCATGAAATATGATACAACAACAAAAGCTGCATGTATGGATCATAGCTTTCCTTCCAGAATAGCATCTCACCCCTGGCATTAGCAGTCATCTTGCAACTAGCAGTAATCATTTTAGTACAGTGGAATTCACTTAATGCCCCTACGTCTTCTACAATTTAAACGTGGGTTTTTTTCTTGGGGGGTATGTGTGTGTGTAGTTATTTTTCCCTGTAAGACTCTACAGGTTGCCCTATAGTTTTCCCCTTCTTCCTTTTTTGCCTGATTGTGGGGAGAAGAGAGGATAAATAAAGAGAAAAGCTCAAAAGGAAAAGAGTATGAGACTTAATGATGGAGACTTAAGTCTCTGGCTGTTCTCGTGCATTGTGGGCTGGTTTTGTTATTTGTCCGTTTCTGGTGGTATTGATTTAAGTCCCGTAATTGTACTTTGCTCTGCACATGGCTCAGGCATCTGAGAAACTTTTGAATGGTCAAGTAATCTTAAAGAGCTGATGCTGGGATTTAAGTATGTAAGTGGTATTCTTTGTCAGGGCAGTATTTTTGGGAGAAACAACCAACTCTGGGTGTTCTGCTAGTGTCAGTTTGATCTCTGGTGATTCTTTGATGTGACTACAGGCTGTTGCCACAAGGTGTGGTGCGTTTTCCTACTCAGCTGTTCCCTCGCTGCCCTTTCTTTTGAATCTAATGATTGTCTGGTCACAGAGCTAAGTCACTTCAATGAGAGAATGGAAAACTCTCATTGGGAGAATGGGAAAATGGGAGGCAGTGGCAGCGATGGGGAAATAAGTGATTTTCTTTCTCATTGGGTTGGTGAACCAGCTCAGTCCTGAGGCTGCACAGTTAGTGGGGGTGCAACAGAATACACTCATCCTCGGTTAGACGTAACTTCAACTCATATCCTTTATTGCTTTCAGGTATGGTTTATGTCCTAATGAATTACCCATTGTTTGCTGGAGTACACATTCAGACTGGACACAGAAAATAGAAGGAGAACCTTCACTATTGGGAAGAAGAATATACGAAGATTTTCTTGGGGGGAGGGAAAGAAACAAAAAGGCTTTAAGATGGAGCCTGATTATTATGGCAAGACTGACATCTTGAGAGGGGACTGGATTTGATTCCCATCTTTATTGCCTATGATAATTTACCAATAACCTCTTGATTTTGCAACAAAGATCAAGTGATCATGGATGATTTTATTGTATATTTTCATTTTTATTTTTAAAACAACACCCTTTTACTGCTTATTATTTATTCACCATGTGATCCATCTTCAAGTTAAGGACTTATTTATATGTAAACACAGAAAATTAAGTGATTCAATTTTTTAAACAATTTTTAAAACTAGTACTAAAAATTGAAAATATTTTTCTTTGATAAAAAGGGAGGGAGTTTGCAGAAGCTTTAGTGCATCAGAGTAGTAAATAATTTTTGATACACCAGTTCTGCTAGAAAAGAAAGGGTAACTTCTAAATGAAGACAGTGAGACCACATAATATGTAAGAGATATATATTTTTATACTCAGTGGATACTTAAAATGTGGTCTGAATGTCTGTGTATAGGTATGTCAACTGAATGAGGCTAGGGATACTACAAATTTGTGGAAAAGCTGGAGGTATCACAAAATACTATGCCTTTTGGATGTCTTAGAAGTTATTTTCATAGATTGCCAATGCTTTAAATTTGCAAAGTAGTGGCATAAAACCAAAATCACAAGTGTATGTTATTTAGGGATAAACAATTTTAACTACATTGCGGTAACAGCGAAATACGTACTTATCCTTTTATACTTTTAAAACACAAATATTTTGTAAGGAAAGCAAGTCTTGTGCTCTTTTCCCAAAGAAAAAAAAATATTCACTGTAACCTGTACAAACCAGAAATCAGTAGGCATACTTTTTGAAAGCAAGTTTGTTTCAGCCAAAGCAACAGTGTTTTTTCATTGCTTAACATAATGCCATAATTCTTGGCAACATTCATCTACAGATGCTTCCATGCAAAGAAGGTCTATATAGCCTGAAATTTGTTTGCATTTAGATTAAGAACTGTCAGTTAAGAAGTAAAAGAGGTATCTGCCATAATCAGGGTAGAGGCCACAGAAAAGAAAAATTGCTGAAAGAGGAAGATCACAAGAGTGTTTAACTTGAAAAGCTGAAGGATTATGTAGCAGTATGAAGAGGGTGTGTGCAGGTAAGATTATTCTGTCATTTGCTGGAACCTGTCTGCTTTGCCAGGCATCAGCCACTTCCCCTTCATGTTATGTAATAATTGAAAACTCCTCTATTGCCAGAGACTTTATTTCTTGTATGTAGCAGAAATGGAGAGTGAAGTCTGTTACCGAAGAGGCAGATGCTATTAGTCAATACTGAGCACAAAAGAAATTGTGTGAAAGATAATTTAATTTTCATTTTTGCAATGTTTGATGAATGAAATCAGCCCATTTTCAACAATGGATGTTTTTAAATTGTGAGACCTGTGAAAGATTCTAGGTGGCATAGGTGTGTGTTTTCATGGGTTACCATCTTGCTGGCCATGATTATTATTTTAGTGTACAGTATCTGTACACTGAAGTGTACAGTGTGTTCAGCAGGATGACTAAAACCATTTATGCTGAATAGACTTGTTGAAAGGTAGGGCTGCTTCCTGTCATGCCATGCTTTTGGGCACACTGCAGGTGAGATTTGACAAACATATTCTTACTGCAGTATATTTATTTTTTAGAAGGGACAAAGCTTATGTTTGTTTATATGTAATTGACCAAGTTCTTGTCAAAATTATTCAATCTGTGAATGCTCAACGACAGAAAACTATTTAGGTCCTGTATAAGATTCATGAGATTTCACAGTATTAAATTCAGTTTCCAAAGTGGGGCTTTTGTTCTCAAGCCTTTTTCCTCTTACTGCTTGCTGCAGAATCATCCCTGGGCAGGCAGAAGGTAGTATTAAAAATATAGCTCAGAGTAATTACTTCTGTGGAATAATGGATTTGTATTTTCCAAGATTTGTCCATGTTTTTCAGAGTCTTTTGCTGCACATAATCTACTACTGTCTGGACACACCTTCATAGCTCATCTATAGTATCTGCCCAATGTAAGTTGCTAGCTCCTCAGGGCAGGTACTTGTTTGAACAAATACACATTTTAGAATGCCATGCCTGTCTATGGCACCACATTAAAAGATGTGGTAATTAACACTGGTTAATTTTCATACCTTGTGCTTTTATAAAAAACAACACCTTGTGTAACACACTTTTTAATACATATGCCAAAACTGTAGTTTGCTCAATTTTAAAGAAAATAATGAAGCTTCTTAATTTTGAGGCAACATTATTTTTAAAATTTATGTCCCCAATTCACCTACTACACTACATTGAAATGATGAATTTCATTACTTGGTCAAAACAAATGAAAACTGTATTTTTGAAACCTGATTATTCTTTATTGTTTAGTCACATGATAAGACATTTAGCACTCAGCCATTTCTAATGTTTGTTTAAAGTGCTGAGATTCTTCTCAATCTAGACAATTCCAAAAAACCCTTGATCTCACAAAGACAGCTGCCTGTGTCACTGCAAGTAAGGACTAGTTGCCTGAATAAGCATTTGAAGTTAAATTGTACAAAACACAAGAGCTTGTCCTTAACACTTGTTTGGAGGAAGACATGCTATGAAAAGGAAACCAAGGTCTGTCAGCGAAAGTAGAATAAGTTTTCACTCTAATTTATCACAAAATATATGTGGCTATGACCATTATAAAGTCAGTGACCTTCCTAGCTCTATTCTGCTTTCTTTCAGTGCAGTCCTGGAGAGAGCCCTCTTTTTTGAGAGAGGACAAACTGCAGACATCAAAGTTTTAAATGCTGAGTACCTGGTTTTGAGTATAAATAATACAACATGATGTTGGAATTGCACATGAAATTTCTGTGATTTTAAACATGCTTTCTTGCATTTGCAATCCACAGTTATCCATCTAGGGCATGTCCAGGTTTTCTAAATTAATGTGCTAAAGTTTCTTTGTCAAGCTTAAAAAAAATTTTAAAAAGATTTGACAAGTGCAGCTGGAGCTAGTGGTACTTGAGCTTTCTAGTACTTCATACTTGACTTTCTGAAAATAGGATCCTTTATTGCCGCAGTTACATATGGATGTACAAAACCAAATGTATGTATTTTAAAAGAAGACTGAATGTTTGAATGATGCCTAGACAGCTTCTGACAATGTTTGCTGTGCAAACAGGAATGGGTTGGCATTTGTCTGTCAGTAGATTCTTTCTGCAGGTACTTAACTAGTTTTCAGACTGCTTTTGGTCTGTTGTAACATTTTGTCCCCCAACTTCCCCAAATCTTCACAGTTTCTTTTCCTTCTGTTCTGTTTTGAGAAACAAAAAAGAAATTTAAACCTGAGGATTGAATCTGTGAGAGTTGTGAGCAGAACCACTATAAGACACAAATGGTCATTGGTCATCTAAATAGTGATAGGTTCATTCGTTTCCCAAAGGGCAGCGCTTATGCCTTTCTCAATTTTAAAAAACATGGCTGTTCAGAAACATTTCTGCAGTGCCTGTTTTTTCTTGCACAGAGGCAACAAGCTTCCAGATTCCTTAAAATGAATGTCACGATGTGCCAAATGTCCCTGCTTAGGAGTTAAGTAAGAAAATGCCTTCTGTTGGAGTTATTTTTCTAAATAAAAAAATCAATTCTGAAACTTCAGTTGGATTCTGCATTTTCTTAGCTAAATTGCTTATTTCTGATCAAAATAAATGCTAGCTGTATTTATAGGAGCACTAAGCTAAGCATAAAGTTTGGCCTTGACTTGGAAGACCTGGTAAAAAGCTGTTACTGAGATGGTACTGTCCACCTCAGTGAGTGTCCATGTTCCCATGCTGCTGATTTTGCTAATTTATGTTGTCACTAAGTATAGAGAGTTATCCTCAAATATCTTTGCTGAAAAAACATTTGAGCTAAGTCAAATACTGATATTCAGAGCAGGGAAAGATGTCCGTTTGTCTATGCATGGTTCTTTAAGCAAAACAAACTACTGTAAAAAAAAAAAACCCCAAACAGCCTATGTAGAAATATTTCAGAAGTCACACAGTTTCAAAAATGCAACCATATAAATTGAATAACATAGCTGACTTGTTTATTTTCCTTATAATGAATTCCTGCTATGATCTGCAATGTAGTTACAAGTTTTGCATGGATCTTAACTGGAAAATGGAGATACAGCTACTTAAAAGGGGGCTTTTTGCTAATGATCAGGTCTACAAATCCTGAAGAAGCCAAAGGACTTCCTGAGTTGTGGTGTTTTTCTGTTTCTGATAACAAGTTGTTGATCAGACTGTGCAGACAGATTTTTCCTCCCACACATCTTCATTTTAGTTGATGATTGACCATTTTTGCAGAGGTGTCTGCCAAGAATACAGCTTATATATGCCGCATTAAAAAGAAATGGTGGAAAAATTGAGTCTTTGAATAATTACAGAAGATTTGACAGGTAGTAAAGGACTGGAGGAAACCCCAAATGCTGCTTCCAGAAGGTTTTAAGGAGGTACAATGGTAGGAACAGTTGAGGGAGGACAGTCACAGAATGCAGGGCTAGGGCTGTAAAAAAGAAAATAACTTCTTCAGTAGTTTTATTTGTCCTGTAGGATGACAGTCTTTAAGTCTTCTGTTTCTGTGGAAGTGGAAGAGAAACATGAATGTTTACCAGATGTTTGGAGTGCATTACAAATTTGTCATCTGAATTATGAGATAGTGAAGATTTTTTTTTTTTTTTTTTTTTTTTTTTTTTTTTTGGTGCTTGTGAGTTCTCTGTTCATGGAAGAAAGCTCTGCCAGGGCTGCTCTACTTGTATAACTATATAAGAAGAACCTTAAACAGTTAGTTGAGTAAGGCTTATGGTAACTGTTAAATGTTTTAATAATCAGCCTTCTGAAGTTTTTTGACTTAAAATTGAGTCAAGCAGCAACTCAGGGGTTGTGGTTAGTCATGTGAAAAATATTGAGACTTTATTGAAGAGTACTCAAAGACAAAATGGCTAAAGAGAAGACAGACAAGTGAAATACTCAAAGCTGATTTTTAGGCACTGTCAGCATTTCAGTCATATTGCCTGAATGTAAGGCTTATAAGCAATATCTAAAATTAGAACTTTTAATTATGATGACATACAAAAATAATGACTTAAGACTGGGAGAATTAAAAGTTCAATTAAAATATCTTCTTTGAGGTATGTCTATGTACTTATTCATTGTATTAATTTTGTCCAATAGTAATTATTTAAATCGTTCCCGCTCTGAAGAGTGCACTTAAAAGACTATGCTGGCATGTTCCATGTATGTGAGTACTGTTCTGTAATTTGTGTCATAAGCACTCAGCCTAAAGTTAAAAAAACCCCCAAAAAACCCACCTATTTTCTTTTGCGTCATTAATAGACAGCCCCAGAAACTGAATGTAAGTATTTTTTTGTAAATTATGTAGGGTTGCTTTTCTCCTGTCTCCTCACCAGCTGAGAAGTCCTTCTAGACAAGTTTTGCCTTTGGCAGTAACTGTACAAAGCTATTGACTTCCACTGGTTGTGGAGATAGATGGCACTGATTAGGAATTAAGAAGCAGCTCTCTTGATAAATGCAAGAGAGGAGAATCCAGTTTACCGTTAAGTCTGCAACAAAATGATTAGGAACAGGAATTTTAAACAGCTGAAGCTAGCAGAGCTGATTTGAAGAACATACAGAGAATGCCAAAGGACTGTGTTTTCATGTAGTCCATGCTCAGAATAGGGCTTCCCTTTAACTAGCTTTTAATAATATTAGTATTGGACCGAGATATTGCCAAAAAAGGTGGCAAAAGCTGATGTTTTTTGTCATGGATGCTCATATTGTGGGTATAACTGTCCACTTGCTATTCACACTGCTGTCCTTACCATTTGTTTCCCTCTTTCTTTTTTTATCATAACTCCTTGTTACTTTATTATCTGCAGTTATGCTTCTTGATCTGAAACCTTCACGGTCTAACTTTACTTACTGTTCTGTAAATACTAATTTTGTATTTCTTCACTTTTATTTAAATACAGTGTCTCCTTTACCTGTGTGTCTTTAGTTTGTGATGTTGAAATGATTCATGATGCTCTGGGTCACTGTTCAGACATTTACTCCAATGAGACAATGAGATACTGTTGTGGGTTACTTTGCCCTCATTTCCTGGTTGGAGGGTGAAGATGGCTGGAGATACACTTGCTCTGAGATTTGAGATGGAGTGTTTCTTCTGGTCTTTGCTATGGAAGGCTTATCAATCACTAAATGTCAGTCTGTTCCTCAGCAGAGCTGCATTTCCTATTTTTGTAGCTACAAAAATATAAACCAAAAAGGTTTAAAGCAAGTTCAGAGTCTCCAAACAGACACCCAAACCTCTCTTTTGGTCAAAGGAAGGACAGAATTAGTGAGACTTCATGTCATTTCCTATAGGAGAGGCTTATGTCATTGTGTTGAGATTCTGGAAACATTAAGATGTGGCCTTGTCAGATAGTCTAAAATTCTGTTTCAGATTCAAAGCCTCGTGGAAGTCAGGAGGCTTTCTTCCATTACATTAGTGGGTTTTGGATCAGGTTATAAATATTTTTTGACTGGGCTGTATTTTCCTGAGAGAAAAAGAAAGTCATCCTTCAAGACTCATGTTACCTAGGAATGGATGTTTAATGCAGACAAAGCTGTTTTACATCTTTGTGCTAATAGTATATAGTATATCCACAAATTCACCTTTGAACCGTGGTCTTCTATACTCTATGTCATTATCCTGTATGTTAAAATGATCCCTGCCCAAAGTGTAAACCATGTTCTGTATGGCTTGGAAGTAACAGATGCTGGAATCAATTTTGACAGATAGAGGTCATCATAGGGCATGCATTATGCATGTTGTTAGCAAAAAATAACATTTTTGAATCTCAGCATGAAACTCTGAGGGTCATTCAGTGCTGTTCATAAAGGCAGAGCTGCTGTAAGGAATACAAGTAGTTTGTTTATACTTTCTCATCATTTCATATATAATGGGTATTCTAATTTACTATGTACTATGTTAATTCTAAAATGTAACCTTCTTCCTTGACTTGTAACTATGAGTTTAAATACTCAAATTTGTGGTATGGTTTATGAAAGGTTTTATTTTTCTATAACATAGCTGAATTGGTACTTCGTAAACGCTGACTCTAGCACACTTTCTGCTTTTCTCATGAGCTACAATTTAGATTATCAATTTGTGTTAGGTCTGTGACCCAGAGCTTGGCTATGAAGACTTTTCTAGGAATCTGGGGTTTTTCCTGGTTTCCGAGTGAAGTAAATTTCATCTATTTATTGGTGGAATAACTGGATCAGTTTGCTTTTTGATTTCAAGGTTGGAAACTGCAGGCCTGGTTTTGCATCTTTAAATTAGAAAGTTTCCTGACAAAACTTTCAGTCATGTGGAAATCTGACCTCATAGAAGCCAATGGGATTTTTAACATTAATTATAGTAATGCATGGCTGAATCCTGACCTTGTCCTGTGTGTTCAAATTTTATCTGCTTGTAAACATACTCATGAACAACATTTTTGTGCTGGTTATGTTTCCAGAAGCTTTCTGGAGTTGTCAGATCCTCTCAGTACTGCAGCTATGTACATCACAATGGCAGTGTCTCTAATGCTTATCATATTTCACATTTCAGTCATTAATGCGTAATGTTTCTATACTGTTTCTATCACAAATAATCCATAATTACACTTTAAACATTTCAGGACTCTGTAACATACTGCTTTTTCTTGTCTGCATTATTATACTACAGCAAATACTCAGGATTCTTAATGAGTATATTTGTGATGAATCCCTGTGCCAATTAAGAATGAAATTTCAAGATAGACAAGGAAAATACTCTACATCTTGTCTGTCTGAACTTCAGTAAAGCAGGTGGTATACTGCCTCAGAAGAATTGATCCGTTATGAGAAGAGTCTAAAAGAACTTGGCTCATTTAGCCTAGCAAAATGGAGGTTAAAAGGGGTATGATTGCTCTCTATAACTATGTTATGAAAATAAATGCAGACAAGGAAAAGAACTATTCAGACTGCCTCCTCTAGATGGATGTAAGTTGGCCATGAACTACTTTACACTGGAAAGTAGAAGATTCTAAATGCTCAGGGAGTAAAGTTCTAAAACGAACAGTAGAAACAAATTAGTTTTAGGATAAGCTTGCTAAACAGCTGAAAGATTGTTTGAGCTGCTTCCTGTGATAATGATGGGACTTGATCCATCACACTCCAGTGTACTTTGTATAGGTTTAGGATGTGAAGGGCTGACCAAATTCTATCCAATTAAATGTACACCATCTCAATGTTAATCTGCTAAACTGTTTCTGAGCTACTATCATCAAATCTGTAATTATATGGTGAAAAGAAAGTTGAGTATTCTGTTTGGAGGTCTTTGAATGTTTACCTCAATTTAGTAACTTTTCTGTACCCCATTTATTTCTTCTGTGCTTAATGGTGATATAAGGGAAGTTCTGCGAGAAGAACATTTATCCATGGAAAAATAGCTATTCCAGAATAATATGTGCTTGTTTCTGATTGATTGATTCAAAGATTTCATTTAGTCTTTTGTTCCTGGAAAAACTGATTTTTCAAAAATGTTTAAAATCATGTAACAGGGACGGGTCCTTTTGATGATATTTTCATACAACAAGTAGAACACATTAGTTGTACATTCACTGCTTTTATATCTTTGATCAATACAGGCTGTTTATGCATGTCTGGTATTGGTGATACTGAAATGAATATATTCTCTGTGACTCAGACACTCCTGTTGTTGGAGAGCGAATTTACTTTCAGTTGTTATACTTCAAGGTACAAAGTACTTTCCAGAATCTGAGTCAAGCCTAACATGTGCTTAAAGAATTAGCACCAGAAAATAATTTCACTTGTTTATACGTGCATCTTTGATCAGCGGCCTTGAAGCTAGGACATAGTATCATTCCTAAAGTGGGTGAATGAAAGTAATACAGTAAATAATGAAATCACAATGTTCTTCTGTATTATTGCCATGTATGGGAATCCTGGCATATAGCCATGTATCCCTGTTATTCCAGATACTGGTTTATGAGGTCTGGTGATAGTGCGTATGCGTTACACTGGGCAGTGTGTGTTCCTAGCGAAGACAACACTGAGCACAAAGAACTCCTAAGTAGACCAAAGACAACAGTTGGATAAAAGTAGGTAGTAAAATTGCAGTAGAAGAATAAGATTTGTTGGTCACCATAGTAGAGAGCAGCTGTAGCACATCAATGCTGTAGTTGTCACAGTTTCTGTAGGCGTTATGGCAAAGAAGTTTTAAGGAGGGATCTGAAGCAAGGTAATAAAGTCTGTTAAGACCCTAACCTGTTAGTCTGTTTTAAATGAACAGGATTATTTCTAGTGATGTGAAGAGGTGTTAGATCAAATCTTCCAACATTGTATCTGCCAATGGAATTTTATAATCAAAATTGCTGTGGATTTTTACAGAATTAAGCATATTGAATTATACACAAGTTTTCTAGGCATGACATGTTTTAACATGATTAATTCTGTGTTAACTTTTGAATAATTCTGCTAGTTGGCACAGCGTGGTTTTTTTGCTCATGTTCTCTTAGCCTGGTTTTCAGAGATGCCAATAATCATAATTACCAGTGAAATAGCAATAAGTAGTCATTTTACGTGTGTCTGTGATTATTAATGTCAGCAATATAGTATCTTTACAAAAAACCAGGATTTGCACTGAAAAGTGCATGAGAGTATTTCTTGATTATCTTCTGATGAGATCAATGCAAAGGTAGTGTTTCAAGTATATTGTATGTGCACACTAAAAATGTGATAAACTAAATCACCTGATACAAGGTTTCATAACATGAATAATTTTTTGCGCATTTGTTTCAACTTCCACATATCTCTCCGAGATGAGTGCATGCTTACAGCTTGTTTATCACATATGCAGAGCTATCATTTATAGTGTGATGAGGGAGTTCCCTTGCATTAGGACAAAGTTGTCAGCTTTGAATAGATACTTGTATGCAGCATTGCTTCTGTTTGCCATGCAATAGATGCAACATTTCTTGATGCTGAATCAATATTTGAAAGCATGACAGTCTTCAGTTGAGAGATAAAGTGAAGTCTAGTACTTACCTAATTGGAATAACGGCTTACTAACAATTAGGTGCTCATTTCAGTATGCCAGGTGACTTGAAGAAATAGAAAAAGTTACGGTGTCATTTGGGTTGAGTAACGTAAGAGCTAGTATTAGTTTGCTTAATGTTTCATCAGCACTTTGGATTAGTATTTATTCTTAAATACAGAGTAGTAATTATTGAAGGTGATCCCTTTCATGTTTCATACAATTTAGAGGAGATAATGGATATTTGTATTTCTTGCGACCTAAATTATAGTAGTGATCTTGCAACAGAAATAGGTCTTTTATAGGCCTGCTGATCCTTTGTTGTTAGAATTAAGTTAATCATGACTCTCCAGCAAGAAACTGGTTAAATATGGCAGCCCACTACCTTGACTTTGCATGCTTTCACTCTTATTTGTATTTATTAATATACATTCTTACAAAATCTTACTTGACCAAAAAATTTCTGGTTAAGTTTATAAATGGATATGCCCACTTAATCGTAGCAATTTTTAACATCCCACGTGCAGTTAAAAACAAGGAAATTATTATATAAAGCTTTATTTAAAGATAGAGGGAGAGTGATTAAAACAGATCTGTTATGTTAAAATGATGCTTTCCTTGGCGGTATAAGGAATGGAAAAAATGTTTTTCTAAAAGCTTTTAAGTCTTTACTATCTTTGTTATGGAGTGGGTGGTACTTCACTTGATTTCAGGAATTCTTATAATATCACAGCATGCTCTTTTAGTGCAATACACTAGCTGTCCATAATGCTTTAAGGTTTTTTTGTTTTGTTTTGTTTTGTTTTTTTTAAATTCTGTTATAGTTATAAGAACATTGAGTTACAGTGCCCACAGTTTTTTCTTCCTGCTGAAATCCACCCTCCCGCCCCCCATTTGATACATGCTTGTGGAGGGCTCTGTACTGTAGTTATAAACAGTGATTTATGTACAGGCAGAGAGACTAATCTTTGGGGAAAATATTTTGTGTGTCAGGAAGTGGATTGCTCCCTTTAAAAAAAAAGGTGGGGACTACATGACAATCAGATCTATATCAGCTGTCCAGATGCAGCCAGTATTGATGTGGAAGGACTAGTGCGCAGCTAGAGTTCTTGTCTTGAAAATGAAACCTTAAATTGATCCAGGCTTTGCTACGTGTATCAAAAAATATTGTCAAAACCTGAAAATTTAAAAAAAAACCAAACCAAAAGAAACCCCAAAAACCAAACAGGAAAGGAAAAAAAAAAGAAAAAAAGAAAAAGTCTTATGAGAAGCCTAGAAGGATTGTCATCCTTACTCTCTTGAACACGTTCACATCAGCAGTAGGCTTTTTGGTAATACAGATCTAAAGCCAATGAGATTATCCATATTGGTGTCTTTAATACTGGGTCATTACAATTTTTGCCTTGAACTACAAAGATAGCCTTAATATTTCAACCTTATGCAGAGCCAGGGGTGCACATGTAGAGGAAAGAGCCTCCGTAGACATGAAATCAACTTTACCCCAAGAAGAAGGAAGGACAAAGATGTTTTTTTCAAAGTAGTTCTTTTCTATTAGGTTGTACATGATACAGTACTAAGGCATTGCCCTAGTGCCTTAGTCAGGTAGCTATTAAAGACATAGTATCCCTTTGTTGATTGATTGCTTTTGTGGTCTTCAGATTTTATAAATTGTCATTACTAGAATATATATGATGCCTTTATGTGTTTTTTTTTTTTTTTCTTTTGTTCAGGTTTACCAAAAATGCAAGTAATTCGAAACTACAATGGAATACCACAGCCAGCCACACAAGATGGTCCACCATTGCATATCCAGATTGGGGACACTATAGAACTAATTAGAGGAGATGCACATAGCTTATTTTGGCAGGTATTGTATCCTTGAGCAAATGGCTATATTTCATTAGTCCCAAATATTAAATTCTTATTGCTATATTGCTCTTGTAACTTTTTTCCTTTTTGAACAACAAAAGAATATCTTTGTGTTTTACCCAAAATAAATGTCTAATACTACTATTATTACTTTTAAATTACCAGTAGTTCCTGTATTGTGTAAAGCCTCAGTCTTGCAACCTTAGAGTAAAAGTCCCGGTGAATAAATCTGCAAGAACATGGCACTGGTAGCAATCCTTCTAGTGAAATTGTAAGAGTTAAGGAGAGTGTTTGGCACATAAACAGCAAAGTCCTGTGAATTTTCAATCACTGCTTTTCTAACATAGCAGAACTGAAAGCTCTATTGGCAAAACCCAGTTACGAATATTAGATTTATAAGGGGAGAAATGGCTCTGCAAAACAGAATCACCTAAACTTCTTGATGACCTCTCAAGTCAGTTAAGGACAGTTTTTTATGTACATGGGAAAAATATATTCTATCGATGGCAAAATTTAGTATCACATGATTCACATCGCTACTACTGTTACTGAAATTTCTTTTTAACTGATAACTACAGAAAGATTCAAAATGCTGTTTTGCATTCACATTAAAGATAAATGCATTAAAACATGTCTCATTTTTCTTGATTGCTTTCTTAATTGTTCGTACTAGAATCCTGCATACTACTGATGTTACTGGATAAATGGAAATAGGGCTAAATAGAAGAACTTTCAGGATATTAATAGAACAACAACTGGGAAGCATCTGTCGTTGTCTTGAATTGTTGTTCCTGTGTTTGTCTTCATGATTTTCTTTTTCCTTTGAGGCTATAATAAGTTAATGAATATAATTATAAAAACTGCTTGGTGTGTTACATTAGGGTTTTTTTTTGTTTTTTTTTTTTTTTTTTTTAAAACTGGCTTCAGTTAGGATTGAATCTTCTCCAAACTCTCCAGCACTGAATCAGTGAACTGATTCTGTTTCTATGCCACTGCATCATCCTGAACAACATTTAACCAGGGGAAGTCATAAACAATAGAATTGCTTTATCTATTTAAAAATATGTAGATAACTGTACCACCCCCCCCCCCCCCCGCCAAAAAAAAACCCAAAACCCACAAACCCAACAAAACACCACCCCCGTTATTTAGCAGACCATAGATACTTCACATCACTGAAAATAAATTTTTTCAAACATTGGTTCGCAGATCTTGGTCTATATAGTTGTATATGTAGGGCTTGGTTCTGCAAGATCTTGAGTTCTGATCCAGAGAAGCCTTTAAGCATGCTCTTGATTTGGAACTGGCTAGAAGGGTAATCATCTGACTAACACAATTAGTACAGGCCAGAATTACTGGCACCTTGTGGGACTGATTGTATTGCCATGTTTGTACACATCCGTCAACTCAATCTACTGGAATTTGTCTTAGATGTTATTTGTACCTGTCATGCTAAAGAATTTAGCTAGAATCTCACTGTGTTTAACTAGCAGAAACTGGAAAGTGTGTGAGGCTTTTTCCCCAGAAGCCTTAGTAATAGATTTGAATCTTAATGGAAATTGTCATCTCCATTAGCATCATTCAGGAAATTTTTTTTCATCACAAGCTGTTTTGTCACAGACTGCTTTGTACAGATTTTCATAAGTCTTGTAATGACATCTACATTTTAAAACGTATATTAAGAAAAAACCCCTGCAAAATGCAATTTGTCTTAAAATCTGTAAGTTTTATTCAAGAGGTGTTTTAGAGTAATTTACAGCTGACCTGCAAGACTAATATTAGAATGGATTTTTAAGTTGACCGTTGCTCAGTTTAGAAATTCAAGTGTAATGGTAGGTATGTGTGGTTTAAGTATAATCTTTTCATTCTTTACAGTACATCGAATAAACACCACAAGTTACTAAGCAATGCTTAAACTATAGCTTAAGTGTGATCAAATGTGTTTTGATAGATGTTAAAATTCTTCTAAGTTAATGTTTGAATGATCGTATAGCAATTGTTGTGGTAAGTTCTGTGGTAATTCAAGACCATATACACATATGAATCTACATGTTACGCAGTCTGGAAAACAGGAGAAGTATGGGTTTTTTTCTTTATGAAACACCAAATACTTGTCTGAGAGGCAAACTGAGGAATCACAGAGACAATAAGATGGCTGAGATAAGCATTTCTGAATTCCATGAATTTGCTTTCTGCCTCTTCAGTTATCATCCAAAACCTAAGCTTTCTTCAAAGACAATGTGTAATATTAGAAGGGGTTGATACTGTCACAAGTTATTTTACTCTCCTCAGTAAACACCTGGCTGCATAAAAAGAGAAGGGTGGTCTTACGCTGATGCTCATGCATCCCCTTGTGCATGACTACTTTTCTTTGCTCAGTCAAGGTGCAACAAGACTAAAAGACCCATGCTGCTTGCCTAGCTGGTGCTTGGCCAACATCACTTGCGTAACAAAATAAGAAAAGGAGGAGGGGCTGGGGAGGAGAGAGAGGAGAAAACTTGGTCTTTTAAATGGAAATGTCAGACCCCTTAACCAGAGCACTAATAGTTGTTTCAGCTGTAGTAGTGCAGCTTTGAAGTAGTCAGATTTTTATTATAGATGTGAATATTTCTCTCCTCTTCTGAGTATGGTCTGAGTAAATTGGTACCTGCTAAACCTGAGAGTAGGCTTTCAGGGGTGCCGCAATGCCTACCATAAGATACAATGTAATTCTAGTTTCACAGTTTTGTATTGCAATTACCTGTCATCCTCAGGCAGTCATGTTTCTCAAGTATGCCGAAAGAATACAGGTATTTCCTGGACTGATTCTTTCCTATTTGAAAATCAGCTTTTCTTTGATGCATATTAAACCCATCTCAAGTAATAGCTATTACAGATGTACTTTCTAAAGCTTCAGGAGTTAGTGGTCCTGCTGTAAACAGCCTAAAGGCATTAAGTATATTATAAATATACTTGTGATATAAAATTGAAACATTGGTAAGGCAGCACTGTAAAAGTGCCTTTTTTTTTCTTTTTGGTTTGTAATTTGGTTTGTAATTTTTCATCTGTCTCATTCCTCTCTGCACCACACTTTGCAGTAAACAAAACGAAAATGGGTGAAGGACATAATAATTTATGAATTTTAGCTATCCTGGAGTTCCAGTTCTGTGCATGTCCAATGAAGTTAATGGGCATCACGTAGCTAAGTAGCAGGCAGCAGTCTGGAAATTTAGAGCAACTGTGTCAAATGGCTTCAGAAAGTCTCCCTCATTAAAACAGGTACAAGAGTCGTGAATCATCCTCTAGTCTTGCTGAGACTGTCATTGAAAGAAATGGACCGAAGGGCTTCATTGGCCCTTATATAGATGAATATGTGTATGCACATACACACACATATACATATAATATGTATTTTAATGTATAATATAACAATTTAGAAATACAATGTAATAGTATATACATAATACACATTTTAAAACTAGTTCTGTCCAGTCCTTTGCTTCTGCTTTTATAATGACCATAAGCCATTATAGGGCAGTGTTCAAGGGAAATGCTTACTCATCAAACAATAAGCAATTAGCAAGCAGGAGACATAAAGTAGAAAGAAATGATTAGTAGAAGTGAAGTATGGTGGCATAATAATTTTGCTGTTGTTAATGAGTTTATGGATAGATCTTAAATTTTGAAATCATCTGACAACAGGTCTTGGTTTTGTGTATGAATGACACCAAGGCTTGATGAATTTAGCTAGGATTTCTAAACTAAACAAAATAACCTAGTCTCGTAAGGACATTATTAAATTATTTGTACGAGCTCATTATTGACAGAGCATTTTAAAGTGAGCTGTTTCCTTCAGCAATGTGTAATAAATCAAACCCTGTTCTGTTTAAGATTTGCATTTATTTAACTAACAAAGTCATCTGCAGTTATCTCATGTGAAGCTTGTCTTCAGAAAACAAAGCCTTTCTTGGGTTGTCTCAGTGCTTGTTACATTCATGGTATTGCTCAAAATGCAAAAGCAAAGTTTTGTACTGGTCACAGTACTTGGGGATATTTTGTGTGATGAGAGAGTCTGTCCATGTGACTTCTCTACTGCTGCTTTTCCTTTGGTCTTGATGTACTGTCCATAGTATGCATGCTTCACTTGTAGCCTCCCCTAGCCCAATGAAGTGACACATCGATGTCCCACAGCTGCACAGAACAGCATCTTCCAACAAGTGGTGACATCTAAGGAAATTGTTGCTTGGGCAGAGTATTTCTTAATGCTGTACCTAACATATAAGTCTGTCTACTGATGATGTAGTTTCTCACCATTTCAATGAATGTTCAGTGTCCTCCAGATGATTAATTTTTTGCTGCAAGTTCCAATGACTTATTACCTACAGAATATTTAAAGTGAAAATGCACGTGTTGCAATACAGCCTATGGATTGCAGCTCAGTTTCCTTATTCTGAATGTGTATACCTTATAATGTCTGCATTGTGATAATGATTTAACTAGTAAGGACCACCACTAATCTCCACCAATCCTTGCTGCTCTGCTGAGTTTTTAAGCTGCAATTCATATGACTGTGTACTTACTGCTAGCAGTATCTAAGCTAGGTAATGTAATGCTGGCTCTACATCATATTGTCCCATGGTCTGGTCTTTCTGTACATCCTACAGTTTCTTCAGTGGCTGTAATGTGGCTTTTTTGTTGTTGTTGGTCTTTTGGTTTTTTTTACTTTTACCTGAGGTCATAGAACAGCTCAGTTTGGTATAATTCAGTGCAGATTGAAGCATTTAAATGTCTGCAAATCAAAGCTAGCTTTTGTTCTAGATTTCAGGGTATGCAAACACATTTCTGGAAAAACAGTGAGTATGCTATAAGTATCCAGACTCTATTTCTGACTTGCAGGAGGAGCACTGTAAACATTATGAAATGCTGTTGAACATTTGAACTTATGTCCCTTTTTGCACTTTCAGAAGGTAACATGGGGTCTGTCCCTCAGCTCATCAGATTTTGATCCTTGGCTGCTTTCTAGTTGTTGTGGACATATGTTGCGTGATGTGTCATCTTGTTCAGCTTCTTTCACTTTATATAAATATTTCTCATGAATAGCAATGGTGTGTGGGCACATACAAAACTAATGTTCAGTTGCGCTCCTTCAAATGCTTTTTCTCGTTAATATATTTTATTCAGTGGCTGGTCGTGTTGACTGTGATATCACTTGCTATTCAGATAAGATTAGTATTGTAAATAAGTATCCCTTAGATGGGAGACTGTGTCAGAACTCTGTTTGTAAGTTAAGTCTACTTCAGAAGGATTCAAGTTTCGGGAGTAAATAGAACATACGGATGCAAAGGGTAACCTGTATTCAGGCAGATAGTGGCAAAGAGGGCAAGGAAGCTTTGCTGAACACAGGTTCAGATCTATAAGATTGTCACTTGTTTATGCATAATTCTTTTTTTAATATGATTGCTCTTCAGTATATTATAGCTTAAATACTGCTTGACTGCTTTTCTCTCTTCTCTGCCTCCTCTGCACTTCTGTGTATATTTGGTAAAGATGGTAGTTACTGGGGTTACTATCTGTGTGTGATAAATTGCATAATGATCTCCCTAGGGAAATGATGTACTCGTTTATTGTGCTTAGGGTATCACAATCAAAGAATGTTTTCATTTTTTTCATAAAACCTTGTTAATTCTTGCTTTTACATTCAGCTCCACCCTGTTTGAAATTGCTGAATTCTGTTTTGTGTGGTGGTATTAGGGTAGAATTACACATTTAGTGTTACAGAAACAAAATGAACTAAAACCCCAAAGAAATTCTGTGTCTGAAGCATTTTTTTATCCTTCTAATTTTTTATGTTGCAGGTATGCCATCAAAAATAAAAAATAAATGTAATTTTCAAGATTACAGTGCTTGTAAAGCACTCATTCTTACTCTCATTGCCAAATGCTGATAGTGTATTATGTTTACAGTCAGTATATTAAATTTAATGGAGGTTAGGCATTTATGTACTTTTAAAAATCTGCTAAATGAAAACATTTGTTTGCCAAAATACACATTTGGATGCCTTCATTTTATGTATCTCTGTTTAGAAATTTTAGTTATGTGCTCTGTTCTGCTCTGAAAAATGTGGTCAGCATGGTCACAGCTGAATGTTTACTAGGACTAGAAAGGTGTTTTTATTTTGCTGTTCTGTCTCGCTGGGGAGGCGTTCTTCAGGAGAGCTTGATGATGAATTGTGAGCTGCTGAGGCATGGCTCTGTGATGATCAGGTCACTGTTGGCCCTTAGAAGCCCAGAGTAAATTGGTGGTCCTGCAACTTGGGGCAGCAGTTCTGTTGCTTAAAAGGCTCAGTTTAGGCCATGCTGGATGCATTTCTGCAGCTGGTCTCCCAGTTGTGTGGGCGCATCTACAACATGTGAATGTATCACAGACAGAGGGTTAATCTTTAGTTCTGTTAGTACTCTCGTGCCCACCTGATTTCCAATGATTTGAATCACTTATAGAAGCCTTTAACTATAGAACTTTGTGTCTGAATTGACTAATGGATTATTAGCTGTAAGTTCCCATTGTAGTTAGCATGATTTCTCAGGTGCTGGAACTTCCGCTGCATGATGGTGTAGTCATTTTGGGGATCTGTAATGTTGTGGTGCGGCAGCTCTCACTAGAGTGATGCCAAATGAGAAGGAAGTAACTTGAAAGGACATAATTAACGTTAATGAAGATACAAGACACTGGCAGACATTGACAGAATTGGGAATCACAACCCAGGCTCTGAGCCCCCTTCTTGCATCTCATCTCTCAGAGCTCTCAGGTGTATCAGCTGTAATTATTGCTTATATAAATTAAAAAACAAACCAAAACAACAAAAACCACACAACTGTTGAGTAAAACAATTTATTAGAACAGCATTTTATTTTAAAGACTCTTTGATATACTCTCATTGTCCTAAATCCCTATGCATGTATTATTATTTACTGTTAATCCCCATTATGTCTTAAAAATGGAAAATACTGGGTTTTTTTCTAGGGCAGAAATCTAACAACAGGAGAGCTTGGATTCTTCCCAAGTGATGCAGTAAAGCCCAGCCCATGTGTAAGTACAATTGTTTAGTTCTGTTTGTCATCTTTCAGAAAAACTGCCTAGTTCATACCATTGCTTTATTAATCTTACCTTACGAAAATCATATTGTTTCTAGTTCCTTTGTGTTTTTGTGGTATGTTCAATATCGCATAAAATATAGCATTATAATGCTCTCGGTTATCGGATGTAGATAGAACATGTCAAGAAAACATGTTTGAGAAGCAGATTTAACTTTTGGGAATATTAATAAATTGAACTGTCTAAAGAGTTTCCAGAGTATAGAACAAACATGTTTTGTGTGAAAGTGCACTTTCTTCCTTCCCCAGCATTAAGGTGAGAATGCTGTGGTTCTAATCTATTCCCCAGTCACTTTGGGTTAGAGAGAGGGATTACACCATAAGTAGTGAATTTAAAAATGTGTAAAACTAATATAAAATTTCAAATTCAGACTGCTCAATAAATTTTCTACTCTCTGTAGGTTCTTACCTGCCTTTATTTCACACAAGGATGTTCTCAATCTAGAAAAGTTCAGGATAGCAATAAGAAAAATTATTTTATAATATGTACTCAAGAGTTTTGTATACAGATGTGATAATGCATTAATATACTGTACGCTTGCTCCTTCATTCTCTGCCCTCTGTAACATTGTGTATCAGATTACTATATGTCCCTTTGTTGAGATTAATTGATATAAACACATAAAACCAGTGACGAATCATATCAAAGCTTTAAGACAGCTTTAACTTCTTTTAACTAGATTCATGACAGTTTGACTTATTAATAGAATTGCTTTCATTACAGCAATCAAGATATGCCACTTAAATGGTTTGTAAGTAGGTGGAATCAGATGTTAGTGGCTGCATTTTGATATGCTTTTAAGGCTTATATTGTGCCTAGTTTCTAAAACAAATACACATGTGATTGTAAAGAGTATAAATACATTAGTATACCTTGAGACATCTTTAGTACCCTGTATTTTCAGAATTTTGTTTGAAGAGGGATGTACGGAGTATTTGTAGGTACAGGATATGTTAGTTTGGGTGAGAGAACAGATCTGGAATCAAGATGAAAATGTTATGTGAACTTAGCTTTCTTCCACTATTGTAAGGGACAACAAAAAATGTTTTTACAAATATGTTAACAGTAAAAGGAATCCCAAGGAGAATATCTATCCCTTAATGGATACAGAAGGGAATGTTGCCACCAGAGATGAGGAGAAGGCTGAGGTACTTAATGCCTTCTTTGCCTCAGTCTTTAATAGGGAGACCAGTTATCCTCAGGGTACTCTGCCCCCTGAGCTGGAAGGCAAGGACGAAGAGCAGAATATACCCCCCTTAATCCAGGAGGAAATAGTTAGTGACCTCCTACGCCATCTGGACACTCACAAATCTATGGGACCTGATGGGATCCATCCAAGAGTACTGAGGGAACTGGCGGAGGTCCTTGCCAAGCCACTGTCCATCATCTATCAGCGATCCTGGTCAACAGGGGAGGTCCCAGAGGACTGGAGGCTTGCCAATGTGACTCCCATTTACAAGAAGGGTCGGAGGAGGATCTGGGGAACTACAGGCCTGTCAGCCTGACCTCAGTACCGGGGAAGATTATGGAACAGTTTGTCTCGAGAGCACTCATGTGGCAAGTCCAGGACAAGCAGGGGATCAGGCCCAGTCAGCATGGGTTTACGAAAGGCAGGTCCTGCTTGACCAACCTGATCTCCTTCTATGACCAGGTGACCCACCTAGTGGATGAGGGAAAGGCTGTGGATGTTATTTTCCTTGACTTCAGGAAGGCCTTTGACACTGTCTCTCATGGCATACTCCTTGAGAAGCTGGGATCTCATGGCTTGGATAAGTGTATTCTTCGCTGGGTGGAAAACTGGCTGGATGGACGAGCCCAGAGGGTTGTGGTGAATGGGGTGAAATCCAGTTGGCGGCGGGTCACAAGTGGTGTTCCCCAGGGCTCGGTATTGGAGCCAGTTCTGTCTAATATCTTTATCAATGATTTGGATGAGGGGATTGAGTGGACCCTCAGCAAGTTTGCAGATGACACCAAGTTGGGAGGCAGGGTCGATCTGCTTGAGGGTAGGGAGGCTCTACAGAGAGATCTGGACAGGCTGGATCGATGGGCTGAGGCCAATCATATGAAGTTCAACAAGGCCAAGTGCCGGGTCCTGCACTTGGGTCACAACAGCCCCATGCAGCGCTACAGGCTTGGGGAAGAGTGGCTGGAAAGCTGCCCGGCAGAGAAAGACCTGGGGGTGCTGGTTGACAGCCGGCTGAATATGAGCCAGCAGTGTGGCCAAGGCGGCCAACGGCATCCTGGCCTCTATCAGAAATAGTGTGGCCAGCAGGAGCAGGGAGGTGACTGTTCCCCTGTACTCGGCACTGGTGAGGCCGCACCTCGAGTACTGTGTTCAGTTTTGGGCCCCTCACTCCAGGAAAGACTTTGAGTTGCTGGAGCGTGTCCAGAGAAGGGCAACCAAGTTGGTGAGGGGCCTGGAGCACAAGTCTCATGAGGAGCGGCTGAGGGAGCTGGGGCTGTTTAGCCTGGAGAGGAGGCTGAGGGGAGACCTTATCGCTCTCTACAGCTACCTGAAGGGGGGTTGTAGTGAGGTGGGTGCTGGTCTCTTCTGTCAGGTGGCTGGAGATAGGATGAGAGGAAATGGTCTCAAGTTGCAGCAAGGGAGATTTAGGTTGGATATTAGGAAAAAGTTTTTTACTGAGAGGGTTGTCAGACATTGGAATGGGCTGCCCAGGGAAGTGGTTGAGTCACCATCCCTGGAGGTATTCAAAAAGCGTGTAGACAAGGTTCTCCATAACATGGTTTAGTGGGCATGGATGACAGTTGGACTTGATGAGCTTGAAGGTCTTTTCCAACCTAAATGATTCTATGATTCTGTGATTCCCTTGACCCCTTGGTTATTGTAGAACTTGTGGATTTCCTGTGCCGTGGTGTCACTGTCCTGAACACAGGCAGTACCTGCTGTGTATTGGCATTAGGTTCTTGGTTGGAGCCACCTAGTCAGTCATTGTATAGTATCTTTGCCAGCAACTGTAGCAATATTTTAGGACCCACCACTATACTTTAAAGCAGAGGAAGTGGGATATCCAAAGTTAGGAAAAACGCTACTCGGGTTTTGTGAAGATTGCTTTCTAGTGATAAAGGTTTCTGCTAAATTTTAAATATACTATTTAGAGGAGTATTGAAAATAATACAGTTTTACAGAATGAATAAATATTATTCATGAAATGTCACCAACTGGTGTCATGATCAGAACAAAAAGATAAATTGATGCTTCACCACTGTTAACTTGGAAGGATGAAATATAAACATCTTATTATGATAAGTGATGCAGTTAAAGATACTGAAACATCAGTCAGGTTTTAAACATGCCATAACTTTTAGTGTTATTATAAAGTCTAACAGTCTTTACAGCCAGCTGATATAAAAATGCCCAGAAACAGCATAAAATACATACATCAAAAGACTTTAGGAATGAATATTGAATGAAAAACTGTTGAGCTCCAGAATATCCATATTCCAGACTTTTCACAGATGTACCTATAAACAATTTTTCCCTTTTTGCAATAAGTAGTGTATGTCAGCAGACATTTTCTGTACCATATGAGTAATATCTGGTTCTTCATAGCTTTCCTCCAGTTTTCTCATTCCTATAGAGGCATTGGATACATAGCACAGTATGAGCCAAGAGTTTCTGGAATAACATTTGATTTTACTCTGTTTCATGACAATGAACAACACTTGTTGTATATACCTATGCATTCAAAATTAATGAAAAGGATTACTCATCTATTGTTTAACTTCTCTGGAGGATGGACTTAAACCATCTTTGAATATTTATATCCTTTCCAACATTGTAGGACTACTTGACAAATTACAGATTTGTTTTTTTTTAAACTATTCTTTCTTCTGCTGCTGCTGATAGAATGCATGTTATTTAATTAGTCCTATGGGGTAGTACAAATCATTAAAGGTGCAGTTCTTCTGTAGATGAAATGTATTGTTGAAATATCTCACAGCATGTGAAGACTATGTAAGTGCCTAGTTGGCCTTGAAATGTCTCATTTGGTTGCTTCGCTAAAACATTTCTCATAGGAATTCTTTGTCAGCATTTTCATAATCTGTTAACTTTTTTCCAAGTCTCACCATTGGAAGCAGAGGTGCCCGAGTAACACCATCAGTAGTTGTAGGGATATGAAGAGCCACTGCTGCTGTCAGTGGTAGTACCTGGCTGTGTTAGGACCCCTAAACTTCAAAGGGGTTTGCATACCACCAGCACTACAAATGCTACTGTTTGAGAGCCCTTTGTCTACACTATTTGGGAATAATGCACATTTCCTTTTTCTGTCTCAAACTAGACTAACTTAATGACTGTTTTAACACCTGGATAGATTTACTGTTGTGGAAGCTGAAGATGTGACCCTGGTTTTATCACAGAGAACTTTAATGTGTTTCACACTAGTGTCTGCTTTGTTGTTCAGAAAAAATGTGAGTTTTGGGCTGTCCTGTAAAATTCAGAATTTTATCATAAAAATCTTGGGTTGAGAAGCATTTGAGTTAAGTGGTCGTGTATTTAGTATGAGTGACCATTATGTCAAAGGCAGTAAGCAGAGCTTTGTGAACTCTGCAAATTTCGGTTCATGGAAATGAATCTTAACAGTGCAGGGATGGAAGTTACATCTTAACTAAATTTGAAGTTAGCCAAAACCCTATCCTATCACAAAAACCTGAGCAGTTTTGTTTACTTCTGTGGAGGAGGAGAAGTTAGGAGAGGTACTAATCTAATTCCTAATCTAAGTTTTTTTTTTAAACCTTTCTCAATAAAAAAATGTTCTGAAGTTAACTAAGAATATACTTAGCCAGTATTTTAAGTGAAGCATTTGGAGTAAGCGCATTATATAACTCTAGTGTTGATGCTTTTTAGCATGAAGATGAGAGCCTTAAAATGGTGAAATTGTAATAATTCTTACTTGTTTCAATAATTTACTAATCTTGCATTCCAGTTACTGAGCTTTTTTTGAGGAGATTGTAAGATAATATGTTACCAACACAAGTGGTTGTAAATATCATATTCCTCTGTACATTCCCTCAATTTGGACCATCTGCTGTCATCTAGTTTACAATATCCTGGTTCAATAATTGCTTCATAGCTTCCTGTTCTGCTTTTTTTGCATTCAAAAGCTGCCTATTACTACCTCAGCAACACTGCTAGAATATACCATAGCATTTTGGACAGGTTAACACAAAAATTTTGCATTTCTTGACTCTTGCAACTTTAACTGCAGAATACTGTGATTAAATATGCAGGGAGGTGGTTTTTGTTTGTCTGTTTGGTTGGTTTGTGGTGGTTGTTTTTAATTGTTTGTTTGTTTGGTTTTGGTTTTTGGTTCTGGGTTTTTTTTGGGGGGTGGGGTGGGGTTTGTCCCATCACTGAAGTTTATTTCAAGGTCAGGTCTAGATACTTGATAGAGATCTTTGTTGATACCTGAGGTCAAGTTAGTGGGAGTTGTAATTCATTTCAGTTAATTTAAGTTTGTAAGCTTGTATAATAATATCTTCCTGAGTTGATCTGTGTTTGGAAGCCTCTGTTGAAGACATTCCATATATCGTAAATAAAAAAAATTGGAGAAGAATGTTACTGTAATTTTTTTCCCCTATTAGGTTCTAGAAAATAATAAAACATCCTTTGGTTTTACTGGAAGAATAAAAAGAAATAATTTGCTTATCTAAGAATATATGCCGTTAGGTTATAAGTGTGCAAGATGTATGCTAAGCTTCCATCAAAATCAATTTTTCAATACTTGCTTTGCAAGTTTCACACGTTGTTTTAGAAGAGTGGGATAATACCAAAGTATCATACACCAGTGGGAGATGGTAAAGATGAAATGCTGATTTTCACGGGAATTGCTATACTGTGCATCTTGTGCATGTATAAACATTATCTATGCATATGTTTATGTATACATATAACATCAGTTTTGCAAACTGTTTGTAGTTTGCTTAATTTTTAAATTGAATTTGAGAAACAAATTCCATGCTTATTAAAATCCAGTACAAGAGTTAACCAAGTCAAATAGAAAGGTATGAATGATGTCATACAATACAATCTATGGTTCCATCTCTGAAGGTTATATACTATATTTCCTAGTAGACAGTATTTTTAAGGCCATACAATCCTGAAAACATGAAGTGAATTTTGTACATGTTACTGTAAATTTTTTTGCATATTTTAATGATACTTTTCAACAATATGTAGCACTGGGCTATTTTATGTATGAAGTTTGAATGTAGGCACTGTCAGAAAAACTTCTAACAGTTCTATTAAGTAAAAAAATATCTGTCACAGCAGCAAAAAGTTAAAATATTCTGTACTACTTTCAGAATGGTATGGAATATTTGTCCTTTATTATAACTTTCTTCAAAAGAAAATACTACTTGCAGACTAATTAGATCATCTGTTTCTTTTAACTTGTTTCATCTGGATATTGACAATTAGAGCAATGCTGTCTGATTTGTGTTGATTAGAAAAAAATCTTGATCCTCATTCTCTTGTATCTTTTCATGTCCTAGGTTCCTAAACCAGTAGACTACTCTTCACAACTGTGGTGAGTCCCTGTCTAGTCTTACAAGAATCTCTCTGAAAGAAGCAGTCATAGAAAGACAACTGTGTTTATTACAATTTAATTTATATTGGTTTAACCTTCCTAGGCTTCTGAAGAAGGCATTGTGTAATGGTTTGGGAAAGCAACACCATGCATTGCCTAGAAGTATTTCTGATGTAATAAAGTGCTTAATGATTTTGACATTTTGTTTACAAGTCTGTAGCTGTGCAGGCTTAGTCCCAGAGGTCTGAAATAGAATAGTAAGAGATGAACATAATATGAAGCATGCAAGTAGATCTTACATGCTAAGTGAATAAAGAAGGGGAATAATGTTAAGTACATCTTGTCTCATGAATAATTCTCATTTCCTTTAAAAAAAAAAGAGAAGACTGTGGAGATATAAAAGGACAGTGGATCGAAACTACAACCACTGCTGGTCTGGGCCTTATGTAGTGTGTGAACTCTTTATCAGAATTCACCTCACTTCTTAAAAAGTCATGGTGGTTTTGAGAGAACAGAATGAGTGTCACTTGTGTTCTTTCACTGGTTTTATGCTTTGTCATTTATATGCAAGTTCTGATTTCCTCTAGTTTGCCAAAAGTGAAATCAGAATCAGATTGAAACAAATACTGATTTTTCATAACAAGCCAAATAGAATGTTTAATATTTAAAATTGGTATTTTAAATTAAATTCTAGCATTTGCTCTATTTATAATTTGTTAGAAGAAAGCATATCATTGGGATCAGTTTGTCTTCTAAGGATTTGTAATACTTAACTGAAAAATTTCTTTAGGTTGAAACTTGCTGTAAAAAGTCATGTATTTTGTGATAAACTTCAAAATGCTTGTTCCCTGGTGTGTTTCATAAAATAACTATTTTTTATTTACAGCTCCCTTTTAATTGGTAGTGATGTATTAGTATGAAATTTTACATAGTAGTGTTCTGTGATGTTGACTGCCTTTAGACTACTTTGTAAAATGGTAAAATAAGCATAATTTCCCTGTAAGCTAGGTCACTTTCCTCAATTAACAGTTTAACCTCTAGTTTTGCAAATAAATGTCTGCTGACAGTCTCTCATGAAGTCCCACCCAAACCAGCAAGGCAGATCAAGGGCACAAATCTGCTTATGCAGTCAGGCTGCAGAATTGGTGACTTATTTGTCTTAGCTTTCAACTCTTAGCATCAGCTCTTTCAAATTTGGACATATTAGGCTGAAATTTTTTTTTTTAGTTGTGGATGTTTAGTCTACCTGTTACATTTTAGCCTTTAGAGGTTATGAATAATTATCAAAGCAAATAAAATAGTGCATTTGTAGAAATACAAATTTCTGTATAGGTCTTTTTTTGACCTAATATACTATCACTGGCTGATTCTCTACTCTGTTAAGATAAATCCCACTAGAACTCAGGAAGGTTCAAAGGTTCTGGACCACTGTTTTATTGTTTCACTTGCAACACATGATTCAGAAAAACATTTGGGTTTATGAGCTGTTCAAGCCAGTAGTCATTAAGCTAATGCTCAGGCTTGAGTACTTTCCTTAATAGGCATTGTGTTCAACACGTGCACAAGTACTGTTCTAATTAAGAATTCTTCCTGCCCCAGTGCGGAATTTTTTCACGCTTTATTCTTCATTCAAAGATCTGGAAGTGGCATTCAGTTGCAACTGATGTATTTTTAGGTCCCCATCATATGCAGAATATTGGGAGTCTGCACTGTATATCTGATAGACCTTTCTTTGGAGTTTTGAAAAAAATCATAGGCAATTTTTGTTGTTCTCTGTTCCAGGTTTGCAGGAGCAATGGAAAGATTGCAAGCAGAGAGTGAACTTATTAACAGAGTAAATAGCACTTACCTGGTGCGGCACAGGACCAAAGAGTCAGGAGAATATGCAATTAGTATTAAGTAAGTGTAATAAGATGTCCTACAGAAAGTTTTCCTGTTCGCATTTATGTCTAGATAATATTTGAAATAAATAAGGAAAAAAAACCCTGTTTCAATTTATATAATCATATGCGGTCTTTAAGAGAGTTGATACAGGAAAACTGAAGTTGCTGACAAAAATACCCAGGATTTATAGTACAAAAGTAGCAATGGTTTTATAATGCTGATGTAGCAAACAGGTCTACAAAAATTATGGTCTAGTATATTGGGTAAGAGTAAGCAAGTGTTTGGAGTGTAATGTGATCTGCTTCTCTGAAGTGAGTAAGAGTGTTTCATTGACTTCAGTGAGAACTTGTTGAAGCCCTTTGCATCTCAGACATTTCAGTAAAATGTGGGTTCATAAATTCTGTGGATGCAAATTATTGTAAGGGTCTTGTTTACTTTCATGTTGTTCATCAACATGAATATGAAAGTAAGAAATATATGGGAATTCCCAATTAGAATGAGCAGTTAGTTGTGACTTTTTTTCTGAATACAGATTACCTCTTCAGCTGTACTTTAATAAATATATTTGGTTAATTAGATGTCAGCCTTCTTTTGGCACAGATATACATTTTGTCTTAAGAATTTATTCATGTGGTGTTATTGGGGCATGCCCTCAGGTAATTATTGATTGTGTCTGATTAAAAACACATTTATATTCATAAGTTATTCATTGCCCACAGGTACAATAACGAAGTGAAACACATCAAGATTTTAACAAGGGATGGCTTTTTCCACATTGCAGAAAACAGAAAATTTAAAAATTTAATGGTAAGCATTGATTAGGTTTTTAACAATGCACAATTTTCTATGTAGCTGTTGCTGTTAGTGAGAGCTACTTTGGTTTGTGAAGTTACAGAAGGCTGTGAGAGTGAGAGATTTGAATTGTGTCTATACCTGCTAATAGGATAATTTTTTATATTTATGATTTATGTTCTAAATGATGGTAGTATGTGCTTAAAACTACACATTTATATTTAGGACTGGACTGTGTCCCTTGCAGTGATGTGGAAGAAAGGAGGAATTTGAATCCCATGCATTAGCCCACTATGCAGTTAGGCTGAATCTTGAAAGGACAATTTGATGTCTTTGGAAATCTTTCTCTATATAGTAATGATCTCTAAAAGTAGCTAGGTGAAGGTTCCTTCCCAGCCCAGCACACGTACATGTGTATTGCTGAACATAATACCTATTGATGTGTAAGTTCAGAGGGAGAAGGATATAAGGTGCAGCTGTGTCAGAGAGCCCAGAAAAACTCAGGAGAAGGCTGGTCTTCCTGCTCTTGGTGCACCAGGCAAAGAAGTGCAGCTAGAGAATGGGGCTGTCTAACTGCTAATAGCTCAGAAATCCTTGTTGGAATAATAGTAATCTGCAGTCAATATCGACTAGTCTAAACTAAAGCAACTGTGTGGCTACTTCGAACTTACACTCTGTGGCAGCAAACCACTCACTAGCAAACTATAGTAGTAAGACACAAAACATAGGCTCTCTCACTGACTTTCACTTCAACTATAGGCATAGTTCATTCCCAGAAAACAGAGTTTGGTGTTATAACTGCCCAGATCAGTGAGTTTTCAATGTTATGTCAGAGTCATCTTGTATGGGGAAGAAATTCCTTTTTTTGAACTTTAAAATTAAAGAATTTCTTAGCTCATTTTGCTCAGACAAGACTCATAAATACAAGGTGTCTGAATAAATTACATGTAGTGCATTTGTAAAATTTTACTGCTTAAGCATTTTCTGATGCATTGTTAAAGGAAGCTCATTCAATATATTTAGTGCAATCAATTGGATTAAAACTTACGCTGCAGCCTTCCTGCATGCATGTCCAAGTACTCTAAAACGATAAATAAAAATGAAGGACAATGCAAAAAAAGAGTAGGGAGAGAAGCTTTAAAACCAGGAAGCCTTAGAAATTATTTTAATCTAACCACTGATACTCTGTAAAGCAAGAGCATTTTACAAGTGGTAAAAAATCAAGCAGAAATCTATGCTTTGCCTGACCCTATTTGAAATAAGTGCTCATTAGAATGGGAAGAACATAAATTTCCTGATGAAGAATGCATCAAGCTGTTTCCACACTCTAATGTCTTCATTTGACACTTAAAAACCAGTGAAGTGTTTAGTGTCAGGGCTGGGAACCCTGAGTTCTTATCGTTGGTAGCCACAGAATTGTGGCATTCCTCAAATGCGTGAAGGAGATGGCTACTTAGTCTGCAAACACTACAAATGATTCACTAGAAACTAATGAGAACGTATGAGCCCTCTCAGGATCTTGACAAAGCATCTGAGCTGGAGTCGCATGCTGCCAGATATCTTCTTATGACAATGATGCAGTTTAATGCACTGATGCAGGTTTTAAAATACAGCTGAATGATCAGAGATAGTACAGGACACAAACTTGGATAAAACAGAAACAAAAAGAATATGCGTTGCAT
This sequence comes from Aquila chrysaetos chrysaetos, assembly GCF_900496995.4. Taxonomy (NCBI): domain Eukaryota; kingdom Metazoa; phylum Chordata; class Aves; order Accipitriformes; family Accipitridae; genus Aquila; species Aquila chrysaetos. The sequence continues at coordinate 19,031,407 of NC_044015.1, forward strand.
CAGAGAATTGAGAGGACAAAAGAAATTTCTAGTGTAAAGGCCTCATTGCTACCAATTTAGCCTTGTTAACATTCAATTAGGAAAAAGTCATTTCATCACTCAGTTTTAGGATATTATGAATTCTGCCCTTGAGAGTTAAATAGGCAAGTGGTAGTAGTCTTAGTACTGTTTGCATATGCTGTGGAACAACTGCTTTGTTCTGGGTTGATCCAAGAGAAAAAGTAACAGTGTCTGGAAAAAGAGAGGAACAAAAGTAGTCTGAGTAGAACTGGGAGCAGAAGAGAGACAAAGCCAGCAGCCATGGAAACCCCAAGTAGTGATCTGCAGTGACACAGTGTTCTGTACTACTTTGGAGGTAACAAAAGTAGAACAGCTCGTACGTAGTTCTCACAGTACATTTGAAAAACTTTCATAAGAGTAATTAAAATGTGCTGAGTGTGTAAAGCAGGCCAAGGTGCAGTGAAAGGTCAGGTCTGCTGCCGATGTGGATCATGGTAATGTTACAGACTCCTGGGGAGGCCCATCCACGCTGGCAGGGGCTACTTACCTTACTTACCTGTTTCTAAGCTTGCTACTGTGATTTTTGCAATGAATGTTTTAGAGGCTGGTTGTTTGTTGACTGTTTTCATGGAAGAATGGTATTAAAAACTAAACTTTTAAAAGCAACTGAATTTTTGTGACCCAAAGTAAATTTTTCCTCAGTTTCGAACTGTTTTACTCATTTTTCCAACAGATAAAATCTGTCCAGTTGAAATTCTTAATATCTTTACCAAACAGCATAATTCTTACAGACTTATGTAGTGCAAAAAGCTAACAAAAGTTTCATACTAATTATTTTTCTATTTATCCAGATATCCTACTTTGAATGCTGCTTACTTACAAATCACCCTCTCTGTTGCCTTGGTAATTTGAATGTCTGGGTACTCAGTGATGATATGTGACAGAAAATTTGGTTGCTGACATTGTAGCTTGCGTGCTGTGCTGATATCAGACAACAAAGCCCAAACAGTTCTTAGTGTCTGGGCCTTTATGCTTGCTTGGAGTGCCTGGCAGATCTCTGATTATGGACTGTTAAAAGCAGGTGTAGATTTTACTTAGCTTTGGACTCTGCCTTAGAAGCAGTTTCAGAGACTTGCAACAGCTTGCAGCATGGGGAGTGAAGTGTTCCAGAGTTCAGAAGATAATCTTCAGATTGTTGTCAAGAACTTAAGGTTTATGCACCAGATCTTGGACTAAATAATTTGAGAGTCGTTTTGTTTGGCTGATGTAGGCTGCTGTAAGCTAGTAATTTTGTTAAATTTTTTTTTTTTTTTTTTTTTTTTAACTAGAAGGAAATGATTGAACACAGTACTATTTCCTTATTTTGACCTAAGCTTGGCTTGGTCAACTTTGATTTTGGAAATCTAAATGTAAGTAAGTAGAATGGAGTGACTGAGTTACTGGTAGGAATGAAGGGTTTACAGTAAATACATTGCTTTGTGCTTGCATTTCTGAAGAGTGAAATCCCACAGTTGAAGTATCATTAATCAAATGAAATATGTTTGCCTTCAGTTGTCTGGTCACTTTTAATCTTATTCTAGGCTCTGTGTACAAACTGTGTGATATTGACATTATTAGGGCTAATTCAAATGTAAGAGACAATGGCAGGGGTTGAAGATTGCGAAGGAATAACACGAGCTGTTGGTATTTTGATGGGAGTTGCCTTCTTTAGAATAGAAGCTAAAGTAACTTATCTCCTTGAATAAACTATTTGAGCCAGTTTTTTATATTTTCATATATATGTGTGTGTGTGCATATATATGAAATATGTGGATATATATAAAATTTGTCTCTGTGTGTGTCTCTGTGTGTGCATATGTATGTTTATATATATATGCACACATAGACACGCACAGAGACAAATTTTTGGATTGGGCCCAAGGAGAATGTGAAATGGTGGCTTTTTCAGCGAGTGTGCGCTATCTGAAAAAAACCTCCAACCCCCCCCCCCCCCCCCCCCGCTTATTTTAATGGCAGAGCCTTGAAAGTTTTACAATGTCTGTGTATCTGCTCATTAAGTTGCTGTTGACTTATATGCTTACATGTAAGCCTTATGCTTTGTTTTGGATCTGTGTACTTACAAATGCATTTGTGGACAAACATCACTTATCATTGCAAAAGAAATTTGAGGAAACTAAGAAAGTTACCATTATATACTTAACAGGCAGCTGACCTTGCCTTCTGCCTGACTTCAGAAAAGTAAATACATGCTTAGCCTGGCTCAAAGGAGCAGTAAGTGTTGACTCTGACAATGAGGTTTTACTTAGAATAACCCCAAGAAAATCCAGTTAAGTGGCAGTGTAAAAGCAGTCAGTATTTAGGATACTTGATTTTTTAAAAATAAACGTGTACTGTTTATAATACATGTATTATAAAATAAGGTTACTTGTATGATAAAACAGTCATTGACTGTACACCAGAATGTTGAAAAGGATGTGATTTCAATTTCCAATGACATAGTATTTTTCCTTTCTGAAAGGAACTAGTAGAATACTATAAGCACCACTCTCTCAAAGAAGGCTTTAGAAGTTTGGATACTACTCTTCAATTTCCATACAAAGAATCTGAAAACTCAGTGGGACAAAGGAGTAACAGAACAGGTGGCAACTGTGAGTATTATAGATTTTTGTATATTATTTTCTCTCATATAAATATTAAAAGGACAAGGTACTTTGAACATCTTCATTTTCCATTTTTGACATATAGCCAATTAATATGGTAATGCTTTTAGCTAGGATTTTTTGAAGCTAAGCAGATTGAGATCTGCCAGGAGGTTTATAAACATGTCTAGCAAGTTTGTCTTGCTGCCAAACTTAAAATCTCCCTGATATTCAAAAATCTTTTACGCGTGCTGGTGAGAGATTAAACTGCATCCTGCCTAGTTTTTTCAGACATTTGCATACACGCAGCTACAAGTGTTAATAATATCTGTGACAATTTCTGATCCTTAAAAAGGGATTTAAATAAATCAGTCTTGTAGTGTAGCCTTATGAAGTAGCATCTCAGTAATACCACATAAATTTCCCAAACCCATTAGATTTACTGTATCATAATTATTTTTATGCCTGCCTTTTAACCTTAAATGTTTATTACAGGTCTCTAAGCTTCTGAAAGTTAATGAACTACTGTAGAGTGTAAATAGCAGTTAAGTTTTGAAGTTTAGAAGTAAACTGAGAAGATTTACAATGCATTAGGTATCCTTTGTTTAACCTATTACAACTTAAGTGGAAGTTAGCATGATTTTTAGGACATGTACAAGTTCAATGTTAATGATGAAAACTACCACATGGCTGGCCTCTGGGAAGTATGTAATGTTTCTGTCAGAGAGCAAATATTAGATTTGCAGTTCTGCAGACAATGGCTGTATCTTTGTACTGCAACAGATAATAAGACGAAAATAAAAATTAATGGGGATTTTAACAATATGAAGACTGCTGTGAAAGACCATAGAGTCCGGTCTAGTCTTTGTGATGATGAAAGCTGGCTGTGTTACTTTCATTTGCTGTGTTTGTGAGCTTTTGTTTATTTGCTTGCCTCTGTTCCATAACATTTCTTATAACTTTGGAGACTTTCTTCCTCTCCTAATTCAAGTGAAGATAATTTAGGACAGATGATTGTAAGAAACCAATGTGTGTGTCTGTGCATTTTGTTTACTCTGTCTCTATCTCCCAATTCCTCTTTATTCCTTCCATTTCTGTTTTCTTTGACTGCTTCCCAGGATTTCAGTCAGTTGTCTCCCTGCTATGCTGTATCTCAGTACATCTCTGTTCTTGGTGAATTTATCTGTCCTGTCCTTCTCCCTTTAGCTTGTGATCTCCCTTTGCTTTTCTCTTCCTCTTGTCATCTCTCGTGCTTTCCTCATCCCTTGCCTCCTTGCAGCATTGAGGCTTGAACTGTTGATAGGATATGCCCTGCTTAATTTACTTTGCATTTGCTTTTGTTATTAATGACTGTGAGCAGAACCAATTTGTTTTCTTTCCTTTCTTAGGCCAGTTACAACGTATCTATAGTGTCCACCAACTTATTAGTCTGGAAGAGCATTAACTCAATTGTTTCATGCTTTACAGGTGTCGTGGTTTAAGCCCAGCCGGGTAACAAAGCACCACGCAGCTGCTGGCTCACTCCCCCCACCCTGGCCACGGTGGGACGAGGAGAAAATACAAAGGCAGGCTCGTGGGTCGAGATAAGGACTGGGAGGGATCACTCACCTCTTACGGTCGCGGGCAAAAGACAGGCGCAACTTGGGGAAGAAACAAAACCAATTTCATTTACTACAAGTCAAAACAAAACAAGGCTATTAGGAAGCAAACCCAAACCTGAGCACACCTTCCCCCCACCCCTCCCTCCTTCCCGCCTCAACCCCACGCCCGGTTCTCTCTCCCTCGTCCCCCCGGTGGCGCAGGGGAACAGGGGATGGGGGTTGGGGTCAGCTCGCCACACCTGGTCTCTGCCGCTCCTTCCTCCTCAGGGGGAGGAGGACTCCTCGCTCGGCCCTGCTCCGCCGCGGGGTCCCTCCCGCGGGAGACGGTCAGTCCTCCACGAACTTCTCCAGCGTGGGTCCTTCCCGCGGGCCGCAGTTCCTCACAAACTTCCCTGGCGTGGGTCCTTTCTGCGGGCTGATCTTCAGTCGCACGCTGCTCCGGCGCGGGCTTTCCCATGGAGCCGCGGCCATCTTGGGGGGCCTCCGCTCCCCCGCTCCCCTCCACGGGCCGGGGGGGGGACAGCCTGCCGTCTCACCACGGGCTGCGGGGGCATCCACCTCCTCAGGCGCCCCTCCTTCCTCACTGACCTCGGTATCTGCAGAGGGGTTCCTCTCACATTCCAATCCCCCTACTGACTGCACGTTCCCCTTCTCAAATCTGTTCTCCCAGAGGCGCTACCGCCGTCGCTGACGGGCTCGGCCTGGCCCAGAGGCGGGTCCGGCTTGGAGCCGGGGAAGCTTCCAGCAGCTTCTCACAGGAGCCACCCCTGACCCCCTCCCCCGCCACCAAAAAAATCCCCGCGCCACACAAACCCATAACAACAGGATACAAGACTTATGGTATATCCTCATTACCTTCAGTCCACATGCCAAAAAAACCATCTCCTTTAACAAGATCTTTCAGGCAGTATATGGAAGAGCAAGAGAAATGAGTGTGGGATGCTCTCATTTTAGTCAAGGGGATGAGAAAGTGCATCTCTGCTGCAGTAAATACCAGCCATTTAATGTTACAAACTATGCTGGTGGGAGCTGGCAGGTTTTGTCTTAGGCCAAACTGATCAAAAACCCCTCTCAATTCTCAGACTCCTCATATAAAATCTAATAGATTTCCACAATTGTGCTAACCTACCTAGATTGATTCTGGATGACACTTTCATTTAATGGATTTGGCAGTTTTCTTTTAAACTGTTAGCATGTCCCCATGAACGTGGGGTTTTTTTTGTTTGTTTGGTTTGGTTTTTTTTTTAAGCAACATTTCCATGATTAACAGCCCATCTGTGAGTCACGCTGCTCAGTTTTATAGCTATCCTGTTAGTTTTTACAAAGTTAATGTTAGAATAACTATATATCTAGGCTGTGTAAACCCTGCTGGGCTGAATTTGGAAAAAAGTTGGTAAACTTTAGGCTGCAGTTTTGTTTCCCTAGTAGAGGAAGCAAATAAGTCATGGGGCAGTGGTTGGACATTGAGTTGACTTCATAGCCCTCAGTGAGAACAGCCACACAGCTGGTTTTTTGACCTCTTTCCACTTTCCCCATTTTTTTTCAGTTGTGCAGCTACTTGGTGTCACTTTCACCATATTTTAACAAGGATGGGGCTGAAGCTAGTGAATACAATGGACTTTGGCAGTTTGAAGATGATTTTAAGGAGGTTTTGGGTTTGAACTCAGTATTTTGCACTATACTGTTCACATGACTGTATCTGGATTTTTGATGAGGCCATCTTTTGAAAAAGACATCAGCTGCTTATTCAAAACAGCTGGTCTTTAGCATATATAATTGACAGAATAAGTGGGAAAAGTGTTTCTAAAAAACATGAGTTGAACCACTGTAGTCTTTGACAGAGTTGTATCATTTTCTGCTGGCAAAGTCTGAGCTGCTGTGAAATTAAATGGCAATACCAAATTAACTGCACTTTCTAGAACAATGTGAGAAAGGATTATATTCATCTTTTGTAATTGTTGTGTTTTCATTTACCCATTGAAGGAAAGAAAATGAAGTGGCATTTCAGTTTACTTTTGATTTCTGATGTGAATCATAATAAATCACCTTGTAACTTTTTAAATTTTCAGGGAATTTGATTCTCCCTTCATCATCTACTAGATTTTTAGAACAAAAATCTTCATGTTACGGAGATAGTTAATTTGGCTTTCCACTTTAATTAGAACTTTGCTTTTTAGTCTCCTGGTCTTGCAGAACTCACCCACTCCGTTCTGATATTTATTTACACTTTTAATGTGGTTGTAAAAGCTGTCAGACATTTACTTTTCTCAATATAGAAATTCAAGTTAATTAGGAAGATTTTTTGGGAAATGGTACATTCTTTCTTCTTAATTTTTCAGTCCTTTCCTCTTAATTTTTCAGTCCTAGGCTTTTCTATACATAGTATGATCAAATTTTGTTTGGCTACACGGAAGAATACTAATTCTTACATTAGATTAGAGGGGTGATCGACCATTTAATGAAATAAAGGCAAAAATGGAAGAAAAAGTTGACATTCTTCTACAGAATAGTTTTTGGCACTTTATTCTAATCTGCTGATGCAGAGCACAATCATATTGAGAAATCTGGGTCTGAAATTTAGATTTTAATGTAACCTAAAGCATGAAGCCAAATACTATTTGAGTGACTGTTTTTCATCACCTGTAGACTAGGGGTAGGTACATTAACTAGTTATATCACATCATTCTACTACTTAATGCATTAACTGTGTAAAAGTATCTGTTACTAAAGTAAAATAAAACAAGTGTCACTCCAACCCGTAAGGAAACAAAAGAACCCAGCCTTTCTCCTTAGAAGCCAACACCAAAACCCCTACCAGTGACATTTAAAACCAGACTATTTATCTGTAGAAATCTAGTAGGATTTCCTTGCCCACACAGGTTTAGTTGTCCAGAATTTCACACGTAAAACCAAACCTCCAGTTATATCAGACAGAAAAATTCTCAAAAATTTAAGATAAAGTGTGGACAGGAAAGGACCACCCACCCCCTATATAGCACCTAACTTGTCTTTATTCCTGCAAGCTACTTTTGCACACCATCATTGTACTTCTGTAGAAATAAGGCAGTTATTTTTCTCTAAGAATGGGCACACTACTTCAGTCAAGTTGCCCTTTTGGTTTATGTAATGTATTTCCACACAGAGCTGTCACCTGGGGTTACTAGCTCCAGTATAAAGGAGTTCCTCAGGTAACCTCATGCATTCTCAGATAATCCATTTATTATTAGAGGCGGAGAAAGGTTCATCACTGTGAAGGATCAGAAGGGAGTTTCTAGTGTGCAAGAGGTCCTGGAGTATGTTTCTTTTGTATTCCTTTGAGATCCTAACCTAAACTGCTGTTGGTTTGTGTTGTGGGTTTTTTTAAAACAAATAACCCATAGCTTATGAATGTTAAAATACAGTATTGGTCCTGTTTATTTTATTTATGCTGGTAGTTTCATTGTCACAAACATATCTGTTCTCATCCAGATAAGATGCACAAAGATGTATCATTACCTCTGCCATGGATTCTTTGTTAATTCCTTGCATAAAATAGTTCTAGTCATCATTCCTGCAGATAGCCATTTTGAAGCAAAATGATTTTGTTTCATGAGTAGTCACAAGAATAAATTCAGGGAAGCAGCTGTATGTGATGACTATAACCCTGCTACGTTTTTAAGGAACACTCTTGTTCAATAATTATAGGTATTAGTAGGCATAATTTAGAGGCTACATTATCATTTATCCAGTTGAAGATGGACTTCCATTTCCAAATCACAGCTGGGAGCAAAGATCCCAAATTTATTAGACTTTGTACACTCTGTATCTTAATTGCCTTTTCAAAAGAGGGACAAAATGTGAGAACATGTCAACAAACTGTAGTTCCATTCAAAGAGATTTTTAGTTGGTTTCATCTAATTTTGTATTTAAAAATATGTTGACCCTAGGTTTGTTGGCAGTAGAGCAAGTGCACCTCTAAACTTTCACCCGAGGAAGCTGTTAGAGGGACTAGGGTGATGTGTTGATTCTGCCTACGCCAAACTTACGCTTTTTTTTTTTGCTTGCTCAAGGGTTTTCTCTCAAGTCAGGGAAAACTGCAAAGATGAGCAATACTGTTGGGCCTTAGAGGATGTAGTTTAGCTGTGCAATTCCTATTGATGTTAATGATTATCAGGGCAAAATGCATGATTTTTCCCATGCATGTTATGAGACCCCGGTTCAACTGGTACTTAGGCTATATTCCTAATTAAGGGTGTGTGACTAGTCTTCCTGGACTCGAGGAATTCTTAGGTATGCATGAGTTCCTGCTTTTGGACCGTTAAGAAGTGGGGTACACAAAGAAGAAGAAAAAAAAAATAATCTGTTAAATCTGAAAAAATTTGCAAGAGTCTGCAGTTTTAATTTGCTTCTCTGAAGGCCTGAATGGGTGCCTTCTTTCTACGTTACTCTTTGAAAAATGCAATTGTTAAAAATTAAATCATAGATCCAAGTTTTCTAGTTATTATAGTCAATTTCCTTCCAGACATCCTTAGTAGGGAACCTTAGTTTCCTTATTATCAATGAATTATATAGTTTAAAAACTATATTTAAATCTTGTGCCAATATTTCAATGTTCTTTTGCTTTTCTCTTTTTCTCTTTCTTTCTCTAAGCCCCTTCTTTGTTCTGTGGGTTTTCTTTTGTAACTCTTCCAGACTACAGCTTTGTTCCCCCTTCCTCCACTCCTTTCTGGTCAGGTACTGCTTTACTGCTTTTATATTTCTTCTAAATTTTCTTCTGTTGTTTCTGTGTTCAGCAAGCGAGGGAAGGGACGAATCTAATACTTCAGTTCTTCTCTGACTGCAAAAGCTGAGTTATTTACATGTTATTCTTGGAGCGTAACAAAAATTAAACTCTTAAACCTTTGAAAAAGTGTTTATTACAATAAGAAGTTTGAATAGGTGTTGCAAAGCTCAATAGTTGCACCAGATTCAATCAATGATCACTTGACAGTTAATTTGTTACGTAGTTGACATCTATGAGCTATATGTATTTTAATGTATTTGTTCAAATGCACAAACCTGAAAATTTCACTATTTGTAGTTAAATAATATATTCGTCCCATCCCTGCAGCAAACATACTGCAGCAGCATCTTAGAATACAGTAGGTTTTTTGTAGAAAATGCTTTCTTTATATTCTGCATTAACATTGTTTAATTAATTTTACCCATCTGTTTTCTAAATATTGTTTTCTTTATTCTCATTTAGCCATCTCTGGCTTTAATAGATGGAAACATTTTAAACTAAGACTGCATAAAAATGCGTAAAGTAGTAGCAGTGGGTGATCTCAGTGCATCAGTATGGCTATGACTTGCTCTGGTCTCTAAGACCTAGTCTTCAAAGAAGTGAACTGTACTGCTGGACAATTCAAGAAGAATTTTTGCTAGTAGGAAGGTAAATGCCTTCAAGGAGCATATGGAAGGAGCTACTACTGTTGAGAACGCAGCATTCACTCATGTTACACTGACATACCCCTGTGTACAGGGGATGGAGGACTTGGACTAAGTTGTGCAAATCAGGATTGAGGCTGGCTTTTGCACTAGGGAAAGGGAGGTGTGCAAGCATGGATGTAGTCATAATCAAGATCTGACTAGGAGATCTGAGTAGGCAGTATGTTTTACACCTACCCCACAGAGGTCATCCAAATTGCTTAGTGCTCCAAGATGGACTCTTAAGGTTTTCCATAGTTTCTAGAGGGGAAAAGGACATAGTTGGCAGCTCAGTATTAGAACAGCTAGCATGCTTACTTGTGCTGAGAATGTCTTCGATGAGCCCTCCCTCAATTCATGCCAGGGATTTCAATCTCAATGTCCTATACGGCTCTTGAATATTTTGCCCCTCAGTTGTTCAATGTTTTGGAGTCTGTTTCTTCCATTTCTATCTCCTTACATAGATTTTTTTTTTTGGGGGGGGGGCGGGGGGAGCAGATATTTTTACTTCCTTTCAGTAGTCACAACACTGACTGAAAATTCAGTCTTTAAGGCACTCTTCCATTTGACATATATTTACATAAAGGGACACATCTGTAGAAAAGATGAATAGAAAGCCATTCTGGTATAGCCATTTACCCTGTGGTCATGACATTCATCTGGAATGTCTGAAGCTCTCACCTCATTCGAATTGGAGAACACAAAGGAGTTAAGTTTTGGCCCTTTATTGTAGGTAACTACTGCGAGTTTCTATCCTTTTGGGCGAGATAGAAGATGACCTCTTTCCTTCAACTGCACAGTACTTGATCATAAAGTCGATTCTTACTGAAACTGGTATCTGTTCCATGAAAACAAAATTGTGAAGTGGCCTACAGTGATAGAACAGTAATCAAGGCTCAGGGTTACTTTAAGCCTATCATATGTTCCCATATATTCCCATGCATAGTTTCAACAAATTATAATTGTATTCCTTTTTTTCCTATGAAAACCTGCTCTATCAGAAAATTCTTAAGTAACTGTAACAATAAGTAAGGATTCAATGCCTTGCATATCACAATATGCTGTGTAAAGTATTTCTTTATACAAATACAAAATACTAAAGGAAAATATTGATTAGTAATTCTTAATTTAAGCTTTTCAAAATAACCAAAGAATTTTCTTACATTAAATGAGCAAATACTTATTTCATGATATTACAAGTATTTTTTTTTTTCAAAAGGATCTTCAGAGCTGGCTTAGTTCTGCTGATACGGAAGTTGGTAACACAGGAAAAGGGTTAAGCCGACTACTGAGCACTACTGGAGGTGCTGCCCATGCTTTTATAATAGAAATGAGGTTTGGTTAAACGGTGCAAGTAAATGTACATTGCTTCAAGAAGCATGGAAACGAACACACAAGAGCAATCTTTAGGGGATATGGCTGCAGAATTACTAGGAGGCCATACCACCAGGAGAGAGAAAAACCTACTCACAGCTTTTATAATGATACATTGACCCTTGTGAAATTTAAGCACAGGCATAAAAGTGAGCTAGACCAGCCTGCTGTGATCACATGGAACGTCTTGTTTGCACCCCAGTTCCTTCATCAGTGGCCCAAACTAGTATTAAAATTCATTTGCAGCACATGTATCTCACTGTCAATGAGAAACTTTTCCAACATACTCTAGTGTGAATCAAAGCTGACTGTAGTTCCCTGTCTTTTCTTCTCCTCCTGTTTGTAGAAGGAAGGGCTAGGTTAAGCAAAAGTATGTTTTTCTCATTCACACATGTACCTTTTATCCACCTCCCTCAGATTTCTCACTCTATTTCCTGTTAATCCTCTGAGTATCTCCCTCCTAATACACAAGGCTTATTTATTACTGCTTTCTCAATAGCTTCTTTTCTTTTTTTCCTTGCTTTTTCTTTTTCCCCCTCTTTAATTTCTCATTCAGATTCTCCTGTTGGGCACTTCCTTTCCATCAATCTCTGCTGTTAACCCCGTTCTCTCTCTCATTCCTCATTCTCCCTGTAGCTATCCTCTTTCTTTTCATCACTCAGTGTTTATTCTCTCTCCCACCTGTACAGATGTCCTTTCTACATGCTGACTGTCTTCCCTCAAGTTTCATTTATCCTGGGACAGCTTTGATTGGGAATTCAGGGCTGATGGGCTCTACTCAAGTTGGTTTTGTGACTGTGGCACCAGAGAGATATGGTTAATATTTTTTCCAAAATTAGCACTGTCATTTTCCTGTATTCCATCAGTCTTCTGGCTTCCTTTTATATGTTTCCTATCATGAGCATCACTTTTATTTGAAAATATGGATGTTGGATTCTAAATTAATCTAAATTCTGCTACTTGCTGCCTCAAGACTTTTGGAGATATATGGCTTTGATTTCTCTTGCTTCTTTTTCCTTTTCGTCTCTGGCTTCACAACCTGAAAAAGAGATAGAAGTCCTCCTTTCCCCCAGATCTGCCCCTCTTTCTTTTTCTACCCTGATTTTCCTCAGCATTTTTCCTTTTTATTATTCTTCCATGCATTTCTTTGCTCCTTAGTTCTTTTCTTCCATGTTTTCCCAAATTTGTTCATCTTTGCCTCATCTAATCTTCTTCCTTGCCCCTTTATCTCCTTTATAGAATCTGAAATGATACCCTGTTCCCCAGAATCACTCCTTGCATCCTGCAGTGCTTCCCCAAATCTGCCAGTGATGTTGCTGCACACCTATAAATGCTTACTGACCTTACAATCAATAACTGCTCTTTTTGTTTTTTTTTTTTTCTTTCTCCAAAATAATTGCTGCCCGTCATGTGCTCTTTATCTGTAAAATTGATTCCTGCAATACTGATAAGGTATAGGACATAACATTCATGTCAGGATCTAAACAAGTACTGTCTACATCTGACTTGCTTAGAGGGGGAAAAAGTATGCTTGAACTTCAATATACTTAATGTATCACTTAGATTTTTACAACATCTTTATGTTGTAAATATAAGCAATAAATTGAGATCCTGATTCTCTTTTATACGGCATCCTGTATCAAGTATCTGATGAGCAAGCATACTCTACATAAGTAGTCTGAAATGCTGGACTAAACTTTAATGGCATGATATAAAAAAGGGCATGATCTGTTGCCAAAACAGTTTTTAGGCATTCTGTTTTTGTGATATATCTAATAATATTTTAAATATAGTATTTGTTGTTATTTTAAAATAAACTCTTTGTATTGTCTCTGTAAACTAAAAATATTTGAATATATAATGATTTTCATATATTTAATACTATTATGCAAAAGCCTCTGTTCCAATAAAATGTCCCTAGTGGGCTCAGAAGAAATCTTAAATGCAAGCAGAGCTGAAACTGTCAAGATTTTCTAGCTCATTTGCCATGTTTTGTGTTCCTGATTTAAATTAAAGGCAACTAGCTATGAACTTTTAGTATTACATTGTTGAAGGCATTGCTAAAACTAGACTCTTAATGGTATTTCCTAAAGATGATTGGGAATTTCTAAGAAATTGGAAAGTGTTCTGAGAAAAAAGATGATTATATGTACATTAAATCAAGTCATCCATCATGATCATATGATGAATTCTTCTAAAATCTTTTCAGTGGGAAGCCTGCTTGTGCTTGTAAACTCTTATCTACAGTGACTTACATAGGAAAACAATGGCATTAGTGGAAAACAATAAAAAAAAGAGTGCTTTGGACAAATAATCCAACTACAAAATGCAGCAGAACAGTAGATGTTTTTCCTAAACTGCCAAGTCAAAGGCCTTTATCTTTTAGGTGCCATGCCCACTTTCCTCTCATTGGAAGAGTTGAGGATTTCTTTTGCAAGTTTGGGTGTTCTACGTCAGGGTTGAAAACACACTTTCCTATAAAATTATTTGGGAGAAGGGGGTTGGTTTTTGAAATTAGGCTTTTTTCACATTTGCTTTTTTAAAATATTTCACAACTTTTTATTGCTTAAAATGTCTGGGTTTTACATTGGCAAAATACTTACATTGATGTAGATTAAAATTTTTAAGTATTAATTTCACTGAAACTTAGGAGAAAAGTTTGTAAGGATTTTCTTCATGAAAAGTTTTGTAGAACAAATTCATTGGTGATTTACAGAATAAGCTCCTAAAAAGAGTAAATTTACATCAGCCAATGTTCATGCAGATTGTAACAAATGATCCATACAAATTTCCTGTGGAAACTCTTTACTTTTTTGCTCATGCTGATGTTAGCTTCCAATTTTAAGTGCATTAATATTTAACTTGGGAGTTGTTTTTGAAAGAACAGCACCTTATTCTATTTGTTTTGCTTCATTAGAGGTTTAAAGTTAAATCAACTGTAAATGCTAATAATTCTTTTGGAAAGAAACTAGTGACCTGTAAAATATGTTGATGCATGTAACTGGCAGAAAGTTTTATTATGAAGCACAAAAATACAATAATTGCAAACGTATTTAGCAATTTTGGGATGGGGATATTTTATTTACAGTTCATCTAGTTTGACTTTTTTCTAAAAATAAAAAGAATTTTTTTTTAACAAATCCCATAAAATCCCTTCAACTTTTACACCATTCACCTATGTTTAAACCTTCTTGATCTGTGTAGTGCAGATGCTTTCACATTTGCATAAGACGAATGGCAGTGTATGTTGTTGTGAAATCATTGTTTTATTTTTTTACAGTACTGCTATATACATGACTTCAGTAGTCTTCAATTAACAAACCCTAATAATGTTAATGTCTGTTTCATTTCAGTGCTAAGCCCGAAGGTGATAGGCATTGCCATAGCCAGGTATGACTTCTGTGCAAGAGACATGAGAGAGCTGTCCTTGTTGAAAGGGGATGTTGTAAAAATTTATACAAAGATGAGTGCAAATGGCTGGTGGAGAGGTGAAGTAAATGGAAGGGTAAGGTTGGGGTTTTTTTGTTTTCCTTTGTTTCATTTCTGCCTTTGACAGTGATTTTGTAAAAAAATAAAGTGTGTTCCTACATCATAAACCTTCTTTATATATTTAAATTCACAAGATACAACATGTTCTCATTTGTGTTTCGTAGGAGCCAGGTAGAACTCTTGCCAGGCAGCTTTCCCAGCATCTAAATTAATTGGTTATTTAATGTGACCTACTACACTGAATATTTGGGCAAGATTATATGGTTGGAAAATAACCAGGATTAATAGTACAGCTACAACTAAACTTTCTTGAACTGTGTTGCACACATGTATTTGGGGTCAAAAGCTCAGGTTCCTGGTGCTGTGAAAGTCTGTGTAGCAGTTTAACACAGAATGAGTTCCACACCTTTCTGCCAGACTACAATGCAATGGAATCAGCCACCTTTTTTATAGGAGGCTGCTTCTTTGATCTCTAAAAATGTGGCTCATACGAAGAGGTGTATTTAGTAGGGATTTTTACAAAGTCACTTTACACTGCACTCTGAGACTTGCATGGAAGTAAAGTTTAAGTTTTGACCTATAAAGGCTATATTGCTTCAGTCTTAGCATATTGCTTGCTCTTTAATGTAGATTAGTCAGAAGTATTTGAGGCTGCTGTTTCCATATCTAAAGGGCTGAGATGCAGGGTCAAGGAATGCGAGGCGGAAGAAAGCAGATTGGCTGGAAGCTGGAAATGGAAGTTGAAAGCCTGGTTGAAGCAGATGTCCAGATTTGCTGTTTCATGCAATTTGGAGAATTTTTATTTTTATTTTTAATGTACATGAGCCTGGTTATAAACTTGAAGTGAAATGGTCAATTAGACAAGAAGAAATAGGGAAGCAGAAGAAATAGTGGTCACCCTATATACATTTTACGTGTGAAGAAAACTGAGCATCTCATTCTAATGCAGCTACCCACATCCTAAAGGATGCCCTGTTATGTGCTAGCATTCTTTCACAGTCTGGACTTGAGATCATAAGCTCACCTCTGGAGATATTTTGGCAAGGTAGCCTAAAACAAAATTTACGCAGTTATTCCTTCCACTCATGCTCTAGGTTTGGTTTTGAGGTCTTTCATAAGCGTTAAATTGACTTAGATATAAAGAAGTCTGAGTGAAAAACCTAAATCAGATAGATAAGACAATAAGGAATATATGATATTGCTTCCCTGTATGTCTTATATAATCCTTATTTGACACATCATTAATTTCAGACTGGAGATAGCATTATAACTTATGAAGTATAAAACACTGGACTCTGCCTTCCAGTTCCGTCTTATTTAAATGGCAGTGGATTTTAGCTCTGTGTAATGCAATCAAATCAGTTGCTATTTCCTTTGTAAGAGGATTCCCTGGACCTGACTGAAGCCTGTTAAATATATAACTGCTCATTCAAAAAATAGCAGTATCCTGCCTGTAGTAAAGCTACTGCTGCTCTTGGCATTTCTAGACTTATTTCTGAATGCTTAGACTTCCAATTTGGGCAAAAGTGGTTTGGGTGGGATGGGGCCATTCGGTTTTTTGTGTTTTTTGTTTGTCTGTCTGTTTTGGAGGGAGGGGGAAGAGAGGTTTAGTCTCCAAATTGTCATATCTGCAAGTTATTCTTTTGTTTAGGGTACTTACCCTGACTGTGGCAGATCAGTCAAGTTTATCTTGGTAATCTTATTCTTATATTTACTGAACAGACTCATCCTTGTTTTGCCTACTTCAGCCATTTAAAAAAAAACTGTGCATCTCATGTATTATTTTGTTCTGCTTTTCCCCTTTTTAGGTGGGCTGGTTTCCATCAACTTATGTTGAAGAGGATGAATGAATTAAAACCTTTCCTCTGCTGACCAGCAGTTTCAGGGATTGTAAAAATTTAATATCTTCAAAGTGTTACTGGTTTTGTTAAGTATTTAAACAGCAGCATTTTTGTCAGTCTGAACCTTCCAGTCTTAATGTTGGAATTTATACAGAAGTTTGTGCTGACAGATTATTACCTTGCCCAGAGCTGTGCAAGAAACAACCTGCCAGTTTGCCATCACTGGGGATCAGTACAAAGACCAACCCTCACCTTCCCAGAAGATCTCCGGAAAACAGATTTCTTTATGCTCCTTTTCATTTCACCCTGTACTACACCATGAATACTAGCTATGGCTGAATATTTAATAAGTCTCTTTTCTTCTAGCTAACATCTGTGATGGTACAAGGAGATGAAGGCTTATTATTCCTTATCACTGCATGCAGAAAACAAGAGTTCAGTCATTCCAGTGGGCATAAAGTACAGTCAGTAGACTTGTCTTGAAACATCAAACTACTTCACTTTATCACCTTACAAACAGTTTTACACTCATAAAAACATTCTGAAGGAAATATGTAGTAAACATGAGTAGCATTCATGCATATATAATTAGTTAACTGACTACTTTGAGGTCCTGCCTAAATCGTCTAACAATTTGTTGAAAGACAACATTTTAAAAAGGTGTAGTGACGTGGTATTGCTTGAACAAGCATCCACAAAATGGAATTGTGGGATCCTTTCTTTGTCAGTCTTTTTGTGTGAGGTTTTTTCATTTAAGCAGCTGACCATAAAAGTGCAACTGAAGAGAGTCATGGCAAGATGAGTTTTAAAATTTTCAGCATTAACATTAAATCAATATTGTAGACCTATTCTGTAGGAGAATATACTAATGGAAGATGATGTCAGTTCTCAAGAACAAAACTGTTTATCTTAACCGCTTGATTGATTCAGATGAACTTCGATGCTTCCAACCCTAAACTATCTTTTCCTAGTTAAACAGGAGTTTCTATCACCTTTTGTGCTCTTACAAAGTAACGCAAAGGGAACTTGCAGATTTACTTTGTGCCCTTTCTTCTCTTGTTCCCTGGGATGTTAACGGCAGTTCAATGAGTGAGTGGTCTTGTTGCAGTGTTATGAGCATCCCCAAGGAAAAAAGTGCCTAGGTTAGCTAGCCTGAAACATCAGGCCTTGTAAAGTGGTGTCCACCCCTTGGTGAGGCAGTGTTTTAATATATTTATGGAGGGTCAGAAGTGCTGTAGTTATAAGCTAAAATAAATGCGGATGGTGTCTTCAGATGTGCAGTTTTGAATATTTAGATAACATCTAACCTGGCTTGAAAACTTCTAAGAAAGTAAGGCTCTTAAATGCATTTTGTTTTTAGGGTGATGTTGACCAATCAAGAAAGTTAATTCATCCTGTCCCACATCCTCTCTTTTGCTTTTCCCTATCCTCTTTTCACATAGGCGTCTTGCAATTAGTGTGCATAGATACAGCACAATTTAACACTGCAGTTTTTCCCACTCTGCAAGCAACATAATATCCACTGTTGGTCCACAGAGCAGAATCTGCTGGTACATATTTCGGATTCTCTTTGGCTGTCCCCAATGTTCTTTGCTTCTTTCTGGCCTCCTCCTGGCCCTCAGGAAGGACCAAGCACAGCACAGAGGATTCACAATAATCCTCTTTGTCTCTGCAACTATCTTACCCATCTGCTACACCTCGCATACACTGCTGTGTGACCAGGTGAAAGAGAGGCTCTTCTAATTAGAAATCCTCCACTTGTGAGATTCAGCCTTGCAGATGAAACTCTGCTGATGCTCTAACTTTTCAAGGATTTACCTCAAAATTATGTAAACTGTGATTGTGTTGAGTACATTACTTGATGGAACAATTGAGACCATTTGTAAATAATGTAGATTATGCATAAAACATTTTGTAAATGATGTGTACAACAGTGTAGACCAGAGTATGCTGGTTTTGATCTTTTTTTGCCATGCAGTTCTATTGTCTATTGTGAGCTTGATCCTATATTCCTTAAGTAGATGAAGTTGATTCTTTCACAGATTTGCCTGCTCAAGGGGTAGAGGAATAAGCTCTGGGCCTGTGAAATGTTTAGTGCTTTGCTGTCATACAGTTCTGAGAGGAGGCAATTTAATTCAATATGAGTTGAGAAATACATCAGTCACTTTCAGCAGCTTGGTTTTAGAATAATTTTGAGTAGTCTCGCCATCCTGAAGTTGCTGTAAAGCTTTTAAGCAATTCCTGAGTCTAGTAATCGGCCTTTGATAAGAATGAAAGCCATAGCTAAATTTACTTTTGTGGCATAAATCTACATATCATTGTCTATGTTTAATGGCCTGTATTGATTGAGTTAATGCTGCATCTTAAACTATATTTTGAGTACCAAAGACTTCCTAAATATTCTGGAGTGTCTCTTTCATGTGCTGCTTTTGCCTGTATGGAGGTTTTGTTGTCATGCAATAATGGAGTTTCAGTACTTTAATTTGTACTATTTTGTAAATATGTTAAATATAATAAACTGGTTAATTTTTTGTTTAAGGGTATGCGTCAAAATGCGTAGTTGTCTAGTATGAAGGTTGTGCTTTGTCTAACCACCTTCTCATAGTGAGCAGAAGTTGATAATGTTCTGTTTTGGTTTCCCAGATTTGTATAATCCTTGTTTAGCTGTAAAATGGAGCTGTCAATGTAAATGGGATAGTATAGCTTTCCTTGAGAGCTTTTTGTTGTCGGGATAATTTGCCTTCTGCCACATCCAGGAAGGTGGTGGGGGTTTTTGTTTTGTTTTTTAGCTATGGAGAGCATTGTGGAATCAGTCATATACTATTGATTTTTGTCTGTCAGAGATTATACTTGTAGTTTTTTGATTGAAAAGCAGTTGTTCTTGAAAAGTTTTCTTTTATGTGTCATGTTTCATAGCAATGTTCTTTCTCTTCCACCTTCTGCTTTCTCCCTCTGTCATATGTGAATTAACATGCAAATTCAAGTTGAATTGAGCTCAAATCTGAAAATATAGTCTGTGTCTAATTTCATGGGCTACTTGATAATCTTTTCATGGTGTAACCCGTTCATGCATTTTTTACGATATAACATTCATTATTAATATGTTTATAAAAATATTTCTGAACAGGTGAATTAATTCAGGAAGGTCAGTGATGATGTGATTGCAGTGTTGTTTCATTCTGTCCCTTCTATTTTTCAGTAGCAGAGATTTTCTTGTGGAACTGCCCTTCTAACAGATAATTATTAAACTTAATGAGGCATTTACACATCTCTACAGATGTAAGGCATAATTTTCCTGTCACCCATGAACATATCGCATAACTAAGAGTCACACCTAACGCGAGATGCAAAAATGTTTCTCAATTAAATTCTCTTGTTAACAATATCACACTCAGTCACAGACATTCTCCCTCCCCTTATATGCGAGAAGAGATGTGTGTCCTCTGATGGGTGAGAAATTGAGAAAGCACTGTAATTAGGGCATAAGAACCACTTGTGACTGTGTTCTGAATAATTTTTTTCAGTTGTAAGGCTTGGAAGCTTATTTGAAAATCTCAGCTTGAAAAAAAAAAAAATCTAACTTGAACAATGAAAATTATGCCGACCAGGATACCTTTTTCCTTTGCCTCACAGGCAAGCTCTAGGTGCTCTATGAAGGAGAAGAAAAGGTCGTTTCTCAAGGTTTTAGCAGTTCATAAAGGTGAGAGAGAGGTGCTGTCTAGAAAAAAGTGGGGCTTGTTTATACAAAATACCCCGCCTCAGACCTAGGTTTTGATCTGTTGACTTCGATGTTCAGTGCAAAAATGTTTGTTTCTATTTCACAATCAATATTGCCAACACTTTGGAAAAAGAGCTGTAATGGCAGATATAATTTATGCACTAGCACTGTCATACAGTTTCACCAACTGTATTGACACTACAGTAAATTAACTCTTATCTCTTTGCTACAAACTGGGCTGCTGAGAGCCTTACATTACTATTTTACCTGAAATTCAACTTCTGTTCAGAGACCACTGCTTATTCCATTTAGGCAACAGAGGAAGCGCTCCCGCCTCTCCATTTTATTGCTGAGCATGACATTATATGATATGGAGTATCTCTTTGGTTAGTTTGAGTCATCTACCTGGTTGTGTCCCCTCCCAGCCTCTGTTCGCTTGGGAGGATGGCACAGAGTAAGAAACAGAGAAGGCCTTGATGCTGTGCAACACTGTTAGCAATAGCTGAAACATCAATGTGTTGTTAGCGCTGTTTTTGTTGCAGATCTAAAACACAGCACTGTAAGAGCTGGTATGAAGAAAGTTAATGCCATCTTGGCCAAACCCAGTACAGCAGGCATAAAGTTAAAATGACAGGTAGAGATGCTGTGTATATGTGTAATGCACGGTGCTTTAGCAAGCCACAGTAGTATCTGTTCTCATCAAATTCAGGTAGGGTCATTACTGGCATACAACTTTGAATCTTGGAATGTATTCATTTAAGAAGTGAATACATTCCCTAGCCTTTCTTGCAATGTGCCATGGAATTTTAGCTCTTACCTAGATGTCCACTATATGGAGGAAGGGTAGTTTTGAGTAATTTAACTTCATAAAGCTGTGAGATGATATGTTAATAATACCCACTTTTTCACAAAATGCTACAATGTATGATGCATGTATAAGTAGCTAAGAGAAATATAGAAAGGATTAAGAATCAGAAATTGACTGCAGAAGGGTGATTCATTGCATTATCTTAGCAACTTCTTTTCAAGAACAAAGAGCCGTTTGTTTTTATAGCAAATGAGATTTGGGTTTCTAATTTAGTTTTATAATTCCTGATCTGCTGCAGTGTATTCTGCTCATTCATTATAATGATCTCTGCTGCTTACATGACTGTGAAGTTAGATTTTATTTAATAAGCCTCCTGAAATGTTTGAGTTATTGGTGACTTTTTCTAGGTTACAGTTTCTTACCTGGTAACGTGCTTTTCAGAAGATATGTGAGTTCATTTTAAAATGTTGCAATCTGACCTTAAGTAAACTTAGAGTTACAACAAGTGGCAGGTTCGGAGGTGGCTGTTTGCTAAGGGGCGTGAGGCTGGTTTGCTTCTTTCAGAACTGTTTTTTCATATTAATAGTGTAATATATGGCTTTAGGAATGTCGTGGTTTAACCCCAGCCAGCAAGTAAGCACCACGCAGCTGCTCACTCACTCCCCCCCCACCCAGTGGGATGGGGGAGAGAATTGGGAAAAGAAGTAAAACCCACGGGTTGAGATAAGAATGGTTTAATAGAACAGAAAAGAAGAAACTAATAATAATAATAACACTAATAAAATGACAACAGCAATAATAAAAGGATTGGAATGTACAAATGATGCGCAGTGCAATTGCTCACCACCCACCGATTGACACCCAGCTAGTCCCCGAGCGGCGATTCCCCACCCCCACTCCCCAGTTCCTATACTAGATGTGATGTCACATGGTATGGAATACCCCGTTTGCCAGTTTGGGTCAGCTGCCCTGGCTGTGTCTCCTCCCAACTTCTTGTGCCCCTCCAGTCTTCTTGCTGGCTGAGCATGAGAAGCTGAAAAAGCCTTGACTTAGTGTAAATGCTACTTAGCAACAACTGAAAACATCAGTGTGTTATCAACATTCTTCTCATACTGAACCCAAAACATAACACCATACCAGCTACTAGAAAGAAAAGTAACTCTATCCCGGCTGAAACCAGGACAAGGAAGAGCAGAAATAGAGAAGATCGGAGAATAAGAAGTAAAAAGTTGATACTTTACCATATGTGTTAGAAACAACCTGGTGTGTGATAACTTTTCTAAATGATTGCCCAAAATATTAAATGTCTATTGATAGCATTGGATTAGAAACAGAAATTCTTGAATGCTTCTGTATGGGAAGACTTTGCTAATGTGGTAGAGGGATCAAGGACCCTTGGACTTGGTCTCAGTCTTAACCAGATAACTCTATAAATCTGTCTTCAATGAGTCGTATTTTTTCCCAAAGCAATTAAAAGGTTTCCTCAAGCAGATGCAATGTTGTTCCTAGGATTATAATTCTTATGCATGTGTAAAGCTAATGGAAATATGTATAATTGAAGGAGCTGTTTTCTCTTGTAGTTTTACAATTGGTGTCCCTGTAGCTTCTAAGCTATTAATAATGTAGAATGTGCCAGGAGACCGCTACCCTACTAAGTTACTGGGTGATGTACAAACACCTTTCCTACCTCGTCTCCCAGATAATTTGTTTTTTGAATCCTGAGTTTGTTTTCCCTTCCCCTTCCTGTCAAGTGCTATTTAAAGTTGATATCTCAGAAAGGCCAGTTAGTTAAATACAGTGTGAACACAGTGGCTTGGGAGCTTATTCTCCTTTGCTTCCCTACTGCCTAAGATAGTCTCAGAATGGCTGTGAGGATGGTGTAGAAGACTTCTTGTTTTAATCTGAGAGGGGAGCGCTTACCTCAGAGGAATTTGTAGGCCAGTTTTATTCTCTCGATTTGATGTATCTCTGAATATAGCTTCATGAAACTTGGACTGCCTTGTGTTTGTGATGGATGAAAGAATAAATTCTCTGGAACTGTGTGTTCTGTAATGTTTTGGGTGTGACTTTTTGGTGTTATCTAATTTGAGGGTTTTGGCTGAAAGAACACTTGAATGTACTACATGCTGAAAGGGAGGCTTGTTTTCATTCACCCTCTCTTCCCCCCTGCTCAAAATCACAAAGGCTCTTACAAAATTCAACTGAGGTGTGGTACAAGTCAACATGCCCAATCCCATAAGTATATAAGTTGTCAGGAATATTAACGTGGAGAGAAGAAAAATACAGGCAGATCATAAAAGCAACCATGCCTGATTTTTGTTTTGGCAATATTAATTTTTATTGTTGACAGAAGGGTGGGATGGGACTTTCATTACCTATTATATCAGCTGCTTTATTCCCTAGAACAATTTCAAGTAGAGGATGCAATAGCAGGTTTTCTATTCATATTTTATTTTAAAAAGAGAGATTTATTGTTTTTACAATTGTGTAGCAATGTAAGCATATCAGTATGGATCAGGTAAAGACAAGAATTAGTAGACTAAAAGGCAGATTGCTCTCCAAATCAGTATGTCACTGTGACTTTTTCCACATAGTAAGCTGTGGAAAATCCAGCCCCAGCAATCTAAACAAAATCTAGATACAGGTTTTCAGTCTTTGCAACTTTGATTAACACTTTGGGGGAACATACCTTTTTTCTACATTTTCCTGAACATGGGAATGCAGTCTTAGTCTTCCTGTCACCAGAGACTAATTACAACTCCGTGGATTTGTACAGTAAGACCAGATGCACAAAACCCTTTTTATTTTATATCTTCTGGGGCGTGCCAGTAAACACTCATGTAAGTATACAAAAGATTTCTATAGAAAATATTTCTGACCACATTCTTTCTTTTGCCTACTACCCCAAAGAGCCACATGGCTTTAGAAAAAACAAACTTCCAAAAGCAATGATTCCCTGCTTGCACATTCTTCTCTTGCAAATCTGTGAGGGTCTCAGTCTGTGTATAGGGAGTTAAGTTGTATACCATGCTCAGGGATGTCCATTTCAAATGTGACCTTCCCCACATAAACAAGTTCTTGTCAAGAAAATCCTTGTCTAGAAAATATATCTAAAATATTTTCAGGTGATGTCAGGCAAGCATGGGCTGTGAGTGGGCTGGAGGATAGGATTTTAAATCACCCAGATACTGATAAATTGGTAATTTAGAAAAGAGGATGGAATTAAATAAGGATATCTGTGGAGTTATATTTACAGGTGGAAAGAATTGTCTATACCAGTTAAGGCTGGGCAACTTCTGGCAAAGCAGCAGTACTGCGTTAGAAGACTGAGGGAGAAGAGTAAAAGAGAATCATGGACAGAGCATAAGTTAACAGGATTTTACTGTGAAGAAGGTAAATACTGTCTTGGTGTATAGTAATGGGAACATAATCTATAAAATGTGAAGTAATCATTTAGTTAATTTCTGGTAAGGCTTCAGCTGAAGTACTTTGTCCACCTTTGGGCACTAAATTTTGTAGAAGATAGTCTCATTGAAAATATTCCTGAAGAGACTAACAAAGAAGTGTGAAGAAACTGGAGTTGTTTGAACCGACTTACAGAACAGACTAAGGGGAGGGTGGTGATAATAGCATCCGAATAAGTGAAAAAAGAGACTGAACTGTTCTGCATAGTCAATGTAAATAGTACCGGAAAAAACAAGCTTGAACTGGAGCAAAGAGATTTAGTCTTTAGGGAAGTTTTCTGAATATCAAGGTACTTGGATGCAAAATTGTCTGGGGAAGTTGTGGAATCTCCAACACTGAAGGTTTTTAAGATATGGTTAGCTAAATGTGTGTTAGGGGTAGTTTATATATAGTTAAATATGCCCAAGATACATACCACATGTTCTTTTGGAGCTCCTGCTGTACTACCTTTCTGTAATTGCCTTTCAGCTCTGCAGTGCTTCAGTTGACTGCTGGTGTTTGCCAAAATCCCATAGAAATATTGTACCAATGTAGAGAGGAAAAGATACACGAAAGGTAATAAGGTGAACATCAACACAGAGCTAGCAGGTTGCTAAATATGCAGAGTTTGAATGTTTACAAATTAAAACAGTTTCTTCAGGACATGCAATTGGCTCATACTTAGCTCGCAGTAATGTAAAAATGGTGTAAACCCACAGTCTTAAGAGTTGGTTCACAGTAGGAAGCATGAGCTAAACAGCATTATTACAGTTTATAAGTTTATTTTTGATAGAACATACTGGTGCTGCAACATATGCAGTGTTGTCAAAATCAAAACTTGTCTTAAATATGCATTAATTTCAGGAAAGGTTAAGAAGGAAGGCAGCTCAGAAACCGTGTCTTTCTGCTCTGTTCCAAACAGATGGAAAATGAAAGATCTGAGAAAGAGATGACTGCTTCAAGCATCCTTCCCTCAAATCAGCAGAAACTACATTTTTATAAAATAAAACCAGTTTGTTTAATTCTCATGTGGAATTTGCAAAAGTACTACAATATTAAAATTTTTCTGTAAAAGAGAGAGTGGCAAACAAGCTATCAGCTTGACTGTAATCTTATTTTAACGTCAAATGATTGAATACTAGTGCTAAGATTAATTCTACCTGGTGTCTGAATGCATCTTTTTCTTGTTTGACTTTTTCTAGATTAATAACAAATAACAGTGTTAGCTTTTGGCATGGCACCCTTTCTCTCTGTTCTAAATGTGTATAAAGAGATGCAATGGTTTGTCTTACATGCAGCTGAATTTAGTCTCAATTTTTGGATTGTCATGAGTATTTTTTTAGTTATCAGTGAAATAAATCAACAAGCACACAAAACAGCTCTAGTCCAAATAAAATGCATCTAGTCAGTAAGACTAATAAACCTAGGTATTTTCTCTTTCTAGCTCTTCATCAGGAATGCACTGTGAAGAGAAAAGTTTTATTTGAATGTCACTGTGCGAGCAATTCTAATTATTAATAGAATTCATCAAACCATTTAGTGGTGTAGTGACATTAAGTAATAATTAATAGACCATGTGATGTGTGGCTGCATGAAGTGACAATGATTAACCTGTGACATAACAGAATGTGCCTGGAGAACAACTGGCATGCGATGTGACACTGTTTCTTCTTCCTTGTGTCATTGGAGTTTGGCCTGTCTCCACTCAAAATGAAACTGGGTTCAAAATCCAAAACCTGTTAACGTGACTGGTGTTTGGAGCATATACATGGTTCGCTACATATCAACCTGAGCTTTGACGTGGTGGTTGAACCTCTTGTCATTGTGGCTGCTTATTTTGGAGCCGATATTAACGGGTTCTTGTGTGGCTCCACCCTGCCTTCAAAGAGTTGGCAAAATGTCAGGATTTGCTCTACTGATGTATTAATTTTTTTAATAAATTCTAAAAATTATGTTATCTAGACACTAAAGTTACAGCTATATCTGTACGATAAGATTGTGTTACATAGTATGCATTCAGATGTGCATACAGAATATTCTTTGTAGTCTGTGTGGTTAGCCAGTATTTAGGACCTTGCTGCTTTTAGAAGATATTGGTGGGTAAAAAATACCGTATTTCACTGGCACAGGCAGTATACTTCTGAAGAATATATGAATTTTTCCATTTTCCAGACCAAGAATCAGTTCTCTTTCCAGACATTGAGGTTTCTCGTGAATACTTTGTTAAAAGGGTGGGGTTTTTTAATCTCATTTGTGGCTTTCTTCTCTGCCTGTATATTTGCTTCCCTGGTTTCTTACGCTTTTTTTGGCTACTTTCTTCCTTTCCCTCCCTCTAATGACATGAACAAAAGAATACTTTGGTCAATGCCTCATCCCTGTTTTAGGAGGCAATACCCAGAGAGGCCTTTTGCCAGCCTGTGTTAAGTTTTCACAAGAAGTACCTTGCCTTGGGCATTGGTTTCTTATTATACTTAGCAGTGCAAGAAGCATTTAACGTTTGTTTTTTTTCATATAGTCAGTGTGACTGTTAGCAGACCATTAACTTCAACTTGTTGAAGTATACGTATTGAAGCAGCTCGGAACACTTTCCAGCACACTAACGCAGCATGGTGTGTATATGTAAAATATAAGAAACCCTATAGAATACAGGTAGTAGCAAATTCAGTGGCAAAACACACACTTGATCAAGTATAACCAACATTTCTTCTGTTTTTTTGAAAGTGAGCATTTCTTGTAGATATTTTATTTTTCATTTTTTTCTCTGCAAAAATATTAATGTTCTATATTGAATGTTTTGGTGAGAACAGAACCCAAAGTAGAATCACAGTATCGCCTAGTCAGTAGTGGCATTTTCTTATGTAAGAGTTTATAGGACACTCTGGGTTTGGCTTCTTGCGAGGCTGGGAGGAAGTTTGTTGTAAGAGGGAACTGAGCACTCATTTTAACAACATTTTGTCGAGTAATGGAACTTTCCAGAGATTTTATATTATTTCAAGATATTTTGTACAGTCCTACTGAAGTGATCTATTGTGATCATGCAACAAAGTATCTTGTTATAAGGAGGGGGAAAACTCTAAACTGAAATATCCTTTAAATGTATAGGGTTACTTTCAAGATCAGAATTCACTGTTAGACTTTCTAGCATAACACTAGAATCATACTATATTTTCTTTTAAGCTTCTAAGATGAAGAAAATGTCTGAAGCAGAGACCATGGGGGATGTAGAATATAGCCAACAACCTCAGAAGCAGCTCAAGCTTGACCAGAACTGATAAGTTCAGGTGTAGTGGTGGACCTTTCATTGTCAAAAGGACACAGACTGGTGGAAACTGAAGCCATATGGATCAGTCAAGATGTGTGCTCTTGAGAATTATTCAGCTGCATGAGTTTTAACAGAGATGGTGCCTGAGGCCATGTCTTAGAGTAAGTCATAGTTCTCTGCCAATCATGTGAAATGACTGTCCAGAAAATTGTATTCCAGCTGCATCTCAAGCAAACTGATCTTCAGTGCATAGGGAGGAACACATCAGCATCCTTGGATCACATGCATGAAAGCTGAGGTTAAAGACATAACCCCAAAGTTGCACAGAGGCCTCAACTTCAATTACTGCAGTGGGAGCCTAAAAGCTACAGTAATCCTAGAGTGTCAGAAATAAAGTAGACCAAAAATCAAGATCTATTGCTTTTACCCAGCTCTGTTGTCCATTAAAGGAGATGCTTTAAGAACAGCTTTTGGGAATTTGGATGTCTGATATTTTTCACAAAATTCCCTAGGATAAGGATGAAGGATCTGCTGAAAAAAGTTTGAGGAGCATTAATTGTGACTGTCTCCTCCCTGTTTAGTATTATTTGCTTGGGGTTTCTGATTCCAATAGTAAATGCAGAAGAAGCCCAAGTATTGCTACATTTGTTGGATTCAGTTCCAATTTACCCAAAGGGCAACAAAGCCCTGTTAGCTGAAAAGAGACTGCTCTGTCTCTCTGTTCTTGAATTCTTGAGATGGAGAAACTAATGTAATTCTTACTGAACATGTTAGTGTTATGAATTTAAAAAAAAAAAAAAAAGCAACTCTCCATCTATGTACTTTCATAATAATAAAAGATGGTCAACAACTGTCCTACATGTAACAAAGTCAGGAGGTTCAAATTAAGCTTACACCTCAATGCAAACATACTGAAATGAAAGACATGCAGTTACCAGTACTGAAGAGCTGTAGGTCTGTTCATAGAAATGTTATGAACAAACAAGGTGAACAGAAGTATGAAACTGGACAGTTGAAATCTACAGGTGCTCAGGCAATTTGCTGACTTGAATGGAACCAGGATTTCTTTATGATACTGCAGTCTCAGACAAGACAATGTTCACTTTTAAAGGCACAATAAATATTGCTGAGAATTTGTAATTTATGGGTATTGCAGAAATGGTGAACAAGGATTCTAAGATGCTCTGTTTAAATCCCATAGAGAAACAGTTGTAAACTCTCCAGGTTAACGGCTGTGACAAAGATTCCACTTGCTTTGACTGTGTTTCCTTCCTCTAGTATGGGCAGAAATGGTCAAGGGCAGATAATTATTCTTTCGGTGGCAAAAAAGTTTTGACCAGCCACTGCTGCTGCCTGGAGTGCCTTGGACCAGTGAGTGCTCACTGGTTAGTAGTTAGATAAGTGTTTTCATATTTTTAGAATTCTGCATGTACCTAAGAATTCCTAGTAGGTATACAGAAAGGACAATATAGCAAAAAGCTGCCTGAATTGTAAGTGATCATGTTTATCAAATTTCTTTTATTTTCCTCTTCTCTTATTTCTCTTTCCCTAATCTTTCTCTTAGGAGCTGTTGAATAGCATGTTCTTTTATGTTATTTGTATTGTCAGACTTGGAAAGTTTTTTACCTGACAAAGAAAGTGGCTTAGTGGTTCCTATGTTCTATATGAACTGTTGATTTGTTTAGCTTGCTTCCTTTGAGGTATGTTGATATGTTACACTGGAGTCGGGTGACTGTTTACAGACAGTATTCACAGTAACTGAATCCCTTGTAAACAGCCAGTACTTTTGCCTGGTTTTACATACAAATCAATAGTCTTTTTGCAGCTGAGCAGATCATGTAATTTCTAATATAACTAAACAAGCAGCAGCATGAAGATGTTATTGCCTAAAAACAGGTGCTAGAACTAAACAAATGGTTTTATTGATTCTCTTAGGTTTAATTAAAATTTCAGAAAATCCCCACCCTGTCTCTTTGGCCTTGTGAATTATCAGTACAGCGTAGGCATGATTTCCCTATTAGTTTCTGGTACATTAAGAACAAGTAACATCATATTTAAACTTATGGGGATATTCTGCAATGTGTATACGTGGGTAAAATTGATACTTGTAGTGAAGAGATTACTATCCCGAAGGCTTTTTCTTTTTTAAGGTCTCCCTCTTCATAATAATGTTGGAATTTGATTGATTTAGAGAATTTGAGAATTCTATTGCTGAAGAAAAGCATAGTATTTGTGAGGGGTGGGGTGAGGGCTCTGTGTGCGCAAGAAAAGTATGTAACAATGACAAAGCAATGGGCCTGAACAACAGAGTATTTTGAAGACTGGATAGAATGCAAACAGATATTTTAAATTCACTTCTAGGAAAACACCTAAGTTTCCAACTACTGCAAAACAACAGTTGATCATCAGTAAGGTGATGCATAAGTCAGTGGGTTGTGAAGAGCTGCTCTAATGATGTTTCCACCACCTATTTGCCCCACAGCTGGGACAAGGATCTTCTGACTTGTTTGGCAATGATTAGTGGCCAGCATAAAAAGAACAATCCCACAGTCTGGATTGCCCAGTACTACAGATACACAGGCAAAGTCCACTCACGATTTGTATCTGTTATTCCTCAGAGGGAGACAAGGACTACAACCAGTGCACTTGAATGTAGGAAACCAGACATTACTATGTTATTAAATGCATGCTGGAAGATGTTTAAGTCTGTTAACTTATTATGCTTAGTGCAGTCCTACAGAGACAGGATTCAGGGGAAGTTTTGATCAATATTCTAATCATTGCTGTGGTGGAAAGACTGCTGGCTGGGAAGGCAGACATCTCTGCTAGAACTGGGGAGAGAACAGGTTGGTTCAGGGGCACCCTACAGTGTTGTGGTTTAACCCCAGCCAGCAACTAAGCACCATGCAGCTGCTCTCTCATTTCCCCCCCCACCCAGTGGGATGGGGAGAGAATTGGGAAAAGTAGTAAAACTTGTAGGTTGAGATAAGAATGGTTTAATAGAACAGAAAAGAAGAAACTAATAATGATAATACTAATAAAATGACAACAGCAATAATAAAAGGATTGGAATATACAAAACAAGTGATGCACAGTGCAATTGCTCACCACCTGCCAACTGATGCCCAGTCAGTTCCAGAGCCGCGGTCCATCCCCCCCCCACTCCCCCCAGTTTATATACTAGATGTGATGTCACACGGTATGGAATACCCTGTTGGCCAGTTTGGGTCAGCTGCCCTGGCTGTGTCCCCTCCCAACTTCTTGTGCCCCTCCAGCCTTCTTGCTGGCTGAGCATGAGAAGCTGAAAAAGCCTTGACTTTAGACTAAACATTACTTAGCAACAACTGAAAACATCAGTGTTATCAACATTCTTTGCATACCTAACTCAAAAGACATAGCACTATTAGCTACTAAGAAGACAATTAACTCTATCCCAGCTGAAACCAGGACAAGGGTACAGCCTAAACTTGCACTGGAAGGAAAGAGACATTTTAAAAGAACAACATACGATTCTAGCACGCAATGTCCCCATAGGAAATACAAGTCAAGTACACCAATAAATGAAAGAGGAAAATGCCATGGAAGGCAGTAAATAAAAAAGTAATTGAGTGGAATATTTAGAGAGCTTAATTTCAATTACTGAAAGTGAGAAAATGGCATACTCCAAAAGTCTTGAGGTTTGGAAGGAGACACTTGTAGTGCTTACTGTTCATTAGTCCCCAGAAAGGGTGTGCTGGAGGAGCACAGCAGCTGGCCCTGGAGGACATGGCCTTGTTCCTCGTTTTGGTACACTGTATAGCTTCAGTGTTTTCAATAGCTTGACAGTTTAAAATTAATTTAAAACTGAAGAATTAGGCCATTAAACCCTAAATTTGGTGGGAATGGAAACTCCCTAGGAGCACTGCTGTTCTCTGGTTAGCGTTGAAGCTCCTCAGGCACCGAGGGCACCCTAGTCTCAAAAGCCCTGTAACTACCATTTCCATTTGCTTTCGTGGCTTGTACTGCATTGAATGCCTATTAGAACTAAATTAAGGTCAGTCTATTACTGATAATTCCAGTGAAGTTATACACTTCTGTCATCTCTCCTACAGTTTTCACTAATAATTTCATGTTTGATTTTGGTTATATTTTAACATTTTCAATTGAAATGGCAATTATTCTTTGTCAGAACCCAGCCATTACTCTTGTCAAAAAGACATACGATGCATTAGCTTAAGAGCGATTGCTAATAACTACATAGGTGACATTCGGTTACATAGGATGGGCAAGTCTACATATATCTTTGTCAAGTGGTCAGGGTTTGCATACGCTGTAGTTTACACTATCTGGGAGCACTGCCGAACTAATAATGCAAAACCAAACCAAAACAAGTTCAGTTTGGCTTTGATACCATTTTGCTATAATTAACATCTGCTCTCTTCTGGGTTCATTGAACTCTTTTTATGTTCGTGTTTTATAACTGCAACTGAAATGAGCTCGCTGAAGGGGGTGTGAGGGGGAGCATTTGGTTGCCATGTAGTCTCTCTAAGCATTTGTGATGACATAGCTTTCCGATTACTGGGAGGAAGGGACCAAACAATTTTCTTCTTGCACTGTTCCAGCTTGTGCAAGATATCCTTTGGTTTGGTAGACCCTACTATCCTGCCCATGGTATGTTTGCTTTCAGTTGTTATCCCGCGAGTATGTTTTGGAACATGATAAAACATCCTGTGTCTTGTTTCACTGCCAGTGGACCTGGGGGCCAGATTTTAGAGTATTCAGATGCATTTGGGAATCCCATGTCATATCTGCATCTCTGGAGCTTTAAAAATCAGGTTCCACTAATACAGCTGAAACAGGCCCAGGTGTTTTCTCTGTTAGAACACGAAGGGTGGGAGTTTGCATCAGCTGTGCATGAGGGAGGGGAGTAAGCTGTTGTGCTGGTATGATGCAAATATGTTTTATTTCCCTATGAAGAGAAAAATTCTCATGGCAAAGATTTTATTTATTTATTTATTTTAAGACTGAGGTGTGCAGTGTTCTTCACATCTTAACACTCTGGCAGGCCTCCATTTTCTCACAGAGTTTGACTTGATACATTTTCTGGATAAAATTGTGACTACATGAAAGTCGGTGACAGAACTCTGCTAGCAAAGTTCAGGAAATGGGATTTCACACACTAAAACAGATGCCTGTGTTTGTTATTTCTACTTTCAATGATTAGTATAGAGACGTTAGCCATGTAATTTGCCTTTAATTCTGTGCTGCTTTGCCCTTCTTCACCTCATTCAACAAGAAGAAGGAAAGTAATGGATTATTTTACTTTACTTTGTCGGTCCTTTTCATTTTCTGCCTGGTTTTACACAAGACTTCTATACTGGCATAGCAGTCACCACAGGAGGGTGTTTAAACATTGTGACATCTCAAGTCCAAACCAGCAATGAACAGTGTGATCATTTATATCTATTTATCTGAGTAAGTTGTACCTATAAGTTCCCTTTAAGGCTTCAGGAGACCCATATGATGCCCACCGCCCTCTTTGGTCTGCAGCAATCCTCTGCCTATCAGCTTGTCCCTTTCAGAGTGACAGCGTTGGGTTTGCTAATCTTCCTTCCTGCATCTCCCTGTGCTGCTTAAGGGAAGCGTATCCAAGACCCCTCTGACTACTTTATCAATGTGTCCTATTTTTATCTACCTTCCTACTTCCCAGTAGTACCTGCCCAGGCTGTGCTGTCCTTTGACAGTCTATTGTCAGCACTCATCCAGTCTTACTGTGTTGGTATAGTGCAGTACTGCATCTTGTCTCTTTACAGGGACTTCAGGGGTAGGGACAGACCATTCCTTCTTCTCAAATCATGTACTTCTTACTGACCAGTTCCTGCAATCACTTGCCTTTTAAAAGCAGTGTTCCATATTATGCTTTTAGTTATCTAAGGTAATCTAGCTAACCTGGCACCAAAACATTTAAAATGTCCCTTTTGGAGAGTAGCAGCTTTCAGCTGATAACCAGGGCTCTTCAGTCATCTTTAACATTCTTTTCCAAGTGATCATCCACATGGAAAAGACTGGTCCTCAGATGCACACACTGAAAACCTAGTGGCAAAAAAATCCCCATGGACAGCACTGTGGGTATACAGGATGGTTTCTTCCCAGCTGTTACTGCAGTGCTTCTACCAGCATGTTTCTACCTCAGATCACCTTTAATTTGCATCAAGAAAACACAAATCCTTCATGAAAGAATCCCACATGGGTGTGTCTTCTGTAACAAGACACAGAAGTTGTGAAGACAAACTGGCTGCAAAATTTGCACAGAGACTGAGTTCCT
Organism: Aquila chrysaetos chrysaetos; assembly: GCF_900496995.4. Taxonomy (NCBI): domain Eukaryota; kingdom Metazoa; phylum Chordata; class Aves; order Accipitriformes; family Accipitridae; genus Aquila; species Aquila chrysaetos. The sequence continues at coordinate 19,065,332 of NC_044015.1, forward strand.
AGAAATGCAAATGTACATAACCTTATCATTTCCTTCTTAATAAGATATGAAGGGATAGTAAATTTTTCCTTTCTACATCTTACAGAAAACCTCTCACTTGCAACCGGAGCAATTAGAACAAACCCCAAAGCTCCAAGGCTATGGCAGCGTTTCTGTCAATATTAAGTAAGAACTTTTTTTTTTTTTTTAAATGAACAGGAGCTGATTTAGGAATTTAGACTTTCTTGTAATGTGGCCATTTGAAAGCTGGGGGGCTGGCTTTCCAGCCAGTCCTTACCCTGGGGGAGTTTGCCTGAACCCACGACTATTGTTTTCATCTGGGAACACTCATGTCCATCTTTGAGGTTTATTCAGTCACTGGTACATTAATGAGATGCAACTTTGTAGTTGCCATTTCTTGAAATCTATGGCGATTAAAATTTAATTAACAAACAAGCAACAGTTCTCATCTGTTGCAATTCTTTTTAAAATTGTTTGCCACTGGAATCTACTTCACAAAGAATGAAAACCCAGAGCTGGTCAGTGAATGGCTGCAGTGCCTTACAGTACCAGCAAGAAAATGAAATGGAAGTCATAGGCTGGAAGAGGTGAAAGTGCAGGTATGTAACAGAGTAGTAAAAATTTTTCCAGCAACCTTTTCTGGCTCTCTGAAGACAATGAGTGCGATGATGCCTTAACTTCAATGGGAACAGGAGCAGGGCCCCAGAGAAGAGTGGCGGGATCCGTAATGTAACTCCCCCCTGCTAATAACTCTGTTAAATAGCTTTGGTGTTGGCTACAGAAGTACCAGCTGCACACACTCTTGGCTGGAGAAAAAGAGTTGGGTAGATATGAATGTATGTGGGAACATCTGGTGTGGAAACTAATCAAACTGCACAAATTATTTTCTCTGTGTTATTGCTTGATTGTTCTTCTCTATGCCAAAAAGGAGAACAGGAGGTGAGTGTCAAACCTCTTCAGACAGTGCAGCAAATCCTCCTAAAAGGAAGAATCTTCCCCCGCCAAGATTAGTTATTTTTCTTGATTTTTTTTTTTTTTTTTTAGGAAAAGAAAAGAAAAAGCAGCTGCTCTTCATAGGATGGGTGTTTCCCCTTCCCCCCCATGCCACACATGTACCTGTGCTATGCCTGTGAATATAGGCAAAACCACTCTTTTTTAGTCATTTATTTTCCTGTCTGACAAGACATTTCCTTTCCCCCCGTAGTCCGCTGCACTCATGTTCTGCTCTTGCAGCAGGAGTGGTTGGGTTCCTGTAACAAAAATCAAAGTAATATTTAGCATGGCAATATCAGAAGAACAACTGCAGATACCCTGGCAATGCTTATTTCAGATTAGATAGGTATGTAGTTTTGAGCAATATATTATCTGCTGTAGTCCAGTTAACCAAAGCTCTGCATTATTTGTAACTGTGGTTTGCCTTTACAATTCTATGCCAGCTTGTCTTAACAGAACACGATGCCGACACCACGTCACATCTAATTAAGTGAAATAATTGTCTTGCATTGCTCAAGAGCTGTTGCCTAAATTACACAGGCATTAGTATGCTTATGTGCATCCGGATGGTATTCAGATGTTTGGTTAAACGGAGTGTTATTTTCCTTGTAGCCACAAGATGTCAGGCGAATGTGAGTAAGGAGTGATACTCGGGGGTTAGAGTACCGTGCGTGTCTATGTATGCGTATATATTTATATATACGTGTGTGTATACGTAAGTAAAAATGATGATGAAGATAATGATTAAAACTTGGATTTTTAAAGGCATCTAAAGAAGCCAGACAATCAGTGCTTTCTAAAGCCCAAAGACTTTGATACTCACTTTCCTTAGAATGATTTTAAACCCTCAGCCCTTTCTCTGTTGTGCTAAGACAAAATCAGGCAGAAAACCTGCATAGTGCCGTGTTCTGTGCACTGGGTGCAAGAATTTTGAGTTTGGCCTGTTGTCCTTTGAGTCAATGGCCCCAGTGACTTCAGCTGGGAGTGAAGGTGTGCAAATAATGTATCTGAAAAAGCAGCCAACACAAGGTTCTAAGAAGGCTTTATAAACACCAGCACCCTCCTTCACCCCCACTTGCTTGGCATTGTTGTAAGAAGTTCTAAGGTGTATTAGAAACAAGATGTGTTTTTCAAGATTGTGTGAGTTGGGAGGGGGCTAGTTCTTTTGGGTGATTTTTTTTTTTTTTTTTTTAGCTTTTGTAAGACATGCTCCATGGTTCTTCTAATTTAGCAGAGAAACATTAAGCAGGCAGGACTTATTAATCAGCAACCTGACCTGCTCTCAGGAGTAGTGGTGTGCAGCAAAAAAATTTAATTAGGGGCTAAACTAAAAAATTTCTAAATTGGTCAATGATGCTTGTGATGTTTTTGAAAAGTATACCTGTTTCCCCCCTTGACCTGCCAATAACCATTGTTTCTGCTGTCCACGTTACTGACCCTTTTACCTGCCCTCTGTCTATGTGTTTGTTCTCCCTGCCTCCCTCCCCCTCGCCCCATGCTGCTGGTGGTGATCCCTGTGGTCCCTGGCTGAGAGGTGATGCAGTGGCTCTTCTGCAGTATACAGCCTCAGCGACTGAGGAGTGAAGCTTTGGTTGCACAGATCAGCACCCCTTCCTTTCTCTGTTTTAATTAACATGGATAACTATAGTCAAGGCACAGGCTCAGAGTGACAGAGACATCAGTTCATAACACTGTCACAGACCATGGGTATGCGCTCAGGTTTTGCACAGAATTTCATCTTGCGCTTGCTGCCATCATGCCTTTATATGCTGTGGCTATCGTTTTGGGTGGAAAAGAGTATTTGCTGACTCTTGTATTTAATATTCGCAGTGTGCATTGCTTTTTTGCTGCAAAGGACCATATCGATGAAACAGATTCTGTTGATGATGGACTCCAGAAGGTGTCTAAATCTTCTATGCTAAGAAGCAGAAAATGGGCAGAAAAACATCCTTTAGCTGAGAAAAAGTACAGAGGATAAGGCTGATTTAACTTAGGAAGTAATTTGCAAATGAGCAGGTGGGTAGATACTCAAACGCAGTTATTACCTATGTATGTTCACGTAATATGCAAATACTTTCCTATGTAACAGAATTGAAATATTTGGAAAGCCCTATAAAATCTTTGGTTAGCAAATACTATAAGCATATGAGCATGTATGTATATCCACCTACATAATTCCAATGCACGCAAGTATGTATTACTTAAATAATACACCTACAGTTGAGTCCATCTTTAAAGGTTGCCTTTCTCCTGCTGTCGAAAGTCTATGCATTCCATTTCTTCCAGTTTTTCTCTTTTTGCTCCTTTGACCTGAGCCTTTTTGCAGAGACTCTCCTTTCTGTATCTGAAAAATTCTGAGCCCAGTTTGAGAAGACTCATGAATGTGTCAGTTAATAATAATTAGAGCATATGTGCTATGTCTTGAGCTGTGTCACGTAGCTTTAAGACATGTATGTGCTAAGGAAGCTTGCACTTTGAGACAAAGATCATGCGGAAAGAACGGTGGGAAACCTACAGGTAGACACACTGAAATCTTTATATGTTGATAAAAAAAGTACAGACCCTGGATGGAGCAGGATCTTCAAAGATGTGGGAGATTGCCAGTCCCAATCTGGTGCAGAGTAGTGACGTAAATTGATGACCCATTACAATATTCAGTGTTACTCATCAAACAGATGTAGGTCTTCAAGTCCTTTTGTAAATGCATATGTATTTCTGTCACCAAGGATCCAACATGTGGTACTAACTGGTAAAGTGACAGGGAATTTGAGGGTATTTGCTTTTCAGGCACTTTGGTGATTTTGATTTATACCATTTCCTCCTCCTTACTTCAGCCTCAGTCATGAAGCAGCCCGGGGGGCACCGTGATCTCCAACACAGATTAGTTGGTGTTAACTCACTGTGTGTATGTTTGGGTACTGGTTTCCTGATAATACACTAGCGAGTTCCTACGTTGGCAAAGACACAGAGAACATGAATGGAAGCAGCTCTTGATCTGAGTCATTTTATATTGGGCCCATTTAGCTCGTTTAGTCGTGGAGTCATGACAAATTGGTCTGAAAAGGAGAGAGTTTCATACATCAGCCTAACAACCTGAACTGTCATTATTTTTCTCCTGTTTTCCTGAACCCTTGCTGATTTGGTACTGCGGCATGTGTCTGTCCCTGTTCCTTGTTTTCAGTGGATACCAAAGACATGCTAGGAAGCCTTTTACCAAGTTTTAGATGTTTCTATAAGAAAAATGATGCAGGTTTAACAGCATGTGCAGGTATTTGTAGAAAAGCAAATGTGTTTCCCTCTTGGCTGTTTAGTTGTCTGTAACAATAATGTCATAAATAAATAATGCTACCGTGAGGGAAAAGAGGAGATGTTTATCAGATAGAATACATGCCAGTTAGGATAACTCTGAACAAAATGTTAACACGGATTAAACAGGAAAACATGCTGCTGGCAAACAAATTGTTGGTGAATACAGCTTCAGCTAGGGAGTTCCTTTCTCCGTTGGACAGAAATGGTGCCTGCCATGCAGGCCAGCTTTTAAAATTAAGACGTTTGTCACTAGAGCTACTGGGTCTGTGGAAACATTCAAATGAGAATAATTTAAGTGCAGCAATAGAATAATGCACAATAAACAGTGCATGGAACTGTACAAATGTTGCAGATTATAGTAGGATCAGAGAGATAATGCCTAAGGGATTACTCTTTCCTTTCCTGAAATTATTTTTCAATCGAATTTAAAACCTGAATCTGTTTTGCTGAAAGCAAGGTGAGGCTTTCCTTTGCATTTAGTGGATTTTGGAGGAGGTCATTAATGAATGCAAACTGGTCAGTCCTTGGAGAATGAATCCTAATTGTCCACCGAACAGATGCATCATGTACACTGAAGTTCTATGTCTTCTAATACTGTTTTGTCGATCTATTTCCTCCTTCTCTGAGACCTGGATTTGAGATGCAAGGCTAGCTCATCTTCATTCCACTTCCACTTGGCTTCCTTTGCTAAGATTGACAGCTAGGGAAAAAACACTGATAGCTTTTGTTCATCAGTGTGCATATCTCCATTAGCAGTTGTACTAAGGCTGCCAGCTAATCGCCACACAAGAATTACCACTCAGGAAGTTAAGTCAGCAGAAATAATGACAAAGCCATGCCTGTCTTTGTTTGGGGTTTTTTTTGTTGTTGTTGTTGTTTTGTTTTTTAAAGTTGTAGAAGGCTGGATGACTAATAGCATGCAACTCACAAGTGATACTGCCTCAGAACAATCCTACCTCTTCTTAGCCATCGCAAGCCATTTGAGGAAAATAAAGTAGGCATTATAGATTAGGAAGAAAAAAATACACAAAAGGGGTCTTTGGTGTTATTAAAGTACATGCTCCAAGTTCAGCATGTGCTTACACTTTTTTTTTTTTAATGTGGTTGCCATCCTGAACTGACTTCTAAATTAGTCCTTGACATCTGTTCCAGGAATTTTACATTTTGTAGTTTTCCTCTCCCCTCTTTTAGAGGCACGTTTTTGCTTGAGAGTTGGCACATTTTTAATATCAGCAAATGGCCCTAATAAATAATGTCAAAATGGAAAGCATGTAAAAATTCCTACTACAGAATCAAACTGATTAATCTATGATTATCTGGTTATTGTTTATTTATGTACTTCATCAGCCCACTGCACTTGGTTCAAAACACAGGAAAAATCTGGTGTTTAATGGAAAGTATGCTTATTGGTTAAACTTGTGTACATATTTGAAGAATGGGAAGAGAAAAAAGTGGCAAGACAGTGTTTGAAAGCAGCAGAAGAAAATGCAGAGACATTACAGATAGATGAATTATGAAGAAGGTAAGTACATTCAATCAGTTGCTCTCTATTGGCTTGAGGGTAATCTCTGCCATATTACAATGTACTGATTTATGAACTAATTAGTTGTACAAAACAAAAATATTTATAGAAAACATTTCTCTCAAGCAGCCACCAAACCAACCAAACTATAGGAAAATGGATTTTGTGTATTAAAAAATTAAATTCAATATATATTTATGAGCCCGTTCAAAATGTGGAGTCTTTTTGCTACCAGATTTCCAGTAAGCAGAAGTATCTATGTATCAAAACCTAATTGTGTCAGTATCTAGATATTATGGAAAAAATTAAATGCCTAAGCTATAGGTATTTCAAGCTATACAAGATGATATATATTAATTTATAAAGTCATAATATTATTATGATATGAGCTTTAATACATCCAATAAAGAAAAAAAATCAGACAAGGGAAAAAGCCCCATAGCCGTCCCTTTCTTTTGGAAGAGGATTTTAGTGTTTTACTGTTTTTTTCATATGCACGTCTTTTAATTTCTCAGACTGTTAAGATGCTTCCAATTACTTTGACTCATATATAACATCCCTTCAAAAAACAGTAGTTGCGGTTGCCTTCTAGCCTTAGACTGAAGTGCAAAAGAGAAAAACCCAAAACAGCAAAATCAACCGTGTGAGTTACATATCACAACATTGAAACTCCAAGCATGGTAGGCAAAGACAATGTTTTGGGAGGTGTAATGTAAAATAGACTTGGATAAGATAATTTGAAGTAAGTGGGTGGCAAATGCACGCAGATGGAAGACTGTTTAGCTTCAGATTTGTGTAATTTGGATGGAGTAGGGAACTGTAGGTCTCAGTACTTAATGTGGTGAACAAGGTGTCAGAATTAATCTCTCTTTCTGTAATTGACTCTGTAAGTCTCAACATCTTCAAGTTTCAGTCCCCACAAATAAAATGGAAATAGCATGCCTCTCTGCTTTGCAGGATTGTCATGAGACTAACCTCAGTAAAGTCTGGGAGATGCTCAGATGCTAGATATTGTCAGTAAACAAGAAACCTGTCAAAACATTGTTCACCACTAAATCTACACAGTTTAGTCATCGTTCCTTACATCCTACTCAATGAGAGAATTGTAGAAGTAGTTATGACTCTCTACCAGACCTAGGGAGGCAAAAGAGCACTGCCAAGACTAATTCATAAGTACCAATCCACCTACTTTTTGCCTGTGGGAGATCTCTAGAGCAAAGTAATAAATATATTTTATGAGGGCATAGAAAAAACTCTGACATGAGGGAAGAAGGAAAGCTGTAGGATGGCAAAAGAAAGCAGTATAATAAATATAGTTACCAGAGTGCTCTACATGCCAGTTCTCCCATCCTACCAAGCACCAGTAATTAGAGGTAAGAGATGTTAGCATTGAATGAGTCAGTGTAGCCATTCAGAGCCTGGTTCAGTCCCATGTTGAACATGGTGACAGCAGATGCCAATAGAAGGCCTGGAGGGAAAATGTTCTCTTCTGAACATGTTTCATTTTCTATTTTCTTGTAAGAATTACATTTAATGACTTAGGGCTGTGGCGAAGAGCAGATGTAACTGCTGGCCTTACACAGATAGTGGCAATGGGGTTCTTCCCGCACTGAGCTTGCTCTGCTTTGGCCTGAGGGACACTGTGACGTGGTTTCTCAAAAGGTGTTGAAAAGCAGCTGCTTCATGAACATCTGGACTAGATAGCCAGACTAGCACTGCTAAATTCACAGCGGGAGCCAAAACCAATGCAGAGGTGGTGCTGACAGGCCTTGGCTTTTCCAGTGGATAAGTGAGTAGTGTTTCACCTAGGCAGGAGGTGAAACCCTCAAGCGGAGAGTGTTCTGTCCGTGCTAGGCTCAGGTCCTGTGGTTTCCAAATCAGAGATTACAATGCCAAATGCTGCATCTATGAATTTGTGAGTATGTATGTAGTATCTAGATTGGCTTTTCCCCTGAGATCCTAGTATGTTTTTAGTCTGGGGGCAACTTGTGTTCTCTTTCTTTTCACTCTCCCAGTGTTGGGTTTCCCCCAAATATTCTAACTCTTGAGAAAAGTGGATTTTTTGTTTGTTGCTTTGTTTCCCTTTGGATTCCAATGCCTTTCACAGACACCTCTGTTTGGGACTGAGGTAAAATTTGTGTCTGACTGGTAGTGAGAACAGAATTGTTAATTCTACTTCGTCTTGTTCTTGCTGGTCTACATTTTCTTTTCACTAACCTCTGTTCCTGCAGGGTGGGCTCCAACCTTCATTTCTGTACTTAACCTTTTGAATTTCTGCACTGTGAAGCTGAAGACTTTGTTTTAGTATTTGAATCCCATTTCCTGTGAATGCTTTTTAGCTCTGTTAGGTGAGCAAATCTCAACTCATAAGTGTCACTGGTATTACGTTTTATCTTATTGTTTTTTGGCATATGTGCCAGCTTTGAGCTGGGCATGTATTTAACAGGCCTGTTTTGCAGGAAGAATTTAATAGACTTATTATCCATAAGGTCAGTAAAACTAGCCAAAAGTAAATAATAAACTAAGTTATTTTAGTACTTGAGGTCCAAATTTATTCGTGCATTTTTGTAAATACATTAAATTCTCCTGTCATTAAAATTACTTCTATTAAGCTTTAGGAAATCATTTATGAGATATCATGATAGATAAAAACATGATTGCTATCTCTAATTTATCATCCTCTATATGTTATTAATTCTCATGAAAAAAACAGTATAGAAAACCTAACTTCTTTATGACCGTGGTCTTCATAACGCTTAATGAAGTGTCATAGTTACCTGTTCAGACAAGGAATAATTTCACGCCATTTGGGATACACCCATTTGACCTGCACATCATTTGTGAGAACACATATTGGTTTGATTCCCATTCTAAAATGAGGAGGTGTGAAGTAATATATTGTAAATAGTTATATATGTTATGCATAATAATAATACATGTTATATATACTAATACTACATATAGTGGTAATTACAACCAAAGCTACTAAGAAGTTTCAATACTCTTGCAGTGTAACACTTGATTCATATTCAGTGTGATGTGGAGCTTTAGTGTGCTGAACTTGTTCCCTTACTTTGCCAGTCACTTTTTGGGTTGTTTCAGGCAACTCCATTGGCCTCTCTGGGTCACAGTTTCCTCATCTCTATTAAAAGATAAATGATACAGAATTTCTCTTCAAAGTATCTGAGCATTTTTAGGTTGTAGAGCATAACAATCTAGCCTATAGTCTCTTCCTTGAGGGTTTTTGAAGTATGTAAATTGTGATAAATGGAGGTGCTTTGACATCTTGAGTATCATAAGAATCTTGTAAGAATGATTTTGCCTTGTGTTTTATTTAGTTACAGTAAGAAAATACATCTTTTTATTCAACATGTTTACAGAATCTAGTCCAAGAGAACCCAAGCCTTTGATCGAGATCCCTTGGTACTGTAAATTATAAACGTTTATAGACAGCAGCCACTAATTTTGCATCCGCAATTATTTGGAGGTGCGAAGTGAACCATGTTCCCAGTAGACGTACAAGGATTGAAATGTTTTCATTTACATGTTCAGGTTAACACTGAAAACAGTCATTGAGAGGTGTGAAAGCATCAGCTAGATCGAGGCCTCTTAAAATCAGGGAACTTAAAATACGGCTTGCACAAACTGGCAAAGTAAGGGCCTGAATGAGTGTACATCTCAATGTTTTTTTCTGTTTTTGTGGAGGAATGGTCTTGCAGTTCTGGATCTAGAGAATGTATTATTTTCAAAACAACTGATAACCCAACCAGAAAAATTTCTAAAATAAATCCATTCATGCTATGGAGCTGAATCAGGAATTGGAGAACTTGAAGAATTATTCTTTTTTTTTTTTTTTTTTTGGATTTGTACTGATCATTAAATTACAGGCAATATTGTCCTCCAGATGTATCCTGCTGCACTACATTAATTAACTTTGGATCTAGCATAGTAGCTGTGAATCACTTTTATGAACGATGTATGAACATTGTTCTTCTGTTGGGATCACGCAGGAATCTCTTTGACTTTCATGTATTGTCAACTGACTGTATGTAAAGTGGTTTGTGATATCACAAGTGGGTAGATAACCCCTTTTAGACTTGTTAAATAGAAAATATTTGCTAAGATATTTGCATAGTGTTATACAGCAAAATGGTTTGAAGGGATTTTATACTAATTTTTGTCAACTTTGTTTTGAAGAGATTAATGGAAAGATTATTTTTTTTATTATTTTTTTAATTTTGTGGTTTGCTAATGTTACCTTCTGCAACATAGCTAAGAAGATTTTGTTTTGGGCAATACTGGAAGAATGGGAAAATACTAAAATTTCTGTAGAATAAATGAGGGAACTAGGTTTAGATAGCATTAAAAATGGCAGGGATGAAGGGAAGAAAATGTTACTTGTGTTATGACTTGAGTTGTGATTTACCTCTGCATTAAGGAAGAACAAAAATATGTAAAACATGTAGACATGGCACGTAAGGATATGGTTTAATGGTGGACTTGGTAGTGTTCGGTTAACAATTGGACTTGATGATCTTAAGGGTCTTTTCCAGCCTAAATGATTCTATGATTCTATGTACAGGACAATGTTAACCTTTCCTCTCCATTATCTGATTAATATTATAATCTAAAAAGAGAGAACTACTATGGCATTGCTGTAGGTGTGTGATTACAGATTGAGTAAAATTGTTAGTTCCATTTTAAGGTTATAAAATGATTTTTGGAGTCACCAGTGGTCCCAGAAATGGTATTTTGGAACACACATGACTAGAGAACTAAAGACAACTTGACAGAATTTAAAAAGCCTCACTGTGATCATTACAGAGACTAGACTTTGTTGGCCAATAATCTGAATTCTCCAAGCTTGTTGAATTTATAGAGATACTTATAAACTTAGCAGTTAAGCATGCCTGTTAGATCAGGAGTGATCATAGTACTTCAGATCTAGGCTGCAGTGATGGTGCTGAAATTCAGTTCTGCTCTATTAGAGGTGACTTGTGAACCTGCAATATTTCTTCTGTAGAAGAAATTTAAGCTTAAACTCCTTTCTGAGTTCTGTCTTCAGATCACAGCTATGGGCTCTCTAAGTTCTGTCACTTGGATTAGGTTAGTAATGAATAAAACCTGATTTTTAATTATACTTAGAGTTTTCCAAAATGACAGAACGTGACTTTTTTTTTTTTTTATAACTTAATGTTTGAAGAATATTACACTTGAGATTTCTACCATAAACTTTGCATAACTCTTCTATATATTAAAGATTGCACTGATTATCATATATGTTGCTTTGCAAGTTACAGTATGATGTAGAAAGACTTTAATTTCCTCTTCCACTAAAACAGAGAAGAGTCCACTTCACTGTACATTTGTTGTAATAACAGTAAGGGACAACCTCTGGGAGTTGTGAACATGGAGTACTTGTGAAAATCAGACAGTTTCTATTTAGAACGCTAAGGCATCCAAGTTAGGGAGATTTTGGCTTCAGTGTTGGGGGGATGTGTGTGTGTCTATATATATATGTAGCTTTTTACACTTATATCTAGGACTTCTCAAGTCCCTTTCATCCCTATCAATGCCTCTAATATTTCTTCTCTTTGAAGGAGGTTGCTCTGCCTTAAGCCTATCTTGCAGTCTTGAACTGTAAAGACTGCCAGTGTACAGGATTGAACTGATGTCATTATTCTTGGGAGGTCTTGTTCAGATGCATAAATGTCAGAATTAACTTATTAGTAATTTGTGTCTCGGATGTCACAAAGACCTGCACGGAGTATTTGAGTGAAAATTACATTAAGTGAGAAACAGAAAATGCTCATCCAAATCCAGTCTCATTTTCTCAAAACAAGCAAGCAGTAGCCCCCAAGCCCACTCCTGGCCCTCTTTTCCCAGAATACACTGTTATTACTTCCATTTCTCAACAATGGTTCACTTCTAGTACAAAAACTGTATTTCCAGTGACAACAGTACACTTGAACATGTGTGCAGCAACCCCATTCAGCAGCGTCGGGTAAGTAGCAGGTGTCTTAGCAACTGTAACTAGAACGTGCACATCTATAAACATGCGGGCAAAAGTTTTGCTGAGGGAGCGATGCCTGGGTACGTCCCAGGGTGAGATGTGGTTGCCCCTCCTGAGAGATGACCGTCCTGTTGTGCTTTCTGTAACTAGGCTGCCACTTTGGTTCTGACTGCCGTGAAACTGATTCAGTGCACTTCCATGATGTGATCTTTATCCTGGTCCTCAGAAATGAATATTAGCTAGCAATGTATGCAGGAGTTCAACCCCAAAGACTTTACAATCTGTTTAGGTCTGCACATTGCATGTCATTAGTCTTCTCTGTGTTCTTTGAGGCTGTAAAATTTCTTGAGCAGTATTTCATCATGTATGTGTTTGGGTCTGTATAGATAATGATGGCCAGAAAAACAATGAAGTGGAACATATGCTTTGTACTGGAATTTTATCTATTGCATATTGTGGCAAAAATGGTGTCTTGGTGAACATACTGTACTGGTGAAGAACTTTCATTTCATTAAATGAAACGCACCATATGGTGCAAAATGCTGCTTGTTTGTTTTGCATCCACTTCTTACATCCTCTTTTTTCCGATACTGTATGATGGTGGGAAAGGTATTAAGTTGGTTAATATGAAAATTCTGCTTTATAATGCCAGATCTGCATTTTGGTGGATAAATGTTTGCATCCATAAATAATTAAACTTACGTTTTTTTCTTAGGAATGAATTGATTGACTATGTCTTAATATTTACATCTGTAACTTTGCATTTGCAAGGACAAACATGAAGGCTGGGCTGGAGGTTGGCTGAAAATCTGGTCTTGCATATTCTATGAAAAATATTACTCAAATTTCTCACAGGTGAATAAACCCCATGCATGGATGAATCTAGTTAATTCAATGGTTTAATAAACCTAGAATCCCAGTGAGGCTCTAACAAATCCCCCTGGCATCTTGGAGTTATGAGAAAGATGTATAAAATTATATGCAAGCAAAAGAACTCTTTCTAAATTCGAGGAGTCTTTTGCACATTATTTTTTTTTGTTCTGTTCACTACATGAAATAACTTCTTATCTGTGGCTCAGTCATAATAAAGTATTAGATCAATTATCGTTTGAGGGCAATATTTGGGTCAGTTTGCATCTGACTAGATTTTTTTTCATTTGGATAGTTTGTTTTTGAAACAGTTATGCAGCACTAAGAGAGATGCCTCTCTCTTAACATCCCTTTGAGAAAGATGGCTAGCTTGAAGTGGAAATTTCTGCAGCTCCCTTGTCAGGGAGCAGCACCTTGTTATAAGCTGCCCCATTTTCAGATGTTAAACACATGTGGATCCTGGATCAGAACCAATTCTCTGGTTAGAAACACAGGAATTGCAAGCTGACTAGGAGTGACTGATGTAGCAAAATACCTGGAACTAATACAACTGCATAAATTTAATTATGAATGCTAGGTTTAAGGTCATTGTACTCTGAACTGTCATCTGGACAACTAAGCAATGCGAAGCCTGCTCAGTTCTTGGATGCTAAGCCTTCCAGGAAAGAAATATTATACAGGAAATAATAATTCCACAGTAGGTTCCTTTTGCTGTGTTTTGGTACAGAACCAAAATCCTAGTTTAGGGATCGTGTTGCTCTAGCGTTTTTTTCGGTATCATGTCTGTGTTTGCTATATTACAGGCATTCACAGGGACAGGATACCCACTCCAGGAAACCTAGAATATGTTGGAAGGGGTATATATTTTCAGGTGAAAAGTAAAGCAGATACTGTGACTACATATCATCATGGAAACATCCTACCATATCTTCAGGAAAAGGAATCTGTTATTCTTCACAGCTTCTGAATCGGGGAACTGCCTTCCTTTTCCACTGAATTAAATAAAAAAGCAGGTAAAGCAATGCTGAGTGATGTAAATCTCCTCTCTCAAAGATGCACACATAATTTTAAAAATGTACTTGGAATACAGTAGCAAAACTTATATTCAAAATTTTCAGTTATTGAAGTTCTGTGGAGTTCAGAGGAAAAAATAATGAAGCTGAAGAAAAGGATGATTGATAAGAAAACTTTCCACTGAATGTACTCCTGTATAAAATTGTAATTTTATTAATAGGTGAGGGAGTATAAAATGCACGAAATCGTAGCTAAATATGTGGAAAGCCATATACTCTGCCCTGGTTCAGAAGATCATAAGTATATGAAATTGGAATGTAGCTGAATTGATTGCGATCTGATATTCATTATACTTCAGCACTGCTGGCAGAATCCCCTCTAACCAAACGTGCATAACATGCTTTCTTAGCACTTTCACAAAGCCTTGAGTTTATAATGACAATTAAAGTGCATCTTTTCCAATAATTACACAATCTGAATTTGGTCTGTTCTAATAAGCTTTAAGAAAACTTAAATTCCACATTTCAATATCAGAAATCCACTTAATTATAGGTAATCTCTGGCTCTGCATGTCATCTGTATTAGCATTTATATTCCTCATTGATTCTGCAATATAATTTTCTGTTTATTGTTGTGAACATCTTTCTAATATATACCTGCAATCTCATGTAGGCGATGGCTGGCAACCAGCCAAGCTCTTAATTTATCTTTGCCTTATCTTATTTAGCCCACCGAAAGAGAGTGGCAGTGTAAATAGCAAACATTCTACATGAATGGCCAAGGTGACAGCCTGAACGAGCACCAGCTTGTTGTCTTCTTCATCATCATCATCATCATCTTCACAGGATTCTTTTAGAAATGAAGACCTGATTTGCCTACCCATTTCTGGAGGCTGGGTACTGGCCTGCAAAACTTGCTTCCGCAGTGGAAAGAGCTTATCCAAGAAGGCAGTGCCCTAAATTCTGCTCTGTTCACCATTTGGAAGAGGCAGCCAGGTAGAATTTATTTCTCTTGGGAATTTTTCTTTTGCTGATTAATTGTTTTCCATACTAGGCTATTAAGTTGGTAAAATATTTATAGGCATTATGATGAAAATTGCCAGGAAATGAATTCACACAGTCTCGCTACCTTTTTTTTTTTTTTTTTTTTTTTCCCAGGACTTTGAAACACTGCTGTGGTTTTGGCTTGCCTCTCTATTCTTGCTATCCTTTTCTGTCACACTCAGTAATTGGCCTAATAAAAGGCAGAAACAAGAATTTATTACACCTTGGGCAATACTTGAAACAAACTTTATTTGCTGGAGCAGCACTTTTTATCTACTCGCTGCTGTATATTTTGACATTCCTTCTAAATATTAAATTTGACTTTATTAAAAGTTAAATCTTGGCTTTTTTTTGTGATTGCTGCTGTTTTTGCAGTTTCTTAGGCAGACTGGTACATATATAAACATATAATTTTAATGAAGCTTTGGGGGAAACAATATAAGCTGTGGCTATATCTACTTCATTACTGCCAGAATCCACAAAAATGGTATGAATTAAAGACTAGCTTCTGTAATACCTTGTAAATTAGCCATAGAATAATTTCTGTGATGAATTGAGAGAACAAAGATGAGAACTATTCAACTTTTCGTACCTTTTCCAAGCTTGGGATGTGATGACATCTTCCTCAAACAAATGATGCCCTTTATGTTTAAAATTGTTTGCAAAAATAATGATAGTACTAAAAATAAAACCAGGTTAGATTGTTATGATGCAATTTCCACTGTTGAATTTGTTTTTCTTCCACATACTAGGTGGTAAAATGATCAATTTTTTTTTGTTTTGTTTTGTAAAAAGGCCTTAAGAAATAGCAATACATCATCCTGGAACTGTTTATGCAGGAATTTTTATTCTTTGAAATCTTCCAGTGTTAAAGCAACAAGAAAACATTTAGAATGTCCTTTGGTGGAATCTTATTACACTTGTTATATATGTAAACTGATATTCTTTGATGCCAGCACGTTGCCCATACAGAGAAATCTCTGCACAATTAAATGAAAGGAAAAAGAAAAGGACTAAATAAAAAGTAATATTTTTCTCTTATCTGATTAGAATTAAATACATTAACAAATTGTCTGGTAACACAAATAGGCAATAATACAAAAAATCTACATTGTACATTATTTCAAGAAAAATAACTTCATTTGAATACAAAAGGATAAATACACTTTTTGTCCTATAGCCACTCTTGTACAGTAGGTGAACACAGCATCTTACTGATGCAGTGCTGCTAAGGTATACAAGGATATGACTGGCTTGAGTTTTATTGAGGGGGCTGTTACACATGTGCATCACTAACATCAGACAAAGAAATCTTTCAACCAACAAGGGTTACAGAGCAACGTTCACTAAAGCACAGGTTGGAAAGGATTCGGGACTGAAGCAGGCCAATATGGCAGCTTTTACAGATTTCCTTATACCCACAATGCACTGACAGCAAAGAATGCCTTTATTTGGTCGGTCCACACACCGGGTGGAGGTACGGTAGCGCACCACATAGGAATAGCAAGTGTTTTTTAAATTCTCTTCCCATTCTGGGGGCTGTCAAAGCCATTTCAGTCCTATGTAAGCTTTGCAGCTAGCATTGACTTGACAGAATAGGCAGCTGCCAACTTGCCTCGGGTCAGAGGTGAACAGTCTTGACTCAGAGCCCTGTCCGTAACTGATGAATATGGCTTAGTTCAGTTAGGCCTCCTTAGTTTGTATGTGGTTATTTTTGCTCTCTCTTTTCCTCCTTAAATTTCAGTAGCAAACGCTTGGGTTTTGTTTTGTTTTCATGTGGCACGTTCCTTTGAAGCAGCCTGAATGTGATGCCATCAACCATCCAGAGTCTAGCATACGCAAAGTCCAGTTGCTCCTAGTAGAGCGGTCAGCAGTAAGAGAGGCCTGTGTGATATTGGCCCCTGGCCGGAGTTTTGGCTGCAGCCTCCTGGGTCCCTTTCGCACTTCAACTTCTCGCATAAAATGCCAGTGTAAGCCGGAGGGCACTGGCATCGCACGTTGTTGATGCACGTTCCTCCGTTCTGGCAATGCAGTAGTTCATTGTCACATACGTTTGCTGCAAGATAGCGGGGGCGGGGTGGGGGTGGGAGAAAAGCAGAATAAATATAAGTTCATCTACCGGAGAAACTCTGCACTGAAACCAGAATTGAAACACCACCTCCCCCCTCTTCCTGAGCCATGTAAACAGGGGATGTGGGTTTTTTTAAACACTTCAAGTTTGATTTTTTTATTTTATTTGATATTTTCTCATCCTTTTTTCCTTTGTTTTTAGGCTGTAGTCTTGGAGAACCATATAATTCACTTCAGATCACTGACTATGATAATATTAATTAATGAATTAATATGAATAATGACTAATAATATGAATATTAATACCTGCCTCGCGCCAGTGTCTGCATTTTTATAGTTACTACTGAACTGGAACTGTGGGTGGGTGTGGTATTATTTGAAAGGGGCAATGTATCCAGAGCTTTTGGAAAGCATGAACAGTGGTTAAAAATGCAACACGGCTTTGCTGAAGTAAAAAGATCTGTATGAGAAGGCAGGGTTTTATAATCAAGAACTGCACGTATTAATGACCTGAAAAAATTACGCAAAAAAGATAAGGCAAGCACAGGCAGGAAATCCAGCATGCTATTTGATGGGCATCATATGGTATATACATATGGAAATAAAAGATAATGTTGTTATTTCCATTACAGATCAAATATTTCTTCTTAATTAGATTTGCTACTTCGGTACAAGGGTAACTGGCATCTTAAAACTATCTTGGTTAGATACTGTAGCCTGATATAATATCTTCAGAAGTCAGATTTGACAAAAGAATTAAGAGAAAAGAATACAGGCAAAAGTTTTAAAGCTGCATAATATTGTCGTATCTGAAAAATTGACAGCTTCACTTTGTATTACTTAATACCAATGAAATATTTCACTGGGTAAATATGTGGAGATATGAGGAACATACTATTTAAATGTGTCAATCTGTGTTTTATTCCAGGTCATATCACTAGCAGAATATGTGCTAGATTACAGCTCTGTCTTCCATAGGAGAGGCAATTTTAGTAAAGATCTTACACCTACTATCTAGGCAGAATGTAACAGTAAAAATTTTCACTTGGAGAATTAGGGAAAAGATTATTTGATTTAGAAGCAGTCTCAACATTATATGCTGTTTATGCATACCTTAGCCTGGAAATACCCTAAATAATTCAGAATAGGGAAAATACTGTTAATTTTACTTTAAACATTGCTATTTATTGCTACAAAAAAGTACAGTTTTATAAATGTTAATTTACTTACTTTTAAAAGCAACCCAAGTATTATGAGAACTAAAATTGAAACAGTCCACGTTCTTAAGTGATGCAATGCTATATAAATCTGTCCAATTTTGTGCACCAGCAGCCTTACTGGTAATCTTATCTGTCCTGGCTTGCTTTCAGAAAAATAATTTTCTCGCTCTAGAAGGACTTCCTGACAACTGCTTTCTAATGTTCTGCATCCAAGTGGGCCAAATAATAACGCGGTGTGTTAGAAACTCATAGATGCAATTGAGAGGTAACAGTTCAGTAATTTTTTTCAGTGATTCCTTTAGCAATCAGAGGTTTTAACTAGGAGCTATGGATTTAAAGTTGTTGTCTGGTTTCTGAATTGTAATGTCAAAATTTGAATATTAAGGTACAACAAACAACACATATTATTGATGACAGCCATATGTCTGAATTTTAATGTTCTATATATACATTACAAAAAATAGTGTTTATATTTTGTACAAAGAACAGTAAATCACCACCAAATGAATGTGATGAGATTAACAACCCAGAAAATTATAATGATAACAGGCTGAAAAAAGCCAAACTGTATTTTAAAAGTCAGTATTTGAGTTACATCTCTTACAACTGAGGCTATGCATCTTTAAAACTGACTTTATTATTCATATTGTATATATTTAGCCATATCAATATGCAAAATCAAATTACTTTATCTGATGGTACAGCTACTGAAACTGCTTGTTCTAGACTACTCATTGCTGAGATGCTTCCTACGGTTCAGGCAATGAAAATGGTGAAATATCTGCCCCATCAATACTGACCATTTTTTGCCTTGAATAATTGAATGGAATTCAATAGTTAATTAAATACCACTTCTTAAACAGGAGATGAGATACTTCACTTTGTGTTTGGCTCGGAATATGTTATCCAAATTTTCCCAAGTATTCAGTAAAACAAATTTATTTTCCACTAGCTTTCCTATTTTTAAACTTACTTTGACAACTATAGCCTTTTATTTTCAGAGACCACCAGCCCAGACTCTGCTCTGTAGTTACAGTCTGCTGGAGATGTGTGGCTGAAGTGGCGTTTTGCTACATGCTGGCTGTTCTGCCTGACGCACTGATGCAGGCTGCTATCAAATGCCTCTAATCATTGCTGTCTACAAAATTCTGGATACAATGTTATAGATGCCGATTTGTAAATCAGACCATTTATTTCTCATGAGAAAGTGTTTTTAAATGCACTCTAGAGAAGGGATGGATCAAAAGCTTCTCCTTCATTTTTCTTGCATGCTTTTAAAAGTTTGCCCACAGAATCACATTAAAGTAAAAACAGGTAGATTTTCATGTTCTCAGCAAATTGCTATGTAGCTGAAAATTCTTGAATTTTTAATCCTGTATTGTTACAGCTTTCTTTTTCTTAGTTTCGTCCTTGTATCTCTTGCTCTTGCACACACACATGTACACACTATATGTATCACGTAGATAGCAATTGTGGTGATTTGGAAGTTAAATGAAACAATTCTGAAAATGTTATGAAATCCCATTGTTTCCTTTTGCCAATTTTGTTTTAGTTTTATTCTGACCAACTCTAATACCATTTCCACCTTCCCGAAAGCATGGTCAGGATTACTTTTAAAACTTTAATATTAACTGATTATGTTTATTCAGTTTAGGAATTGGATTAGCTATAGCTAATGAGCGTAGCACATCAGCAGCATAAAGAAAAGTACTTTCACTGGAATTTAAAACAGAATTTTTGCCTTAAAGAAAAGTAGCTGACATGCTGCCAGGACCAAAGCAAGGCAAGTATATTAATTGTTGTTTCAAACGTTAACACAGTATTTTTCTAGGATAGGTGTTATAACACATTTTATTTCCGAAGAGGCTCTAGGCATTACTCGGAGAAGGCAGTGACCTGGGAGCTGCTCAGCAGGGCAGGAAGGGGCAGAACCTTGCGGCCCCCTTGCTTTGTGCTGATGCCCAAGGAGAGCTGCTGCAGCTGGTGCTGGTGGGAGCAGGTAGGGCTGGCCGAACCCCAGCACGTGCTTGGCCCTTGGCCTTTTCGTTTCCCCAAGCAGCAGGAGCAGCGAGCCTGGCAATACGGGGCTTTCCTGCCCGTTGTACCCCTCCTACCTTCTCCTACCTGCTGTGCCCTTGCCCCTTCCTCTACTCTAAGCAGTGAAATGTTGCCTCCGCTGCTGAGAGCTGTTGAACCAGCTCTGCCTTATCTTCATCATTAAAAGTAACAATAATGAAAAATTAACTTGAATTAATCTGAAAGGCATCAGGTATCAAGTTCTGATCAAAGAATGAAACACGGAGAAGTGATGCAAGTAAAAGAACTAATTCTGAAGTAATCACACATGATTAAGACTTGTGTGGCTGAACTAGCTGTGGGTTGTCTGGCAGATCTTCATTAATTAGAAGACAGGATGTCAAATTGATAATTTAAGAAAGAAAACAGAGATATCTGATTTGCTCTGGAGAGTTTTGCAAGCCTTTCAGGGACATATTTCTGAGCACAGTCTCCAGATCTGCGCTACTGTGGGAAGTGAAATATTTAAAGTAAACCAGAGCAAAATTTTTAATGTTATTTTCGTAATTCATCGATTTGCAATCTAAGCTATGGTCTGATTATGGGATCCTTAAAACACTATACAAAGGAGACAGAAAAAAGACACATGTAAAAATGGATAGAGGGATCCTTAAAACACTATACAAAGGAGACAGAAAAAAGACACATGTAAAAATGGATAGATATTTGAAGCTTTTCTGTCCTTGGGGCAGCCCCCCCTTCCCCTTCCAAACCAACAAACCCCTGCAAATTAGTAAGAGATATTACTATTTTTGAATTAAAATGTAAACATCTTTTCCAAAGTAATCATTAATAAAATATTGAAGCCTCTTTTTTAGGATAAGACCTCTATGAATGATGATGAAAGATGCTTTGCCACAAGTCACAAAATATTCTTGATTTGTAACTCCAATGTTATTACATTTGCAAATGGAATAAAAAAAAAAGGAAAACAAGGGGAAAACATCCAGTCTTTCAACCTGCTCAAGCAGTTCAAGGGATAAGTGATGTGCTAGTGTTTCATAGAATTTATATTGAGTATTTAATGGAATGTATTGAGAGTAGCATAGTTATTTGACAAATGTCTACTTTCCTCTTAAATGTTCAAATCTGAATAATACACAAAAATTTCTGAGTTTGTCCAAAACTCAACTTTAATACCATTGCAGCTTCTTGAAAGAAAAGGGATAGACAACTGTGGCTGATTTTAGTTCTGAAGCAGCAATATAGACACATTAACACAAACGCAAGCCTTGTTGTCTTTGATCTGGAGGGCCACCTCAGGCACAGCATTGTGCTGTTGACTTCTTTCTGGTCACTGTGGGCAACTTCAGAGCACATGCACAGGGCTTTTGGTCTGCCTACTGCTCAGACAGAAAAACAATACGCTATTGGACTTAAGCACAGTTTCTTTTAGCCTCCTGTCTTTCCTGAAGGCCATCCAAGAGGGGAGAAAATACATTTTGTACCTTTCTTTGTGCTACCTTAATTTTTGTACAGCTTGCCTACAGTAACATTTTATTCAGGTGGGTCAGCCACATGAATATGAGAAAGGACAGGCTATTGACTTAAAAGAAAGAAATGAACGTATTCAAAAGGACACCTTTTTTGATCTGGGGTAGGTGGTCTTCACTTTCTGCATCAAAATCTGGATTCATTATGAAATTTTCATTGTTTGTGGGAACAGCAAAAAGACCATTAATGATAAAGTCACAGAAAGAAAACTTTTTATTAGAGGGCCTTGCTTCCTTTCTTGAATTGTGAAGTCTTTCATTTCAAGCAGTGCTTTGTATGATCTCTCCCATCACTATTTTTCTTCAGTGTGCTCTTTTTGTGTTATCATTTGTTACAGCCTTCTCTCTCCCTCTCTTTTTAAAACCATCTCTTCACTTTTGTCCTTTTTTGTCTCCCACATCATGAGTATTATAGTCCCTGGACAGGTTGGTGGGCTGACAGCTCTGAATATATTACACAACATTTTGGTCTATTCTAAAGCAGCGATGCAAGCTTTGACCCTACTTCTGCTACAGTGAATTTTCCATACTGTTTGTCAGTAGTTTGTGTGAATGGCACTACTGAAATCACGAGAATTTTTTGACCTTGGATTCCACCCATTGTTCATAACTTTGAAAGCATGCAGGTCTAGTGGCTGAAGAAATTATTCTTGGCTATTTTCTTTCTCTAATGCATCTGTTTCCTTGGTACGTCTTATCTAGTAAAGAATGTTACCTGAATTCATTTATGAGGAAGTTTTCAGCACACATGCTAACAGAATATTCTGTCTCGGCATAATAAGTGAGTAAAAAACCAAGCATAGTGAAACCCTTGTTTTCAGAAATGATTGTTCATAGGTAGCTTCAATATATGCAGTGGTTGTCTATATAGAGAGAGCTGTGAACAGCACATTGAAATGACATGAAAAAATTAGGAGGTTTCAATAAGTTCAGTAAATTGAGGCCAAGCACAAGCGATTTCTTGTCAAATACAGAATTAGTTCCTATGAATACTATAAAGATTCTGTAATTAATACGCATTCTCTAAAAATATGATCATTTAATCAATAAAAAGTAAAAACAATCACAGAAGGTAAAAGAAATTGCAACAAATGAGGAGGCTTGTGTGTGTATGCCTAATAAGAATATGTACATCTACACATAAATATAGCAAACATGCACAAGAAAACCTCTGCAGTCGTGAAGGTGTTAGTAATATTTTTCCCACAGTTTGTCAAATAGATATTAATGGAGTTGGGGAATGCAAAACACTTAGTCTCATTCAACTGCAAAGGTTTAAAATTGCTTCCAGTTGTATCAGAACATAAGTGACCACAATCAAAATATTTTCAAATTGCCAAAGTTAGCAACAACAGATTATTTCCATTATTTGGAAACAATCCTAAAAATACAATATATACTTGTTAGGTGTTAAAGATCTCTATGTGGAGCCCCACTGACTCATGAGATTTCACCCATATAAAGTATTAGGAATGAGGATATAAGGGCATGGGGAAAACTTCCAAGTAGTCAGGCTTCTTCTGAAAGGTTACAAGTATTGCTGTTACAATTAGTGTTGCACAGCACATAACAAAACCTCAAATTTTCATAACTTAAGTATCTTATTCATTTGAATAACCAGTCACTAATAACTGACTTGAAGGTTTTGTCACTTAGAGTTCTCCCCCTGCCTGTCTGCCAATTAGACCTACTGTTACATTATTATTAGAATTTAATGTATCGTTACCAGTTACAGTTGCTGCCAAATGGTTTTTAAGTATTTTGCTACCACGAATACACGTCAGTGTTGATCAGATTTCTTCAGTGGCTTTGAACCACAGACATGCCTGATACAAAAAAGAGCTATTGCTCTTTTGAATGAGAGATTCATAATGATTTGGTTTTTTGAAGTGACACTAATTCAACATTTGCTGTAGTAGGATCAGTAAAACTATCTTAGGATACTGTCAAATCAAGACAAGATAGATGCTTTGATAGCATGAGAAGAAAACTGGTTTGTGCTTAACCACCAAGGCACATTCTGAAGTTAAGACAAAATAAATCAGTGTAGACAAGTATAAGCCTAAAGCATATCTTACTGTGTCAAAACTCCAGTCATAAAGTGACAAACATTAACACAAAGATCTCCGGTGCAAACTTGAAACAATGTTGTGATTAATTATATTGCCAACAATACAAGGAAATAAACATTGACCAAGTGAGAGTGGTTTCTAAAGGCAGACATCTCCATCTTGACTTGTCTTAGAAATGCCCGTTAGAGGCACAATTGAAATGACGATTTTTTAATCAAACCAGTTTTATTAAGTTATCAGACAGTAAACGAATAGGTGGGTAATGGAGGTACTGTGTTTGCTGAAAACTTCTGGTAGAATTTTTAGATTGTTTGCCTACATGTAATTTCTGTTCTTTCTGCTCAATTCTCACTTCAAAGCTAAGCCCGTTCTGATCAAGTTGCAGAAATCTTCAGAGTTTCTTCAAGAAGATGCAGCTACTATTCAGAGTTCTCCCCAGTGCACAGCTGCAGAACGGATGGTGATTCCTCTCTCCTGTAAATAGGTACCAATTTATCCTAGCATCCACATGGGTAAGCATAGTTGATTAGGTTTCACTACTGAAAGTGCAAAATCCTCTACAGAACAGATTTTATTTTAACCATGGTATAAGGATAGCAGAGGTAGAAAGTTACTCTATTTCACAGGTTGTGTCTGTGCTTTCTCATTTTCCACCTCTATTCTTAATCTAAAATCCCTGGATTTAATTAATAAAAGATAATGAGGAGAAATACATCAAATCTGTCAAGAGGACAAGGGGGAGAACTGAATTTTGGAATTGATGATAGAGAAGCCATAGTAGCTTTGGCACAAACAACACAAGATTGCTTGTTAAAGTGGCTGAAACCAAATCCAGATTTAGTTATCTAAGAATTGTGGTTGAGATAATACCTTCCAATCTTCCTCGGTTTCAGAAAATGATTGATTAACCTTTCAGTTTTCCGATTTTGATGCTTCCAATTTTATACTTCTCCAAAAGAGGATGATTCCCAAAGTGGGGGGGAAAAAAAAATCCCCATTCTTTTAATTGCTTTGCTTAAGGAGGAGCACCACTGAATTGGTATGACCCTTATCATATTTTAGGGTAATCTCAGGAGAGCAATAAACTACATCATAGCTTTAGTTACTCAAAAGGGACTACCCACCCCCATTATTCATATTCCACTTGAAAAGCTGTAAGCTGCAGTGCCGTTATTTCTATCTTCCTGGGGATAAATGAACATTCTTACGTGATCTATCTTCTCTTTCCTTAACTACAATGAGAAGCAATTGAAAGTACGGGGCGGGGGGTTGTGTTGTTTGGGGTTTTTTTTTTTTTTTTTTTTTTCTTCCTAGTGCCAACAGCAAGGTCAGGGTTTGGATGTAACCACTATCAATAAAAACTGGCTAAGCACTAAAACTCCTCAGACACAGAAGATGACGGGGTCACCAAAAGGCCCCTTGACCAGCTGGAGGGTGAGATTCGGTTCCCTGAATACAAGCAGCTACCGCCACTAGAGGTGCCAGAGGGCGTTTCAGACATTGACGCGGAGCAGGCAGGTGTATCGTAAGACCTGGGAGAGATTTAGCCTTGTGGGAGCGGTGGCAGGAGGCCTGCCAGGGGGATGCCTGCCTGCCTCAGGCAGCGGTTGGAGCCCTGGGTGCCTGAGGCAGGCCCTGCCTGCTGCCTGCGGGCTCTGCATCCCGCCACGCATGGCTTCCCTGCCTGGGTTCGAGGTCTGCTCTGACCCAGGTGCAGCTGCGCAACGCTGGACGGCTCCGGGGGAGACCCCCAAGCTGTGAGCAAGAGCTGTGAAAAGCCTCCTGTGAGGCGTCCGCTCGAGCACCCTCTGCCCCCCCGCCCGGGAGCGCATCTGAACTCCAGCCCTTGCCTCGGCCCTCGCCCGAGGGACCTGCTGGGCTCGGCCCACCCTGGCCTTGCACGTCTGACTTCCCGGTGCGAGCCCAGACCCGCCGCCGCGGGAGGGGCTCGTCTGGCAGCCTGCAGGCTGCGACTGGCCCTGGTACTGCCACCAGCGCCGCCCCGCTTGCCTGGCGTGGGTGCTGCGGGAGGGACCCTCTGGGGAGCTCCCTGCCCTGCCGCCCCCCCCGCTCCCCTTCCCCGACACAGGCCACCTCCTGCTCCTGCTTGCTGTCTCCTTGCGGAATCACCAACTGCCATTGCTCCTTAGCGGCGGCACTAGACACCTACGGTCAGGCAGTTCAGTCCTATCCAAAAAGCCAGCAGGATGGCCTTGCCTGAACAGCAGCATTTTCAGGTTCGTGCATGAGAACAGTATTTTCTTAAAAAGCTCCCAAGAGCTATTCAACAGACCTGCAACAAGAATCGCTTTTACAAAGCACAGAAAGGCAGGAGAAAGCCTGGAGAGCAAACCAAAGCAGGAGTGCGCAAAGGTCAGCAATTCAAATACATGATTATGAATTATGTAACAGGCTGAATGTTCCTGCCTCCTTAGCTGCTACGGTGTTTGACTTGCAATGTTTTGGACACCATGGAACGCAAATAATTTCTCTCTGTTTACAAAGACGGAAGTTTCTCTTCCTGCCATTCTTCCCAATGAATGCTGCATTAGAAGACTTTCAAAACCCATGAAATAGTCCCCCACACTTATTACTTTATTTGGCAGCAAAACCAGAGAAGATAATCACAACTGAAAATATTTCCTAATGATTTAGCGGATTAGAACTATTCTAATAATTATTTTCCAAAAATTTTTTAGGGAAGGGGGGGAAGAGAGTGAGTGAGAGAATGCGTCGGTGGCTTCTATTAATAATGACATTAATTCCGCAATAGTACTAAACTGAGGACAAATATTGGATGTATTGGTATTCCTTAAAACATCTGCATGGCCCTGGATCCTTAAGGTCTTTGCAGACAAAATTATTTTAGAAAGCTGCTGAGTGAGAGCTTTAAGATTAAATCATAATCTTATGTTACTTAATGACAGTATTTTAAAAAAATTATTCTCTCCTAATTTTTTGCTCCGCAAATATATGATACATTTGTGAATGTGTCTGTACTCTCTGGCAATTTGAGCAAAAGCGTTCATGATGTGTTTGATAAAGAAGAGGAGACTAATGAGTTATTTAAAGTTTTTATTCCCCAAAGCAGCATAGTTTTTGTAGCTTAATAACATATGTCCTGGTTTTGGTGTTAAGAAAGAGCTAAATTTTTAATAATCGGTTTAGTATTACTCAGATGGAGTAAGGTTGGTTCTGCAAATTTTATTTTACAATACTTGCTGTGTATAGCAAAACATTGTGTAGAAAAAAATCTTTGAAATCAAAGTAATAATTTTGCATTGTAATGGCTAGTTTTTTAAAGCACACTTAGTTGTATTTATTTTTTTTACACAGAAGATGTTATATTCATGTCAAGTTAAATTTTGAACACTGCTATTCTGACGTTATTTGTGATCTACATTTGAATGTTGCAAACTTTCTTCTTGCTACTTTGGCTTAAAGCCAATTGCATGGGGCATTTTGAAAAATTAGTGACAAGATCTACTGGAAATACATGTTATGATCAACTTCTAAACTATGTAAAATAGCATTTATAATGGAAACATCGGCAATCTTTAATTACACGATCATAAATATCAAAGATATTAAAATGGGATGGGTATGTAACTAAAAAAAGGGAGTCACACTTACATGTGACTTACAATCAGCTATGTTACAGTGACCACAAGTAAGGGTAAAGCCAAGTTTCTGCGTCATTATATATTCCTCTTGCGTGCATTTTTCTAAACAGAGACACTTAAGATACTAGGATAATAATGTGCTATAGGAGACAAAAGCACCAATGTGCAAAGTATAAGGCGTAGAATCTCTCAGAAGATGAACATTCAGAGTTTACCTGAACATTTGTTACAATGTAAAGGTAAAATATTTATATAGTTCCTACAAAGCATATGAAATGTGAGGGAATTTTTTTTTTTTTTAAAGCAACTATTCTGGGAATCAGGAGATCTTCTTTCTGAAATTACGTTGATTTATTGTTTGAACGTGGATGAAATGTTTCAGAGTGCTTTTGTTGAGCTAGCTCTAGAATGGGGATAAAAACACTGCCCTGTAGGTGTCTCAAAGCTCTTCAGAGTAAGAGTTGTTATTGCCAGTGAACAATGAAGAAGTTGATGCCAAGGAAAGTCAAATGATTTGCCTATGTTAACAAAAGGAGGGAATGAATGCAGGTCCTGTGAATTCCAGTTCTATTTACTAGATTGCACTGTTGATTAGATAAATGCAACAGCAGAGTTGATTACTGTTTCCAAGGGAGTTTGGAGACTCTTAGCTATAAAAAGGCTTATAAACTATAAAGTTTAAAATAGGAATATGCAATCTTGTCAACTTCAGTGTCATATGCAATTGCATAAGATGTTTAAATACTCTGACAATTAGAAATACCAATGTCATGTATGTATCTCTTCTAATCTCACCAGTCAGAACTTTAGCAGCTTCATATTTGTATATCGGGAATACAGTAGATTTGCAAATGTTTTTTTTAATCCCCTCTGCTTTATCTTGGCCTTTAAAAATATTATCTGTTATTGTCTATTTTTAATTATTACAGTAAAATTAAAAAATGACACTCAACAGGCAGATTCTTATAATTTCTTTCTGAGACATACTGGATGATAATATGCTCGCCTGTAAGTGGGGTTTTAATTGGTGTAATGCTTTACTTTCTTACTCTTTTCATCAGAATATCAATAAGATGACTCAAACAGCTGGCATGTAGCACTCAGCAAAAATGAGAACTAATAAATTAATGTATCAAATGATTAAAGCTATTAGCTGCTTCACGATAGTTTTCATCTACAATATTTATTGCTACACACAGACTTGCTCTAGGTATCATTGTGCATTTATCTTCATGACAGAGCAGCCATTAGATGGGAAAACACAGATAATAGATGCTTGCTCTCCAACACAATCCTCTTCAGGCACACTAGTTTTTCTGCAATGTGCTACACAGGTGTGACTGATATGATGGACTTAGGCAGTGTTTTAGCTGAAAACACTTTTTAAACTGACTTATAATATCACATAATTCAGCAAAAATGTCCAAAAGATGCTCACAACAAAACACATAATAACTGTCTTTGTTTATCTAATTATATTGCCTCCTAACAAAATTTCAAGGCCTCTGATTATTTATTTGTCTTTTCAAAAGCGATGTTTTGGTAAGTATGCAGTTAGAATTCATAATTCATTATCACACATTGACCAATACAGATTAAGACTGCGTACAGGCAACCTACATATTTTTCACAATATTATTATACAGGCTACTACTACTAAGTTACTGCAATAGTAACAGGATTGCACTAATCTCATTTTATCAACTCTACAGTTTTGCTAGAATGTAGAAAACATCTGAATAACAATAGACCTGGCTTAGACTTAGAAAGAGAGCACTCAATATGTGTTTGTTTGGGCTAATGTCTGAAAAGTTCTTTCTACACGCATATGAGCTAAAGATAATGCCTCTAAACATGGATGTTGATATTGCTTACTATGACAAAATGTTAGGATAATTCAGGATATTAAAAAGTCCAGAGTAAAAGACTCTAATGAGTAAGAACTGTTTCCCTTTGTGCTTTATATGGTTCTTGCATTGCTTTTGACATACTGATTAACATACTTGTATTTGTTTACCAATCCTGATGCAAAAAGGTGTTAAAATTTAATTATTAGTGACAACTGAAATAACCTGAGATCCTCAAGGAATAGATAACTGCAAAATATGATTTCACTTCAAAGTACTTGCTTTATTTTATTTAAAATTATTTTCTCCAATTTTTAGATTGTCAAGTCATGCCAGAGTTGAAAAAAACAAAGATATCTTCATTAATCTAGACAAAATAGTCTATGACCAGTGTGTTATATATTAGTGAAGATATATTGTATCAATACCCTTAAACTTCATGATGAAACAAAGTAATTGTGTTACTCAAAAAGTCTTCCACTCACACTTAAGACTGAAAAGCCAAGACCTTGGTCGTTTTCTCATGCTCCTGAGAAGCTGTGCATTTAACAGTTACAAACTCATATACTCACCTTTGGTTTAGAGAAGTAAGGGTCACACAAGAAATGCTCAATTTTTATGAAAATGTACTTCTAGAAAATGTATATTCTTTTAAAACATAATGCCTGAGTACATTTCTTTGTAGAACTCTCAGAGAAACTGGAAACAGATTTCTGCTAACTAGAATTTGGATGATGAAGCCGTATTTCCTGACAAGTTTGTCTCTTTGGGTCCAGTCCTGTCCTCTGCCCCCAGCCATCCCCGTTGCATACCCCTACCTGACATAACCTGAACCCCTACAACTCCTGTCACATGCTTGTCCTTCTCTTTCAGCAGCCTTGACAGCGATTACAATGGAAATTTGTGTTCTCCAACCACAACTCCTCCAGAACTGTGTGTATTCCTTTACATTGCCTCCTATGGTGGGAGACGGTGTTTGCTGTACGGCTGTGTAGAGTGCCGACTGATGGGTGCACGTGATATTGGAGGATGAGAAAAGGCTGTGATTCCAGGTAGGATGACTTTTTGTAGAACTGGCCTGTGCCTGGACCCTTGTGAGGGGTCAAACACTGAGGCTAAACACCAAGCCTCCTCCTGCTCCATGAAGCCACATGGCCAGCACGGCTAGCCAGCATGTAAGGCCAACCTCTGCAGAGACGTGTTCACCTTGGGCAGCAGGCTCCGGTGTGGTTCCTGCTCAGGTTTGAAACACAGGCCCAGTGAAGTGAGAGCATGGGAGGAGTGTGAAATGCAAAGATTTTATGCTGCCTGTATGAGACAGCATTTCTTAAGTGGTAACATGGCAGATCTGAGTGGGATGATGGTTTTCTGAAGACTGCAAGAAAGCTACAGAATGAGTAGCTGCTAAGCTAAAAGAGAAAAATCAGTGCTAAAGGGAAGTGGTTGGAACTGGAACAGTGGGGTTTGAGCCAAAGCCAGGATGGGTGGGAGGAGGTGAGGGAGGTGCTCAACACATCTTAGCTGGCTCAGTGTTTTGTATTTGCAAACCAGTCAAGGTCTTCTAATGGTGCAGAGCAGCGTGGGCTGCAGCATCATTGCTAAGTTCTCATGTTGCCTCTGAATAAAAGAGAAGATATAACTGGAGTACACTTCTCTAGGCATCTTCTCAGCTGTGTTTTAAATCAGTAATGGTTTTGCATGAACTAGCAAAGCTCTCAGGTCGTTGCAGAAAAATTATAGCAGTATATGGCTTTATTTTGATAGGTGGTGTAAATCTTGACCCAAATTTTCAAACCTTTGCAGAAGTTATGCTGTGTGCATGCAGCCTTTCATGTTTCTCCCCAGTTGTGTACCAAATGGCCTGTGTGCATATGTAATTTGAGGCATTCCAAAACATCTGGCTCAATTTTTAAGACATTTGTGTTGTAATACACTGTTGTAATCTGTCTGTAAAGATATGTGGAATAGGATGCTTTTTCTGAGAACTGAAGCCTCCTTGCAGAGTGCTGCGCTTTGCTGCATAATGTCAACATAATGGGGGTGATTTAAGGATGCTATGTTTGCTCTCAATATGAATTTCCTTGCACTAATGGCCCCAGTTTAAATCTCATTGTGGGATTCTCCTGTTCTTGAAATCAGTAGCAAGTAAGCCAGGTTTTTGAACCTTGTGAGAGTAACTCGTTGTCCTTGGACACTAGTCAGTGCTTATTGCCTCACTATCAAAATGCAGCTTCAGCTCTTTAAAGAAAGAGCTACATGTGGTGAAACTCTTTACTCTCCTTGGAGATTAAATTCTAAACTCTTCGAAGTAAGAGTCCTATTTCAAGGATCTTCTGGCTTAAAAGGGAAGTTCATTTCTGATTTAAAGTATGTGTAACATTCAGAGCTCGGTGATGCAGCATCTCATTAACAGAACACCCTGCTGAATTGTCTCCTATGGACAGCTATTTCTATACTGAGGATACTGGAGGCATTTGTTCCTCCTGCATCTGTCAGCAGAAATGGGTACTGATTAGCGTATGTGGGTAACAAAGCTGGTAGCTCTTTTGATTGTAGCCCTTGTGTATCCCTAACCTATAGCTGCTTGGTGCTATTTCTTAAGGCTAACCTAAATAACTATTGAAGGGAGAATTCCTCCTCCAAAGAGATTATGGTTGAGCTCCTTATAACCTAGCAGTTATGAAGTGCAAGAATAGATTCTTGGGTCCATTGGAAAAGCCTTCAAATTTAAGCAGGAAATAGAATAAGAACAGGGGCTAGCACATAGGTGTCATAGAAAGATAAAGGTGTATTTGTCTGGCTGTTCAGAGATGCTCAATATACAGCTCAACCACTGGCTCTGTAAGCTGGAGTAATATTTTGATTTATGCACAGACAGATTTTGTTATGCTTTATTCTTTGTACATCTGGAAAATAGGGTTTCATAAATGTCTGAACAGTGTGAAAGATTTGGAAAGTTACTCCACTCAGTCTCTACAAAGGGAATGAAGTGGGTAAATTGATCTGCAAACAGAAGTACAAATCAAAATATTGTCTTTACATTCAGCCAGTGGCATCAGTGCAATTGTTATTACATGGTTTTCCACTGCCATCTGAACAAAAAGACAGATTGTCATTGGAAAGAAAAAAATAGCATACGAAGAAGTACTCGTCCAAGCTGTAGTTATAAAAATACAAAATGGTTTTGGGCATAATGCTTTAATCATTGTGGGCCCCAGCTGTATATTGAAATCAGTGATGTTAATGAACACAGTCTCTTTAATATAATTATTTCAAGTTGATTTCAGTTATAAGTAATCTTCTGTAGACATTAATTACCAACAACTGAATTATGATCAGACTCTCTTTCCCCTTCTTTGCAGAAATCTTTAGATTTCCAGCACTGTCACATCCTCCTCTTCTCACCTGATGATTATAGGTAAAAGTTTTATTAACAATTTAATTATTCTCTTTAGAAGCCAAGATAATTATAACGGGCTTGACTTGGCTTCCATTAAAAGTCTCTTTTAATGATTTTGCCATTGACTGCAGTCCAATGTGACAGAAGAAGAGTTCGTAATCAACAAAATCATATCTCAAAATTGTGCAGGGATGAAAGAAATGGAAAGAACAATACCGTTAATATTTTACAGAACATCATGGTACTTTTGTATGGGTTATCAGTCCCCTCGAAATATATATTGGCTGAATCCTGTAAAAGCTGTATTCACTTTCAAGGTTGTTATTCATGTGAATAGCTTGACTAGAATTTGTACTGTAAAGGGTAATAGTCAAAGATCTGACAAAAAGCTGGACTGACATTTAAAAGATCAAGCTTTTGTTCCTGATTTTATCATACCCATGCTCCTTGTCAAAATATTAACTTGTGTGCTTAACTTTAAGATGACTTTGAAGTTACTAGAAGGGTTAGTACATGTCTCAGGGGTATGGATCTAGGGGAAGAGGAGATGATCATGTAGGCACTTATTAGAAAGATGGAGAAGCTTCTCACTGCAAGGAGAAGCTAAAGGGGCAGAATGCTTGCAGATGATTTGGTGAGCTGGTCATATTAGAGATGCAGAGTAAAGCGAGTACCGAAAAAAAGACCACTATTTAAAAGGATTTTTATAAAACTTGCATTGTTAGCAGCAGAGTAAAAGAAAACTTCATAAAGAAATACATTTACAAACAGTAAAGAAAAATGTTGAAGTGATGACAAAATGAAGGAAAAGAGTATAGACTCTCAGAATTTAGCTGTAAGAACATGCTAAAGTACCAAGGAAGGCCAGAAATGATTGAGCAATGTACTCAAGTCATAAAAATTAGTAATTAATTTTTTTCTAAACACATCAGAAGCAGAAACTTTCTAGGAAGTGTATAGGGCAAACAAATGGTGTGTAAGGTAGGGAAGGGAAAAATCTACGAAGTATTAACTATGGAAGAGCTTTAGAAGGTTACCAGGCTACTGCCTATGTTGATGGGGCCATGCTCTGGAGGTGTGCCTCAAAGGTTATACAAATCATTCTTTAATGGTTTCCATCTTAAAATGGAAGACAGTCTATTGCAGCAGATCACTGGAAGCAAATAATATTGATCCAAGAGTTCTGCAGAAATGCAGAAACAATTTCTGTTACCTGTGATTTTACTAATTTAATTGCCAAGACAGGCTTGATTAACTATAAGAAGGGACTATGGCAGATGTGTTTTATCAAGAGCTCCAAGGAGATTGAGAGGAACTAAAGACTAGCAAGTAAAACTTCTGCAGCAAGCAAATTGATGGAAATTGTAATGAAGAATAGAATTAGCGGATAGATGAATGAGCACAATGAGCATGGAAGAGTGAACATTTGTTGAGGGAAATAATGGTGTACAAACCTAGTAGATTATTTTTTTTTAAGGAATCAATAAGCATAGGGACACAAATGATCAAGTTGATAATGTATCTGAATCTCCAAAAAGTATTTCATAAGATCCCTCAGCAGTTTTGGTTTGTTGTTCCCCCCCCCCCCCCCCCCCCCCCCCCCCCCCCCCCCGCAAGAAACCAATAAGAGAGTTTTTTGGTGGGGGATTTTCTGTGGTTTGGTTTTTTGGTTTTTTTTTTTTTTCATGGAATAATCATGGATTGAATAATAGGAAACAGGGTAAGAATAAATGTCAGAGACTACTACTCAGTCCTGTAAGAACTGTGTCAGGATTTACACAGGCAGAGTTGTGCTAGAAAAGTGAGTGAAGAGTAATGTAATAAAGTTTGCTCATATTACAAAAGTATTGTGGCTGTGAAGACCTTCAGAAGAATTTCTAAGGTGTTGGGTAACAGCACAATAAAATGGTAGATGAAATTCAGTGTTCAAGAGGAATGCACCCCTATAGATACTTGGCTCTTACCATTTAGAAAAGGGACCTTAAGAGTAGTTCAGAGTATTTTACTGAAAATGTTGACTTAATGCTCTTTATCAGTCAAAAAGGCAAATAGATTCTTGAATTTTTTTAGGACAGGAGAAAAAGAATGAAATGGAAAACACCACAATGTCACCATATAACTTCATGATGCGCCCATCTCTTGAACGCTGCATGAAGTCTTGCATATTGAAAAGGTATACAGTAGTATCAAGAAAGGTAGAATGAAGAGCTATCATAGATATAAGCAGTTCCTGTAAAAGGAGAGATTAAATAGATTAGGTTTCTTCAGCATAAGAGAGGGAAGGTAGATTGAAGGAAAATGAAATAGACATCTATAAAATCACAAATGTTATGGAAAACAAATTGGAAATGATTATTAATTTATTCTTAGTACCTCTTCCTCCCAAGAACTAGGAAGTACCAAATAAAATTGTCAGCCAGCCATTTAAAACAAAGAAATTATTATTATTGTTACACTTTGCATAATTGTGAACTCGTGCCCAGAACGTTTGGATACCAGAAGTATGAATGTCTCAAGAAGTGATTAGGCAAATTAGTGGATGAAAGGCTCATTAAGACCAACTAAATATGAGGATACTGATGAACTCTTTGGCTAAGAAAATCCGTAAACTGTAGCTTCCCAGAGTTTGGATGCCTATGCTGAATGAAGTACCACTCAAGCCCACTACTGTCAAATAGAGGACGCTGGGGTAAATGGATCCCTGGTCTAACTTGGTACAGGCTTTCTCATTTTCTGCTGTAAGATGTTCTACTGTCTATAAGCATGCAAGCATGAAGATAGACACATGACTCACAGGAGTGAAAGGTTTTGAAGACCAGCTCTAAAACAGGCTAGGTAAGATGGTCAGAAAACAAAAGGGTGAAGTGGGAATCGGGAAATGTAAAAAGGCACTTGTGTTAAGAGTTTTAGTTAAGAGCTCAGATCTTGAAAGGTCTTACTTATTTTCAGAAATTCATTGCTGAAGTACTCAAGCTATTGATACTAAATAACAACTCCTTTAGTTTAACTAAATTTCTTTAAAACCTTCAGTCTGAGATTTTTTTTTTTTTCCACCTTTATAGATTACTCATAACAAATACTGTCAATGAGTAAAGACATCTAAAATCTTTTGGAAAGTACCTCAAATAGTAGTAGTATGTAATTAAAAAGCCTTGAGTTCATTAGTTGTTAGATGCTACAATACTCAGCTCTGTAGAAATACATACCTGAAGTTAGAAATGCTCGTTACTTTAGGATTACATCCTTTCAGCATGTTCAAATTCAAGGCAGAAACACACCTTAACATCAGGTGTACCCCTGTACCTAGAATAACTCTGAAATCCATTAAAGGTGGAAGCTAGTCTTTTAACTTTACAGGTAGACGGCATCCATTTATTAACGTATAATATTAAAAGGCATTTTTTTACTTTTTATAACATTGGGGGAGCTTAGCTTCTGTTAAGGGAGGCAGTCAGCACCTTGCAAGTTAAAACCTATCAGCCCCTTCTAAACGAAACTTTGGTTTTTGTATTGCCATCATTGTGAACAAAGAGATCTCTTGGGAGAGTTGTATTTGCACATGTGTAAAGGAAGTTAAAACAATAACTACTGAAGTCTTAATAATCAGCATGTGCTGGTGTCAGCAATGCCATCAGTTGCATCAATGTCAAGATAGGAAGTGTCGACTCTCTTTAATTGCCTCAGGTCAGTAGTTTTTATCTGCAGTTAAGTATTGGATGGAGATGACTTTACTTACTCCTGAATGATACTTTTAAGGCCCCTTCATAAAAGTGTCCCATCTGGCCATGTCTGTGGTGCTATTGATCTCTTTATTTCTCTCCTCATAAAAAAGCAGGGAGCAGGCAAATTACATAGAAGTTATGGCCACTGAGCAGGCTTAAAAGGAAAGCGTGACAGATTTTTCAGAGGAAAAGCAGTCCTGCACATCACTGTTCAAATGAACATTTAATAATTCATAACAACTGAGTTATAAGTTTCCCCTTCAATACGTTTCCAAATGTGAATAGATTAAATGGTAATTGCTATCAAGCTTTATGTTCTATTTCATGTACCTAATAAAAGTTTATCTAGTGGAGCTTACTTTGTATCTTTTTGATCTATTCCTAACTGACTGCAATATACTATATTAAAATATTTATCATTGTGCTATCAAATATTAACCATTTTAAAATCGTGTGACTAAAGAAAACAAATAATGTTACTTGTTTAACTTTTCATGAATTTCCTAATATTTAGTTGTTCAGAACTCTCCCATGATACAGCACCAAAAACACTGAAGACCCTAGAAATTGTATTTACTCTTTTAAAACTGGTCTGTTTTGAAATGCACTCTGCTCATGTCTGTCACCACTGTTCATTTTGGCTCTGCATGCAGAATCCTAGTTTTGTCATCTGTAAAAACTTATGATTCTGCTTCAGTACAAGAGAATCTTAAAAAGTTGTTTGTTTTTCCGTAGGTTAGTGGGTTTTTAAACTATTTTTGGGAGAGTATAGAACTTCTTTTTTTTTTTAGGAAGATTATCTAATATAATTATATCTAATTATCCACCTGCGCATCCATCTGAAATTATGTGGCTTTGTCTGATAAAAATACCAGCAACTTGCTAGACTATAATGTGAATGGTCTAACAATGGAAAGAGGAGAATACTGATCCCACAGATGTGCTACGGTTGCATGGCAGCCTAGTCCAGCTGAACTGCTGGCTGCCAGTGTTACGTCACTCCCCAGCTGAGTGGGTTATGCTCTCCCAGGGTGCTCCTGGTTGCCCATCCCGTTGCTGATTCATATTACAGAACTAACACAGCAGAAAACTATTCTTTTTTGGTTGGTGTCCCTGCTGAGTTAGATCTGAAATGGTTCAATGAAAGGTCAAACAAGTGCCTGAAAGATTGCTAGGGGTGTGGGACTAAATAGTTAGGAATTGGGAGAAGAGGGATTGCAGCACTTGCAATTAGAGAGAGCAGTTTAGACAGCCATGGAATAGCAGCTTTGAAGCTGACACCTGGGCAAGATCAAGAGGAGAACCACCTCTTCGCTCTAATCCAATCCTTCACCTTGCTGGGGAAAAATCATGCTATTAAAGGTCAGGTGTATAAATGTTGCTACTGAACCATTTCTTTGCACTTTGGAGAAAGCAAGTCTGATCGCCAGGTTATCAGAGTAAATCTCCTGAAGTGAAGAGCTGCTGTCTGTTAAGAGCCTAGTGCCTCTTAATAAGATGTTAACTATGCTAACTAGCCCCCTTTTCTATACCTCATTCTCTGGTTGATTTATGACCTGTTATTTTCTTCGGCTTCCCCCCCCACAGGTGTTACCTCATTCACAATCCCCATACTGTTCATAGAAGCCTTCCTTTCAGCACAGAGACACTGAGATAATGTCCTTGAGCTCTCAGCAATGCCCCTCTAGTCTGTTCCTTCTGCAGGTTCTTCCATTTCCACAATATTTCACACACTTTGTAGGCAGCAGTACTAAAAGCAGCAGGAGACTTCATCCCCAACCTAGGCATGCTACAGTAACTGTGCAGATCTGTATAATAACTATATAGAGAAAGCATCCTATGTTTTTATCTTCTTCTCTGTGCTCTTCATGGAGGAAAGATGCTTCACGTCATCATTTTTGTTGAATAGGTTGTCTGTGTTCTGACGTGTTTATTCTGACTAAGATATGCTCTCCCCAGAGAGATATCAACCTTCTTTTTCTCCTTCAAATCCAGTGTCTTATTAAAAAATAATACTATTCCATGATATTCACACTTTGGTGAACAATTTTCTATGTATCCCTGTATCTGTACGGTTATTCTGTGGGTCATGTATTTTGGAATGAATGCGTTTATACACACATTCATGTTGTATTTTTGCAGGTTTAAAAGACCCAGGATACCAGTATGGAATTACATGTATAAGTCGTCAGCATGCTTCCCCTGAGTTGAGTGGAATCAATGTTTTGCATCATCTGAGAATCAGGCCTGGTAACGCTGTAAATTTGTTTGTAATCTTGCCTTGCTGGTCTTACATCTGTAAGCCATACTTTCCCTTGAGTTGCAGCAGTGGGACTCTGGATTGATTTAAGGAGAATTAGTCTGAATTTAAATTTGGAGCCATTTGAAGCAGAGTCTGTTCCTCTTACATCCAAACTCCTATACACACAAAATTTCTTCAGTCTGCATAACAATCATGTAAGATGGGTATTGCGAAATCAGTATTTCATGTATAAAGACCAGGGGGAGATTGTTCTTTGGGGACAGCGATGTTCAGCCCCATCAGAACTTTATCCTTTTCAATAAATTCCCTCCAGCTTCCCTCCAGCTCCAAGCGCGGCAGTGCGCTTACTAGCACCAGTCCTGGCACCGAACCACACCAGAACTGAAAGTACATACAGCACCTGTGCAGAGGGGAAATCCCACCATATCCTGACCAGCTAAAAGCATTAAAACTGCTACTGGTAAAAAGATGTAAAAAGATACAGATGGATTGTCTATGGCTCCCCACAGAGGCAGTTGCAAAGGTGAACTGGAAGGCAGGGCATCCCGGTTCTGAATTTCTATTTCTTTTTACAGAGTATAGTTCCCCAGGTACAAGTTCAATGTGTAGGTATTGAAGGACTCACAGGATACATCTGTGTACAAACATGTATAAAAGATCACTAACCTTCAGTGGGGGAGACAATTTCTGTCTAGAAAGGAGTGCATGATGTACTTTCTTAAAAAAGGGTTTTGTTTGCTTTTTTTTTTTTTTTTTTTTTTCCCTAAGAAATGGATGGTAACATATCTTTTCTTGCTGAATTGTAAACGCTAACTTCCAAAAGCAAATGTTAATATAAGTTCCAGGGTTACAATTTCAGGTTTGATTTTCTTTGGCAAGTCAATCTGCATGATGATTTTGATCAAATGCCTTGGCTTCTAACATTTGTAACACATGATAAAATGCACACAAAAAAGCTTATATTTAAATAATCGTATAATAAGTTGAATGCACACTGTGACAGAATAGGAATTATCAACAGGCTGCAGAGTAATACAAGTTCAGTCTGGAAGACAGATACAAGCACTGAGCACAGTTTGACCATTGAAGATAAGAGTGTAATCCTTTGCTGCTTTAATAAAAAGTACTTAAAATGAACGAAAAAGGGTGAAATAAAATAAACTATTCAGAGCTTGACATAAGGCATCTGGCTGAAAACTCATTCACTAATTGTTTAAGATTTACACCATTGAACCAAGATGATTTGAAACAGTGCTTTACAATAAATAACTCATGGAGTTTAACTTGGGTACAAGCTACCATTGGTAACTCTTGTACTTGGTCTAGGCCTTTGTGGGGCTGTAAGTTCAAATGTCTTTATTTGCTCATATGAAGGGAGATAGTGAATAATATTAATCATTGGACCTTCCCTCACCTTTTCCCCTGTGGGGTGATCACGCCTAATGAAAATTTGAGCTGTGTTGGTAAAGTGAGATTGGCAAAAGAGTCACTTTTTCTTTGCCTGATTGGCTAAATGTGCAGCTGGTTCTGGAATCAATTCTTCTGTGCGTGAAATTAAAAGGTGTTAATTTGAAATGCTCCTGTATGTATGCAACAGAATTTAGTCACCTGAAATGTCATGGCCAAGAAATACAAAAGATGCAAGACTATGAGCAGTACACTTAGAAAATAAAATGAATGCTCCTGCTTAATGTTTTGCCTTCATCCATTTTTTTAAAACTCAGGCAGTTCTTCTGTGTGCAAATGTTTCTACCTTTTGTTACAGGTCCCTCTTATCACAAAGCAGTATGTTCAGTTTAAGACTGGCCCAAACCAGCTGTAGTTGCTGGTTAAATTCCTTGCCAGGCTTGGAGCTTTTTCTTCTGTTTTTATGTTCCTTTTTAAAGGAAACTGTTTAATTTCTATAAAATAGAAAAATGAAATATAGCTAGGTATTTTCTCATGTTTCTGGAATTCTAAAAGGCTTTCAGGACCAGACTGTGCTGTTCTTAATTAATTCCTTGCGCTTTGATCTATGTATGCATGCTGGTGAGAAAACCATTGTCAGTATCTGGGAGGGAGGTGGAGAGCTAAACCCCAGCAGCTTCCCTGCACGCATGGTGCCTGCGGCACGAATGGGTCTGGGGGAGGGCTTAGAAGTAGCACAAGGCACAGTTGCATTTATTGTGCCTCTTTTTCTGAGGGCAGAAAACCTTCCTGTACCAACCAGACCCTGCTGACCGCTAAGTCTATGCCGTATAAACCCTGAATTCAATAAGATAACAGCTGTTGTCACAGTGCTTTTTATCTAGGAGGCAAACTCTAAAATTGCATCTGACCTCTGTATGCACAGAGATGCCAAGCAATGAGTGCTCTGCCTAGATCCTCAGAGGTTTTAGATGAAATCAGTAAGAGTGAGGTACCTAAATGAATACTTCTGAGGATAATAGCTTCTGTGTCTTCTGCCCACATGTGGTACAAGGTAGACTTCGAACAGTAATTTATGGAATGATACATTGTGAGTCTTACAAAACAAACAGGACTTTAGCGTTGTTTTTTCCCAAATAGGATG
The DNA here is from genome assembly GCF_900496995.4 of Aquila chrysaetos chrysaetos. Lineage (NCBI taxonomy): Eukaryota > Metazoa > Chordata > Aves > Accipitriformes > Accipitridae > Aquila > Aquila chrysaetos. Next base: position 19,106,433 of record NC_044015.1, read on the forward strand.
ACTAATATGTAAAACTAAGCCACTCCATTTACTAATACAATCATACAAGTAATTAAACTAGCTATGGTATAGATTTAACTTATTTCTTTATAGGTCAAACTTCTGGTTGCCCTAGGTCAATGATTTTTAGCAACAAAGGTCCATAAGAATAGATTTTCTTAATAATGCCAATAGGCTATGTATAACAAAAAGTAAACACATATTGGTCTGTTGTGTGTGGGTGTGTATCCATCTTTGCATACATACATTTCTGCACAGCACAAACTCAGGGAAACAGATCAAAACCACATGCTACATGTCCAGACAAATAATCATTTTGAGCTTTACTAAGGCAGCAGAATGAGTTCTTATTTTTCTTGTATATTGGAGTCTGCTTGCTTGCCCAGTCATTTGTTTAGATTTCAATGGGAAAATAACAAACAAAGCTAAAATTGCCACACTAGCAAATTAAATGAATTGAAATTCTGTTCCTCCACGAAAAGACTTGAAATGGGATTTAAATCAGTGTGTGCTTGGTAAAACATGGCAATTTGATGTCTGTTCCATAAAGCTGACAACCGCATCTAGTTGTTTTTCTTCTGAATTTGATCAGATAATCTGGTCAAACTTGGAGAATATCTAACAGTTACACAATCAGACTGAGATTTGTTCAGAAAATTACAACACAGTGAGGGAAACTTAATTAGTTTTGTCAGCAAATATAAAGGCACTAGCTTGCATTTCCAGAAACTGTCTATAGCTTTTACAAATACTCCGATTCAGCTAAAATCAGGCTAATTATATCTTGGGCTCAAAAAGTCCTCATTAAAAGAACATTATTGGGGTTATAATGTCCAAACCTGAAAAGATAGGAAATACTGCAATTAATAAGCAATTGGTTTGACAAGCTGGTATATATATTATTATATTAATTATATGACTGTAAAATTTGCTCCACAGACCTCCAGACCTGTTCCAATATCTCAGCTACTTAATATCTTTTTTTAGACCCACTGTATGGACATGGTGTTTACTGTAGTTTATTAAATTTTACTGCAGAGAATCATATTGATTTACTTTTAAATTTTTTTTTCCTGTGGTTCCTGTCACTACAGTATCTTGATGCTTCACAAATTCTAATGCTTATTTTGTCAGTACCTAGGTTAAGGTACAAGGGTGGTGACAACCTCCTTCTACATAAAGGGTGCAAGGCAGAGGGAGATACTATGATTTCTGAGTGCTTTTTTTTTTTTTTTCTCCTTAAATACCTAGGATCTCATTTTTCAAAATGTTAATAATAGAAAACTCTGAGATTTGAAACACTACTCTGCATGCTTTCTGCTGCAACTGTAAGTGCTCAATAATTTTGTGAATCAAAACTCAAGTGCAAGCATGCAGAAAATGAGCGTACAGTTAACAACTACATGTGAAAAGTATGGTTCAAATAACCTGCCAAATATAAACAGGAGCTTTCTGGCAGAAGCTGAGGAAGTCCAGTTTTCTTGGGTAACATTTAACTGCGTTGCCCATGCAAACTTCGTTTCTTTTCACATACTATCTTTGATGCTAATTGGTTAATTATCACTATCTTTCCTGAAATTCTTTATTTATTGTTTTTCTTTCCAGATATATTTGCTGAATTGTAACACCCCCAGATTTTCTACTTCAGATGTACTCATCGCTTGGAGAGGTAGCAGTAATCTCTAACTTTATTTTTTTTTTTAAATTTATGATATATGATTTGCGTTTGTTTTACAGCATTTAGAGCATTGGTGTGGCTATATAGCCAATTTTATAATATTTGGCTAATGGGTGTCAGTAATTACATTCTTTCTTGTGCTTCTTAGCCTTAAAAATCAAAAGCAAGCTCTTGTAGAAATCTTTCTTTAATGTGTGTGTGTAAGAATGCAGAGAGACGGGGAAACGGTGAAAGAAAAACATGAGAGGACTCTCCTGAGTTTCTGGAAGTAGATGATCAAAACAGTTATAAAGAATAAATCTTAAGAATTTACTACAAAAGAAATTTGCAATAGAAGTCTAATCCTCTATATACCGATGTGGTATTTCCACTCACTTGTTTACAAGACCTGTTAACCAGAAGAGAAGCTAAATATACAACTAAGCATTGAAACAACATCTGCTCTAGCAATATTTGCACAAAATTTCAGCTCTTATTTTTAAGGATGTTAAGTATACCTCCATTTTTTTTTTTTTACCTTTTCCTTTTGTCTAGTTTTCACTAATTATAACAGGTAATGAGCCAGTGTTCTGCAGTTTTATTGTCCAGGGACATAGTTTTGAGGTATGAAAGCATAGTTAAGTTACTTAAGAAGTTTAGTACAGAAAAAAGTGAACATGCAGAGAAATCACCTTGTCTTTTAGTAAGAATTTTAAATTTGGAGTTAATATGGAATGAATATTTTGGTACACAAAACTTATTTCACAGTTGGCAGGCCATGCACAGTTACATATTTCAGGGGGAGCTCCTCCAGGCGTTAGCAAGAGAAAGAGAGAGGACACTGAAAGCATATTGAAATAAATGGATGACACAGTCAATTTACTGTCCTCATCTGGGAGTCTCTGAAACGTTTCAGGGAGTATGGCAGTCTTACAGCTCGCAGAGTGTTTTGCTCGTTTTCTGCTCTTAAGTAGCTGCACGTGATAGCATACAGACGCAGAGGCAGCAAAGTTGCAGGAGAGGGGCGACTCTCAGAGTTACTTACGTTGACAGCCCAAGCTGTGCCAGATATATCCCGGCAGACATTTATCACATTTAGGCCCTGATGTTCCCTCCTTACACTCACAAAATCCTCTGTCATTACAGCGATCATGGACTGAACCAAAAGGGTTACAATAACAGTCTGCAGAAACAAGACAACACATACACACTGGATTCAGGTCTACATATGGTGATAATTCATTCAATACCAATAAAGGGTGCATTTCCAGTGCTAAAGGTAAAGGAAGACTGTCTATTAAGGATATCTAGAGTAGTGAATATAACTACTAGAGGTCCATTTATTTGTTTGCATATGTCATTTCAGGAAGAGACATTTTATGATGTGAAGAGAAAAAGTAAACAGAAAAGGTATAAAGGCAGAAGATACCATGGTCTTTGAGGATAAGTGATTGTAACAGATTCTCTTCTGGTAAGAATATTTTTGATAATTTAATGAACATTAGAAAAGCTTTGTATAGTATGGATATATCAATGTGCCATCAGGGTGAAATGTTTTGCATTATTAAAACAGGCTTATCTATATTACTCAATATTTTCAGAAATGCTGAATGTCTTTACAGGGCTATATAAATGCACTTTACTTATTTCCAAGATAGTCTTCCTTTATAGTTTTGTGCAGTATAATAATTTATATGGATATCTGCCATTAAATTGATGAGATTGTATTTATCAGTGACGTTAATAAACCTTTTACATATTCCACAATGAAAAGCTTGAGGTGAGCAGTAATGTAATGCAAAACTTATCAGAAGTGGCTTTACGCTGCCATTTTCATTTCTCTCACCTCCCAGTGGGCAGATGGAAAATGCAATGAGGCTCATTCCCCACTGTATATTTTCCACGTGTGTTCACCTATATTAAAGAATGACTAGGGTAACCCATTTCCTCCCACAACACTTACTGTGTTGTTCATTCACAGCCCTTTTCTTTAACGTGATACAATATCCATGTTCAGCTTTCAACTAGCTGAACAAAGACGACAAGACAGTAGCTAGCAGAGCTCATTTTTGGCGCTCCTGTTCTTCAGTTGTTTTTGGGTTTTGGTTTTTTTTTTCCCTGTTGGTTTGTTTGTTTTTTTTTTTTTTTTTTTTTTTTTTTTTTTTTTTTTTTAAATGAAGGGCTGTATCTTATTTGTATGTAGACCCATGTAGACCCAGAGTAACTCCACTGTCAACTGAGACCACAGACACATTTTGGCAGTGTCTGATCTCTGCTGCTGTTGAAGGCAAAAGATACACAGATCGATTCCTGAATCTGGGCAACCTGCTGGGAGTCTGGCTTTATACGTCTGTGAATCAGTGCTACTTTGATGACTACCTTTAGCAGTTGTTCCCTAGCATTAGGTTAAACCTCAGTGAAATTGTAATTGACAAAATAGAGTTGAACTGGGAAGTAAAAACAAAAAAAATCCAATGGAAAAACTGTAACAGGAAAAAAATTACCAGGAAGACATTTGTCATCTGTTGTCTCAGTGTTTATTAACTATAAATTACAGATGGCACTTTGAACATTTGGCATGCTGAAGAAGAATAGTTACCTTTGGCAAACAGAGTTCCACAATAATAATAGAGTCAATTAGCTAGCAACATTCATTAATGACGTTGAAAACTGACACGCCAAAAATACTGTGCAAGGCTGAGCAGAATTATAGCACAGTGAGTGCCATTTGAAAAGCTGGAAATTCTGATGTTCATCAGATGTATGAAGTGCTTATGTAAACAGGCATGGAACCGAGATATAAATTGAATGCAGGAAGTAAAATTTGCTTAAAGAGTTTTTATAGAAAACCTTGAAAGACAGAAAGCTTGGAATTACATTAGAAACAGAGGGCCCAATTCTCGTACATTAAAAATAGCTTAGTTGGACATAATGGAGTTACAGTGATCTAAACAAGTGTTTGTGAAAGAAATGTATGGCCTATGATATTGAATGTTATAGATACATAATGTTATATTTTCCAGAGAACAAGAACCTGATCCTGAAATAGTGAAAGCTTTCCTACTGAACTCTATCATAAAAATACATAAGAATTACCAGGCCCATATTGTGCTGTTCAAGGAAAAGTAGATAGTGGGAACAAAACCTTAAGCCAGGCCCTTTTACAAAAGTAGTAGATCAAACTGGAACACCAAACAGACCCAGGAACCTTCAGTAACTGAACCTAGCCTCCATCTTTCCCAGTGCACAATTGATACCACAGATATATGACCTACAGAGGTCCACTGAACATCCAAGCTCGTTGTCCAACACTGTATTGCGGGCTGTGGGACACTTCCCAAGACCTGCCAAATACTTAAGACATTAAAAAGCTCAAAAGCCACAATTCCAGTATGCCACAGGGAGGCAGTGAGTATCTCCAATGCCCTTACAACAACAGGGCATTACATAACATTAAATTGACACTCCTAAATCATCCTATTAAGCAGACCACACACCAGGTTCCAGGGTGGGGAAAAAACCCCTGCAGATCTGAACTGGGAAGGAATTTTCCTCCTAACCTTCATTTGGTGACTGTTTGAAGGATGGGAAGATGACAGTGGTAGTCATCTGTTCACTGAGATTCACTGTATCAATGCGATGCTGCCAACAAAACACAATGAAAATAAGTAAAAAAGAAGGTTGGGAAAATGGGCTGAAGCTTGCAGGCTTGCTGCTTATCAGTCTGGGTTGACAGTGGCTACAGGACAGCCCTCATGGTTCACTTAACCATATATCATTAGGGTTTCTAAAGGTCTTACAGGTATTAACTGAAGCTTAAGCCTCAGTGACTGCAAGGTTGGCTTTCTTATAGGTGTGACGATAATTACCATTTCAGTATTTATGTTGTAAGGGAAAGGAAATGTTTATTACTCTGGGTCTACTTGGTGGTTTCCATGCTATCCATGCTTGCCAGTGTGTGTATTCACCGAAATAGAGTTATTAGGACTTTATCAAGACCTTGTAGAAATAAAAAGCTCTTCAAGTTGTTAAAATCTTTTTCACTGTAAGCATGTCAAGTGAATGATTTTTAACTTTAAAATACCTTGATTTATTTAGAAACTGTAGTTGCCCATATGAGGTAATTTTGCAGTTAACTGACAAATCCACAAATTTTTGATATTTCATTTTAGGAAATAAAATTTATTTTGCTTCTAAAGAAATTAAGGGCATAATGAAATTAGATTTAAGCCCACTGTATAATGTGCTGCATTTGGTTCACTGGTAAAAACCTTCTCAGTATTTAAATTCTTTGTAATTTGTCAGTTTTAAAAATGAAACATTTTACATTTTCTCCATTTAGTTAGCATCGGCTAAGATTCACAGATTTGTTATCCATGTACTTACCATATATATTTATGAAAACTATGTCAGTAGTTTTGATAAATCAGAGCCAAAGCCCTGTTAGCTGCCATTAAACTAGCTTATCCAAACATTTTTTACTTTTTCTACATATATGGCTGAAGCGGAAAGAATTAGCCTGGAAAAATGGCTTTCATATGGGAATAAGACTTGCACATGTTACTGGAAATCTGCTTATTAAAATGTTCATGCCAACATTCCACTCGTACTTAAAACCCCAAACACTGCTTTTAAACTCAGAGAAATGAGCGTTTCCAATAGAGCAAGACTCTTTGTGCTTGACCGAGAAGGATGGTGAATCCATCAACTCTCTCAGAGGTGAAAATACTCTACATTTTGCCCAATTAAATCTTAGGAGCCCCAGTTCAGGAAAGCACTTTAAGCACAAACTTCTATTTTCTGAAAAGTGCTTAAGTATCTGCTTCACTTCACTGACTTTAAACAAAGAAGTAGTTTGAAAGTCTTCTTAAGTTGGCAAATCAGCTAGGATACATACATTTTGTATGCAGTATGATTACTATGATCCTGAAAACTGTCTTAGTCCAACAAGAATATTACTTATTTAAAACAAATTACCTAACATGTAGCAAACCAGGGTTTGATCCTATAGTCATCTCACATGCTACAATTCTCATGGGAGCCCAAGAGACTTCTGCTTGCATTAAGGTGGGAAAGTCAGGAAAGTCAGCAAATGCATCACGTTGCTGCTTTTTATTTTTTTTTTTTTTTTTTTTTTTTTAAAGACTCTTGTTAAATGAAAGGGTTTTTAATTTTATTTCTGCAGAGTCTCGGCAATTTCAAAGTGCACAGTTGTTTTACTGAGACATTCTAAATATATCAGTTGCAAATTAATTTAAGATTTACTTATTTTTGACTCCTGGTTTATTAACTTTCTTGTCTTACATAGCTACAGCTGCTGTCTTAGCATTTCAGTGTACATGGGAAAACTATGTACTGAATGAGCTGATGAAAAATCCCAAATAGAGTAATTTAGTGTCATATTCATTAGGCCTATTTAGGCAGCTGAAATGATACAGCCCTGATGTCACACACCGATGATGTCCGTCATCTACATCAAACAAATACGAGGGACAGTGAGGTTTTTCCAAGCACATTTGATTGGGTTAATCTCCTCAGCACAGTCATACAAAATCATGACTTGCCTACTAAAGTTCTTATTAGCTCAGACTAATTAATGTCAAAGGAGATCACGCATTTTCTGAATGTGTTGCCAAGCAAAGTTAAAAGAAGGACATGTGAAATGCAGTGCGTGGATGGATCTGGGTGTTTACCATGAAATAAAATGTAAATCTGTCAAGCTGCAGACTGAAACAAATAATAGCAACCTAAATAGTTTCTGGCTTGAATCTCAGCAACGGATTATAAAGAATATTAAAACATAATTTAATCACCCATAGTCTATTTTGGCATGAAACTATCTTATAACTACTCTTTCTTTTTGCTTCCTGGAAAATGGAAACAAAAAAATCACAATGAAAATCCAGAACAGGTTCTACCAATGCTTATGTCTATAAGAAACATTATATAATGAAATCCTCCACCTGTTTGTTATTAGAACAGCGCCTTTTGTGGCTACCTGTTAACTACTGGCCATTGTATGAAGCTTCCTTTATTGACTATGTTCAATCTTCACCTAAAGTATCCTAACTTTTGCTATATACTGTCTGTGTTGACATGAGAACAATGCATATTCTTCTAGTGTGATAAAGATCTTATATTTTTTCCTAATATACTTTTCTTATTATGGTCTGACATGTTATTTAATTCTGCATTTTGGGTATTTATAGCAGATGCTAGGTCTAAAGCACTGTTTTCACCTAAGAATCCCTTTTCTAAATTGACATCATGTCAAACTGATTTGACAAATTCTGTTCCTAACCACATGGGCATAACTGCAGTTTCCCCTCTAAGGAGAGGGGAGACAATGCTGCATTTACAGCCCCATGCCTGGGAGCAGAATTAGCTGTAACATGTTTTCATGAAATTTAAGTGAATAAAGGGGGCTAATAAACACCACTCCCCATGTCCTATCAATGCAGCTGGCAACTTTTGTAGGTCTCCAGGCAAGTATTCAAGAGTCTGTGCTAATAATTCTGAAAGTCAGAGACTGGGAACAGGTATTTCTGCCTCAATCCTTCAGTTTTCATGTGCACAACTCTGGCGTGGCTCCCTCCTGTGGAAGGACAGCACAATCAGTTTCTTGGGGGCTTCTGGGGAAAGCCTTCCCAGGACCCTTAGCCAGGGAGGTTCATCATCACATACAGATTCAAAATACCTCCTTGGGGCAACGGAAATCAGGTGAAAAGTCTACACAGATGTTCTTATCCATTGAAAAAGCTCATTCTGGCTCAACTGGCAAGTAAGCAGCAGTGGACCCTAGCAACTGCCAGTAGCTGAAAAGGCACAGACGAAAAGCCGCAGTTATCCCGGGACTGACCTATGCACACATTTTCATCGTCCAGCTCTGCAGAAGCATTTCTGAAGTAGCCCAGCCTGCATAACTCACAGTGCTGACCTCTAGTGTTGTGCTTACAGCTCACGCAAATGACCGTATTGAGCAGCTCGATGTAACTGCACCGGTTGGAGTGCCCGAAGCATTCACAGTCTTTCAAGGAAGAACAGAAATGTATACAAAACGTATACAGCAGCAGAGTAATAGCACATTACATGCTTAGTAAAGATGAACCATGAATAGAAGTATGAATGAATGGCACATACATGTTAATCAATGTAACATGGACAACAGCAGATGTTTATCTGCAATGAAAGTGAAGTTTGTTTCAGGCAGGTTAGCGTGACCCGACAACCATGGCATGACGTTGAAGGTTGGCTGTTGTTGGCAGACCTGATGGAACTGAAGCATTTGCAGTTGTAAACCTTTCAGGGGTCCTGGAGGCTCAGTTTCCGCTGATAGAAATGCACATCTTTTTGCACATTTGAGACGAGTATAAATCAAGACCCGGGAAAAACTTCCTCATATTGAAAATATTAAATACAGTGGACAAAATAGTCAAACTTCATCCTGCTTAAATCCACAACTGTAAGTAAAATAAAAGCTTTGTTCTGACATAAATGGTGAGTACTCAAAAATACTACTGAACTCAGGGTACTTTAACTGGTAGGCACGTTGGGAACCAGAGTGTTTCAAGACCAAACAGATCTCTAGTTTGACCTTTTGGCCAGCACCTCCTAAAGCAGTTAACAGAGAAGAAAAGGAAGGAAGAGAGGTGTTATTTAAGAGCTACTTCTACTGTACTTCTGAGGTAAGCATTAACCCATTTTTATATTCAGAGATGAAAAACAATTGGGCTAGAAAAGATCATGAAAAGTCTGAAATGTGTACTGAATAGAAAGCATGCTTACTGCAGCCATCTGAAATGCAGCTGGCATGACAGCCACTTTTTAAAAACCTCTTCATTAACCATAGAATGCTAGTGCCTTTTAGTCTTTAATCACAAGCAATGCTTGGTTTTATGCAGAAAGAAGGCAAAATTAGAAATGTATCAATATCATTGTAGAAGGCACAGCTATGCTTTGTGTAGAAAGCTTGTGTAAGTCTGATCACTCAACTCTGAGATTGAGATCAGAAGGAATGCAGGAAAGTTTATTAGGATGATCAGAGAAGTACAGAGCCTATTTAAAAAGCAAAGACTAGGATAGTTTGGCTTGTTTAGTCCATGGAACTGAAGATGGGGATATCACTGGGCTATAAATACATCAAGGAGATAGCCTTCTGCCATCTGAAGTGAATATCTTCGCTAATGGATGACACTGGCACAAGAACAAATAGGTGTTAACTGGCCATTGAGAAATTTCAGCTGGAAATTAGGAGATGGTGTCTAGCCATTAGGGCACTGAGGTTCTTGAACACTCTTCCAAATTGTAGCAAAACCACTGATGCTTTAGAGATGTACTTTATTAACTGTTGAAAGAGATTATGGTATGATTCCTAAAGTAATGGAGTACTGGATGCAGTGACTTGGAAGGGCTTCAAGGTCTTGAAGTTGACTTAGCCTGTAATTAGATAAAGCTGTAGCAGGGGTGTAAAATGTTTCCATACATGACAGGGATCATGTCCCCTGTGCTGTCTTTCCTGTGGTATGCTGCTGATCATGCTGGGGCATCTAATGAGCCCACTGATTATAGGGCATCAGATACAATATTTGTGCCTGTCTGTATTTTTATAAAGAAATAACAATACCAGTACATGTTTATGAGTATGTTATGCACACCTAATACATATATATTTCTTTGGCTGTTGTCTGAGGTAGTGGACTGTAAATAGATTGTATCTTTTCTTATACTGTACAACACTTAGTACAACATATGTTTCAATCTTGAAAGCTGCTGTTCTGCTGCCAGGAAACATTAATTCAATTTACATATACACATTTAGTTAACATATATGCATTCTTGTTCTCTTCAATGTTATACTGCTAAACCAATGTTTTGTCATTCATGCCAATCTGATGATTTTGATGCCTATAACTGCTGGAGTACAGTAAAACATTTGGTGTATCAGTCTCAGTATGTTACCACTTGACATAATTCAGTGGGGAGGAAAAAAGTGTTAACGTTTGTTGTCTTTTGCAGCTGGTCAGTGTGATTCAGTATCTCAGCCAGCCACCCAGCAGCATTTCTCCCTTACTATATCCATCTTGCTTGAGTAAAAACTGCATGTGTGGGGCAGAGGCAACAGATCTAAAAGTGGAAACTAGCACTAGCAAACAGGAGTCACAGGGAAAATTGTTACAATTGTAAGTTTTTATGTATTTGATTTTTAAAATAAGACAGACTGGTTAGTAATAAGCAATCTGATCCTTCCGAATCTCAGATTCAGAAGCAATTCTGTCTTAGTCTCTTTTTCTGACAAAGGACCCGTCTTCTGCTACCATTAGACAATTTGTTTTGCTGAGATGATACCCTACTGGTATGTTTGTCAGACTTGTGGCTAAACACAATCATACTGTAGGTGAATTTAGAGGAAATAATTTACTTTGTTTTCCGAATCAGTAACAGGCAGCAGAATACTACATTTTTATGTTTCAAAAATATGTAGACTATAAAGAAGTGCCAGTAAATCAGACTATACTACATCATCTTTTGTGTTTAAAGTAGCAGAAAGAAACTGAGACTATTCTGTCAATGAATGACTGCACTACTTCCACTCTGAAATTGTGATAAGACCTTCAATAATACTACTACTCCACATAATTAGCCATTACACAAGCATAAGAAACTAAGCTGCGCATAAAGTAATTCACTCTGTAACAAAGCTTGCTCCAAGTTATGATTTGGACTGAAGAAACCTCTAGTAAGTACAAAGGACTTAGTTTAATGTACACACATGCTCCTGAACATATGCAGAAGGACTACCCAAGTTCAGACGTGGCTAATCAATATTAAAGGTAAACAATGAGACCAATTCTTATACTTGGTTGTGTTCCTATGGGTATTGCTTTTTTTGTAACAACTGTGCTGTGTGAAAGAAAGCCTTTGTCTCAAAGTTAACTTATACTAAGATACAGGAAAGCTCTAGGAATCTTGATCATCAGATTGGTAAGCGCTACACGGTATAGAAAAAAACACAGTTAACTCAAAAACAGTCTAACATCTGATCAAAGATTAGCAATGGTGCAAAGGAAAAAAAAAAAGGCATGGCAGGTAACAATTAAACCCATATTTCGCTAATTTTTGCTTCCCCCCTGCCTCCTCCCAGCTTTTGCTAGTGCAATAATATGAACTTTGCTTACTGCTGTTGGCCTGATCAGTGAATCATTTTTACATCCCTCTGTGTTTATAAAAAAAGCTATGTAAAGGGTTCTCATATGATTGAAATGGAATTATTTCCTCCACTGGCTACAGGAGGTGCTACCCTAAACCAGTCAAACATAGCATGTAGAACTTCATTCAGCATCATGCCAGCTGGGAAGCTAATACCTATCAATGCTGTATGGCCTTTCTAGCTTATCATGTGGTTCATCTTAACCAGCATGCCAAGATCAGAAAGTAGCCTGCTTATTAGAGTTGTCAGAAGCACAGCTTAAGGTTTCTAGGTGCATGTCTCTGGCTAGCAGTCCAACCGCTTTCATGCACTGGCAAAGCCATGCAATCACTGAAAGAGATGGAGGAAAAGCATCAAAATCAGGCTGCAAATGGTTTACCAACAATGAAATGACATGAGCTTACAGTGCTAGAAAATGCTGCTTTCAGTTCTGAGTACCACATGTCAGAAAAGACACAGATAAACTGGAGACAGTTTACAGCTGAATAACAATAAGAAATAAATGGTTTGGAAAATAAAACCTCAGAGGAGATGTAAAGATAGCTAGATAGGTTTCATGTGAAGGAAAAAGGGAGAAGAGATATCCATGTTAGATTTGATAATTGTCTTTGGATGATTCAGGAATTGTCAAATCCCTTGCCAACTTACAGAAGGATTAACTGTATGAGCCTTTAAAGACTATTTCCAATGCAACGATTCTATTGCAACAATCTTGATCCTGTTGTAGAAAGCACAATAAAATTACCTATTGAAGAAGGCTCATAAAGAGGTTGATCATTTAATTGTTTTGTTTCTATAAGTTAAATACTTTCCCCCCCATTATAATGCTGTGCATTTACATCTTTGAGATCACGTACTATTGTGCTGTGGGGACGAGGTTCAGCTGAAGCTTCAGCCACGACCAATAAAACATGAAACGTCATCACATGAAACAATGGTAAACACACATGGAAGGGAAGCATAATTTTTAACTAAGACAGGTAACGCATGAGACAGCTATCAGTGTCATTTTCTAATTAAAAGCTCGAAGAGTATTTCAAGAAAGTGCACTCAAAAATCATTAAAATATTTTTTCATTTTCCAGTAACTGTGTGTTCCTCCTCTATACAGTAACAAAAGGCAAACAAAGGAGACTTCATTGTAACCTTAGAAATGACCTGCTTCATAACAAACAGTATGGCTCGTTATCATGATCTCATCAAATGGGTCAAACTAAGTTCAAACATTTGTTAACACCCCTATTCCTTGTTAATATGTATTTCGTGAATAATGAGATATTCACAATAGCTACAGATAGACAAAACATCTTTATACATACTCTTTACAGATAAATTGATGAGGAAAAACAATGAGAACAGCTCAGGGTTCAGACTGTGAATGATAGATATGCAAATGAAACAGGTTGCCTGTAAGTCAGAGGGAATACTGGCATCCCTCATTATGCCCATATAATTCCATTATTTTGATAAAACACTGAAACATCAGTTCAAAATGTAATGCCTACACTCTGAATTTGCACACTGTTACAATAAAATGAAGATGTAAGGCACACTTACAATGCATTAAAAGACATAACTATGCATTACACTCCATGGCATTTACAGATACTTCTTGAGGATATGGACAATTGACGCTTTATGTATTGTTTGCCCTCAACTAATCTGCTTATGTATCCTCTTTTACAATTTATGCGTATCAGTGAGGAAAACGAGACTCTAGCAAACATTTGCTTTCTAGGCAACAATCTGAAAGGTCATATTCAAAATTTAATTCCTTTAAAAACAAATGCCATGTCACTTTATATGCCAGCAGAGATTAAGAAGCATATTTATTCTCTTTGTATGGTTTATGTTTATGCGACTTAATGCTTCTGTTGTTGTTAATGAAGATGCCTCACCAGTAAGGTGATGGGTACACTTCACAGATATTCCAGATTCATACAGTGCAATGTATTCACAACACAGAGCACTATGGAATCACTGTATGAATCCAAGAATTCCTACCTCTCTTGTGGTTTGCAACTTGAACAGAAGAAACAGTTGAGATAGCTAATTTAGGAGCAACTGGATAGGTAATAAAATGAACAGTAAATTAGAAAATGTATCATATAGGAACAAATCAAAAGAATAAAATAAACTTCTTTATTTTCAAACTTTTAAATTAACAATAGTTATTGTTTTGTAAGGAAAGGGTGAAAGTTAGGGAAAATGAGTTATATACTATCAACTATTGAATCATTTGAGCTGTAATATCCAAGATAAAGAAAGGGAATGTCATTCACGTCTAGGCACTTTGGCAGTTTGAGGTTATTTGATGATTTCTCCCAATCCATGACCAATGACTATATGGTAACTAGAGTGGTCTGCAAAGGGTTTTATTAAATTTGTATGCATATTCATTCTAGCCTAATAGCATAAGCAAAAAAAAAACCAATAAAATGATATTAGGTATAGGCAGATTTCTGTAATGATTCTCTTCATACACTGTCCTTGACTGAAGTATTTAATCCACAATAAGTATTAAACACTGTAACAATATGCTGCAAAGACAAAAACTGAACAGAAATGCTTCTAACTCTGTGTTTTGTGCTTCCTAACAAAACATCGATACCAAATTTACTAAAATTCTTATTTTTGGGGAAGAAACAGTGAATAATTTTGTGCTGTTCAAGACGTATTTTGCAATGAAGTTAAGTCTGAGATCACAAGCAGTATAATTAAGCTATGAAATCCATTAGAAATGCTAAGTATCATTTCATTGGGAATGTTTTGATTTAAAATTCCTGTGAATAATGTAGGCTAATCCTTACAGAGAGCAGAGATCAATCTGGGGATTTTTTTGTTTGTTTAAGGAACATATGCAAAAGCTTGGAAAATATAACATGGGCTAAATGAAGTTATTGGAATGCCAAGTATCACTTCATCAGGGATATTTAATTTAAAATATATGTGAATAATGCACCTAAAGTACATTGCTAATCCTTATAGAGAGCACAGATCAATTAGTATTTTCTATTTTGTTGGGCACATAGAAACTTGCACATATAACATGGTAGATTTTATACATATGTGCATATGTTTTGATTTGGTCATTGTGATCAATGGATTTAACTACAGCCCTTCCAATGTAATTCCCCAACAGATTCCCAATACATCTTGTTCAGTTTAGTAGCTATTTTCTAGATCACCTTTTCATTAATTTTATTCTCCATCTGTACGTGTTATAGCACAGAAAGGACACCCTTCAAACAGTCAAAGCAAGCCACAGGCCAGATTTCTGCAGTGATTTTTTGGGGAGCAAAGGGCAGTAAATAAGGGGGACAAAAGGACGTTATTTTTTATAATGAACAATCATTTCAAAATGTGAAGTATAGCTGAATACAACTTGAAGTAACAAAGAATCTTACTTTTATTAGTCATCTTAAAAAGTCGTTCTGTCTCTTTCAATGCTAATCATCATGCCACAGTCTGTGAGTAATTTTTTTGTGTGGCACTCAAATTGTAGAAAACTATGAGTCTATCCTGCAGAGAACTTGCTTGTATTGTGGATGGCACACAAGCTGACAACGCCTCTCAGCTCACTTGGGAAAACAAAGTGGAAATGACATTAAAAATGGGTTTGATGTAGACAATGACAATCTTTTCTCACACAGAAAATCTCAAAACTTACTCAAAATATAGACTGTCTGTCTAAACAAGTCCAACATTATCTAGGGTTTTCTGTGTATCAGTACTTATAATATGTGTGTCTACTTTTCCAGGCTTTTTGCAGTGGATGTGCACAATCTGAGTGTTGGAAGACTCCCTTTTCAGGTAAGGTTTGCTTTATGGTTATTTTCTCACAGAATAGCATTACTTAGCACCAGAAGAAAAATGAGTTGGATTCTCATTGTTACTGCTTTTGCCACCATGTGGGACTCCTTGAAAGTAATTTCAATAACTATAGACCACTAGGAATTTTACAGCGTCCTACCTTGGTTTGGTTTAGAAACCTCAAGGGAAGAAATATTCGGCCATATCCTATCAAACTTTGGAGGATCTGCATGCATCAGGAAAAATCAGGTTTTGTTATTTACATCTGTGATATTGTTCTAAACAGGCAAGCATACGGACAAAGACATAGGTTACAAACATCCATTACTGGACTAATCTAGGTTGCACTTGAACAGTACATGACTCCACAGTGAACGAGAAAACAAGCAATTGATGATTCCCAAAACACCAAATGGACATAAAATACTGTGCATAACAATTTATCTTCTGTGGTTTAAAATACAATTTTTCGTGATGAGAAGATATCCTAGACCAATATATATGGTTCTAACACTAGGAACAAAACAGGAACATATTCTGTTAAATCTGCTCTGCAAAGATAAAACAACAATATCAGACAAATACGGATTTCTCACCAAAGACACATCCTTACCATAACATCCTGTTTTAGGGCCTTTTGAATGAATTATATTTCTGTTATCAGAAGAAATATATTTACCAGTAGAGTGGTCCTTTTCTTTTGCTCTCACACTTGTGTGTGTTGTATCTATTTCCTATCACCTCTGCTGATATATTTTACAGCTCGATTTTTTTTATTTTTTTTTTTTTTGGTAAAAACATTAAATGTCTACATTTCTTAAAAGCCCTACATAATGTATTACTTACATGAAGCATTTTGTCTCTCAGCGAAAGAATTAGCTATGTCTCTTTAGAGCTTCATCTCCTTTGGTCAATGCTTTTTGGGGCTGGGGGAGTGATAACCCTTAGCAGAATGGTGCTGGGTGTTGGAGCTTGAGAGTAGGTGAAGGGGGTGGGGTTGTGGGGGAAAGAAAGAAAACTTTTCTTTGGGCCCTGATCTGGGAAATGGTATTTATTTTCTCCTTATTCTTCTGTTATGATCTTTTCTCTGTTTCCATCTGCCTAGCTTTGAACATCAGATTTGGACCACATTTATATTATTGTCTGTGAGTACTGCAGTGGTGGTGTCCTTTCTGAGCTGAACAGCATTTTCCTTAACAGTCACATCAGTCTACATAGTGGTGATACCAGTGAGGAGGGAGCTATTTCTTCATTTCTGCCTACAAGCAATTCAGTTGGGTAGTGATTAGATTGCCGTTGTCACAACTTTGCCGGCATCAAGGGTCTAGGCTTACAGGTCTTTTTGAAGAAGGTATGTTTCACTGTTATGTCCATCTTAGTGGAAGACCTGCAAGGAAGCTACAACAAAAAGACTGGGGCTTCAAACATGTGATGTGGAAGGAGGACATCCCATAGTATCTTCTGACCCATTTGTCAAGGGTGAAGAGAAATTGGCTGGGTGGGACTGGCTGTCCCAAAAGTCCTCCCACAGACAGAACAATTCAAGGAAAGGATGATGACCTGCACTGTGCCATGTTAGGTAGTCTTCTCCAATTGAATCAGGCAAGTTGTGATATAATCACGTCATTACATCATATTCTTGCATTTTTGTGCTTTTTCCTTATCAATCAAGAAAATGGAGGAAAGAAAAACTGAGTCAGTTTGGTAGATTCTCAAACAGTCTATGTATTGATTAAAAATAACATGCCTCTACTGGTCAGATCCACCAATTCACACACATAGGAAGTGCAAACACAATAGTCAGAGTGTATGACAAAAGGTATCTAAAAGCCATACTTACTGAGGTGGTGTGATAACCCTAGCCCACTGAAAGACTCTAATTCCATGCACCTGAGAGACCACCTTCCTCTTCCTCCTCCTGAAACACTGACTGACCGGTTATAGTAAAGAAATTTCAAGCACACACAGACAAATTACTTGCACAATTAATTCGCTGTTGAAATTCTGGTAGATTTAGGAACACTTAGGCTTGACCTAAACATTTTAAAGGGACTGGACATTACAGAATACATATAAAAATCAGTAGCTAAAAAAGGAAGAGCAATCTTTACTGACTAAATTGTCCTGCTGTGCCCTGAGCCTTTTTCTCTTTTAGCCGTTGTGCAACAGCAGGGTTGTTGCAGAAAACCTGTAACATTTCATACTGGAGCTTCCAATATCCTACTTCTGTTGTTGAATACCGTGTGGCACACCTACTACAAAAATTCACATGCATAATGGTCTTCAACTGAAATGGCCTAGGTGTTACCGGAAGTAAAAGTAATAGCATCAAAGCTTTGTAATGCCTTAGGACTAACCCTCTGGAGTATCCATCATTTAATAAACTGTAGGTCCTATATAGGAAATCAGATATTTTATACAATCGGATTCATATAATCAGTAATATTTCATATATAATCTTATTCTGATGATGATTTCCCCAAGTAATCTCTTGTCTTGTCCAAATAAAATCATTACTTGTATGACAGAAAAATCAGTGTTACGTATTTCTTAGTAAACTATAAATGCTATAGATCTGTGCTTGTTTTAGCAAACTTACTTGAAATGGAGGTTGTGACTTACTGCAAAATAATTAAAAATTCCCTGACCTTTTAAATTAGATTACATTGAGCTGAGTTTCTTAATGGGTGCCCAAAACAATAAAGAGCATATTTACAGTGCCTGAAGATTACCAATTAAGTATTATTGCTAGTGATTATTACTAGTTATTAGTGATAATTATAACCATCTTAGAAGGGACTTCCGGAGGTCATTTTTTTTCCAGCCTTTGCTCATAGCAGGGTCAACTTCAAAGTTAGATGAGGTTGTTCAGGGTCATATCCAGCCGAGACCAGCTGCTGTCTTCAGTGTCTCTAGGCTGCTTGGTAATGTGGTTAATGTTCCCAGAGACTTAATGCTTCTATTATGTGCTTTTTTTTCCTTTTTTTTTTTTTTTTTAAATCTTTGATAAAAGGAATATTTTTTTCTTATATCCTTATTAATGGAATGTATTATCACCAAGATGACAAGTTTCTTGATGAAGGCTGGCCTTCTTATCTTTGAAATTTTCTATTGTTTGTTTGTTTGTTTTTTTTAAATGGAGGTGACTTTAAATGCTTTATCTAAAAAGGTATGTGAGATGTTCAAGTCAAAGAATGTTGACTGTTATTCCCACAAGTATATTGGAGCAGATGAGTCATCCTTTGAACAGGCACTGGGAAGATTCATTTAGCAGCTAGTTAATCTTTTATAGCAACTTGTGAAAATATTTCTAGTCCTCAGTGATTACCACTAAGGGTTCTATTTATAGACAAGTTGACTACATAAACCAAGCTCTTCCATTACAGTTCCATGTATGGACACTGCATTCTGTAATTAAAGTAATTATTTGCCAGAATAACTAATGAATTTTGGTGTAGGTATTCTATAAAATATGCTATGTTAATCTACTGTAATATATTCTATGACAGTTATTTTGGGCAAACAAGGCTACAGAAATGTGAAAAAGTTTCTGAAAGTATGTTTTAGTGTTAAGATTTAAAACTGAAGCTACTGTAGGCACCTTTAAGAGTAGAGGTATGTTTGCTATATGACTGAGCAGAAAATCAGATATGACATTTTAAATTTGCATTAGAAATTTCTGCATTTCTAGTTACTATTGTTCCAAAGCCAATTATACGCAGAAAATAACTGCTGGGGAAAAAAAAAAATAATCTAACTTTCATGAAGTAAGGAGAAACTGATTACATTATATTTATTAGGTGTTTGATCATCTCCTTTTTTTTTCCCTTCCAATCCTTTTTTTGGATATACAGTATCGGAATTGCCTATGATATTAAGCAAAGAAAATCTGTCTCAAATATTCACTGGAACTGCAGTCTGCACCATGGGCTACATCAGAATGGGGAAATAATGAACAGGTAGTTTCAGCCTGATTCCAACCAGACAGCTGCACATGAGAAAAACCTGTCATGGTGTTGGCAGAAATTAATCAGCACTTTGTTGGTTTCTCACTCCAACTAAGTACTGAGCTGGCAGGAAAATTAAAATGTATTCCCACTGGGAGGGGCTATCCTTCCTCAGGGTTGAAGAGCGCAGGTGATGGAGCGTATGAAGACTACACTGCT
Organism: Aquila chrysaetos chrysaetos; assembly: GCF_900496995.4. Taxonomy (NCBI): domain Eukaryota; kingdom Metazoa; phylum Chordata; class Aves; order Accipitriformes; family Accipitridae; genus Aquila; species Aquila chrysaetos. Next base: position 19,126,275 of record NC_044015.1, read on the forward strand.
GCCCGGGCATCTGCGCTGTAGGGCAGAGTAGCGTATTTTCACCTCCTAAACTGTTTCTGCTGACCCAGTCCACAAACAATGCATTTGCTGAAAATCACTACTAATAAATCAGTAAGTCTTAAATAATGTTCACTCTAATGGCAGACAGGGAGCACTTGTGTTGACAACTATCATTACTTATTTAATTTATAATAACAAAAAGGAACCCTAGTGAGAGACTCTGATTTAACAGGTTTTTAACTTTCCTTCAACTTCTATTTAAAACACAAAAAAGCAATAAAAAAATTGTCAATGTAAGCTTAATGATTCTAGTAGAAGTCCATGTTTCTAGTCATAGAAAACTGGCCTTGCCACTGTCTGTTTTAAACTATGAGTAGTTGAGAGTTAAATATCTATTCTAATGTATACATGTCTGCTGAACACAGTGGAGTTACATGCATAACAGTGGTTTCAGGTGTTAATGTTAGACAAAAAAATTAGGAGTAATAGGAAATAATGCTCACTGAAATCAATGGCGGATTTAGTAACTGCTGGAATAATTGGGTCTGTTTATATCAGATCATATTCCATCACTTCTTGCAAAGATCACACTATCATTATTACAGCATTTCTATCTCTTTAGGTCTGTTTGAAGTCATGATAACCTATCTCACATAAAATTTGCCTTTCATTTGCCTTTCACTTTTATAACACTACAAAATCTAACTCATCAAGAGAGAAGAAATGCTGAAAAGTTGGGGTTTGCTTTTTTTTTTTTAAAGTCACCCCTTTATTTTATTAACTTTAAAAAAAAAATACTTGGCCAATGTTAGGCAATCTTTTTTGGAGCAATGTAGGAAGTTTCATACCTGTTCCTTTGAAGAGAGGAGAATTCTGCATAAATGTGAAGATGTGGTTGTTTTATGGCAGCTCCTCAGCCATAACAGCTTTTATAACTGTTGGAAGAATTTAAACGCAATTAGTCCTTTACGTGTCCAATTGTTGTCTTAGAGTAAAAGAAAGCGATCTTTCTAGAGGCTTTTAAAAAAGAAAGCCAATGATCCAGCTCTGGAAACTTTTAGATATCAGAAAAAAATCCACTGATTTTAACAAATGTGTTGGCTAATTCTCAAACTAATGAGGTTTGAGGGAGTATTCTTTAGTTGTAAGTATTTCCACTAAAATATTTGCAAAAGTGCACAATGAATTCAAATATTTTTGGAAGGAAATATTTAGGTACTTTCTCATGACAAAAAAAGTAAATTACTGTGTTGATAGTTTGCAGGGGTTGTTCCATTTTATTTTGATTGGTTCTTCTTTTTCCTACAAAGATGCTGAAATTGGCTGGTCAACTAGGATTATTGTACAGTAATTCACAACTGACGAAGAACAGTAAATCAAGATCTTTTTTTAAAAATCAGAATGCTGATTTGGAAACCTCATTCTTCCCTTATACTCTATGAAATAAACTGATTACGCGTCTAAGGGACAGAAAGAAAAAGAGGAGAGGGGGAATTATAGAAGTGCATTTTTTCCCAGCAATTTCTCCCCACGCTTTATAGATAATCAGATTTTTAAATATCTTTGTAGATCATGTCTGCTCTCTCTAAACTTCCTTGAGTAACTGCAGCTAAACTTGTATATTGCAAGTGCAATGTGTTTTGCATGGGTACCATGGTACATATTGAAATGTTGATATCTTATTTTCTATAGTGATTGTTTATGAACGGTTAAAACAAAGGTAACTGTGAACTAAGTAATGTCCTGCATATTACAGCAAGTCAAAAAAACATTGAAAAGACTGATACACTGTTTTTAACTAACCCAAGATGATGAAGGTAAACTGGGATGAATAATGAGAAAAAATACTAAACTGTCAGTGGCCATATCTACTAGACTGGTGAGCATGGCTCTTCTTATCTGTTAAAATTGGTGGATCTGGCAAAACAAAAACTGAAACAAAGGCTTGCCCAAATCCCACCCCAACAACGTGTTGGTGCTCCCTGGAGCAGCGTTGGTAGTTTCTGACTCTGCACTAGAAATCACTCCGCAAAGAGAGGGTTTCTGCTCGCCGCTGGGGTCAGAGTAGGCGCTCTGCTTACTGAACTTCAAGGGTGAAATCCTAGTTATACAGAAGAAAACTGGCTTTGTTATGAATCCTACCAGGTAAATAAACTACTCATAATGTCTTTTATTTGGAATGTTAAATTTCTTTCAGATCCAGTGCTCAAATGAGTTCATTATACCACATAGGCTATCAGTATTTTCTTTCAGCCCAGTAATGTTTTAATATAATGGAAAAGCTAATTGTTAAAGTGAAAAATTCTGAGTGCGTAGAAGTATTAAAGGAGGGAAAACGAATACTGTTACTGGCTTGATATTATAATCAGTTACGTGGATAAGGTGATTGCCTTAGACTAGGAGCCTCATTAACAGTATTATTTATTAAAAAGTCAGATTTGGATAAAACTGAATTGAAATGAGAACATTTTGCCAGTATGTCCAAAATAATATATACATTCTGAAGACAATATTTAAATGTCCTAAGGAGATAAACACCTTAATGGTCTTTCAACAGTACAGCTCTCTCTATAAAACTTGACCTCAAATAATAATAGAAAAGTAATGTACAACCTAGTTATGCATGTTTATACCCTACTGACATATGTGGGTGTTGTGTATATAATCTAGTCCAGAGCTTCGCATTGTATTGGCTTTGATCCCATGGTTCTAAATTTACAGAACTTCTCAGTTACCACAAGGGGGCAAAATCAGGTCCAAAATTCGTTGTGTTGTTATAAAAAAGAAAAAAAAAAACCCACTAGTGTTTGCTCTCACAACCTTTTAAGACATATATTTATCACATTAAAATTTCACAACGAATATGTAAAACAAATAAAGCTACACTCATCCTGACACTATTTTAGTTCCAGAAAAATACCTTCTAGATCTTTCAAGGTTAAGAAAACAATAAAATAAAATGAGTGCCCATTCAGCCTTTTTTTTTTTTACTTTTGTGTCTTGCATTTGTTATTGTTAAAAAAAAAAAAGTTCTCTTAATTTGAAATTAGCTATAAAGAAGAACAAAACCATAGATAACAAAGCAGAAAATACCCTTTGATTATCAAGATTGCATCTTGCACTTGGGTGCACGGTCTGTCTCTAAACTCTGACTCATCTGCCACCAGCAGGCTTTAAGGTGATAATCACCCACACAGAGCTATTTGCACACCATGTCTATCCTATCCTGTATCTAATTATACCCTTTATAACAAACTGTTTAGCATAATTAGTGGAGATCTGCTTTACAGGGAAAAAGATAGAAGCTATAGTTTAGAAAATTCAACTTTTTGAAGGCATACATGTACAGATTAGTAACTTTGGTATTTGGTCACAATAATGAACATTTTGATGCATTGGTCTATGTAAAATTGTACAATCATTATTTTAGCAAGTAAAATAATGTTTTCAGAATATTTATATACTGTATGTAAGCATTGCTTAAAATTATGAAATGGTTTTGGGACTCATTAATTGCTAACACTTTCACCAGTATTTTTCCAGACATGGCTGAAAAATGCTGAAAGGGCCAGCATTGGAATCAAGAATGCTGGAAATGATCAGAGAACCTATTAATTCAACTGATAGACAACAGCAGGTACAAATGACCTTAATGGGAAAGCTCTGATTTTTTTTTATTTCGTCTTCTAGATGATCAGAAAGGATGTTTACTTAATGACCACTCTTTCTTTGTGTTCAAACTTCGATGATGAGCTGCTTTAATACAAGATCCTTTGAGGTAAAAAAGGAATAGAGAATGATACGTATATGTGCACAGAGGTAAATATATTTTATTTTTCTTTGCTTGCTTTTATTGCAGTCTTAAAAGTGTTAAATGAACATCGCTTGCAGTGGCATCTTCTTTGTATGCTGGCAGTTTAGTCTTCATAACCCCCCGCCCCAACCCCGTCCTCCTTCTATACTAGCAAAAGCTTGAAGCCCACAAAAGCCAATACCCTCCCCAACCCCCCATTAGTGTTTGCTGCCAGGCAAAATAAAACCCAAACTGTATCTCCTGAGAGTAACCTCCTGTCCCCAGATGGGGAAAAACTCTGCTGATATGAACACAAACATTGTATTAGCATAGACAAAAGAAGAAATCATGCAGAATCCATTAAAGCAGCCACAACTAATTAATCTTGTTTGTTTTTATGTGTTAATTGTACTTCTGTTAAATTCTCTTGGAGACCAGGATAAATTTATGGGTTCTATCCTTGTTTAACGATAATTCTGCTATTTCTATCTTACAGGAACATTATGCAAGTAGAGCTATTTTCCCCCTGAGCTATTTAAGCAAAAACACATGAAAAAACCAAGCAGAGTATCCGTATTTACTTGTGCTCATGAAGAGATGCTCATGCTTCATCCTTTCCATGTAGGCAAAGAAATCTGTTGAATTCTACCACATATTATTCCAAGACATCTACAGCAGATTAAAGATAAAGCATAGACTTGCAGAAACTTTTGTATTTCCTACAGAATGTTAAACAGAATTTTCTCCATTTGTAATAGATAAACTATACTTATCAGTCCAGTGTTAAATACAAATAGGTCAACAATGCATCCTTTCAGGTCACCATTATTTAAAAGGTATTTGAGTTTCCCTATTAAGTTTTCAAAGGCCAACATCTGCTGATGCTCAGAAATGGTAGATGTGGTGACGAAGGCTGTATGGAGTGTGAAGTGAAAACACAACCGTATAGTCCATGCAACACAGTACTAAGAAACTACAGCACAACCAAACTCCGAAGAGCTATTTTCCCATTCATCCCATTTCTGTTATTAATGGCAGGAATATTCCTGAGAACAGTGACATAAACTTCTTCTCTTTCATTTAGTTCATTGTTTTGGTTATAAAATATATGTATAAAACCAAGGTTTTGAAAACAGCATATCACTATGCCTTTGCAGTCACGTGAATGCCGAAGGAGACACTACAGCAGGAAAATTACATTATTAAGACTGAAGGCTTTCATTTGCATGTTATTGTCATTGATGCTGTTTCACTATTTAAAGCTGCAAAACAGATGCCATGGCATTCAGCTGTTAATGCTGCTCTCATTTGCAAGGAGGCTAGTTTTGATGGCATTTAACTTGCTGTCTAGAGCTTAACAAATCAGCACCATTCATGAGCTTAAGTAAACTGAGCTGATTTATAAATTGACAGACCTGACCCTGCATAAGAAGCGAGACAGTTTTACCCAAATTATTAGACGCTTTTCAGTTGGATATTTGGTATGGCAAATTGCGTTTTACTGCTGATATTTTATCATTGTGATAGTCCTGCATCACAGAAGTTGTCTAAAGCCTCTGCAAAACTGAGGCTGTGGAGAATATTCTTTCAGTCAGCCACAGCAGGATCCCATTTCTACCTCCCTGCTTTATTTGTAATCAGCTAACGTGTCATGACTGTGTGCACTTCTCAGGTATGGGACTCAACTGAGACTCACAGCTGAGCTACTGTGCACTTAGTCCCTTCAAGTGTTTTATTTAATTAATCGTCTGTTTTGTTGATATAGTAATTCTTTACACAATGGTGTTATGGTTTTATTATAGTTTAATATTTTGGTGCTTTAATTGCATACAGGAAAGCAGGTTTTTGTGAAGGAACACAGTTCTGTTTATTTTGTGGAGTAAAGCCCAGTTCAAAGGCCGCTGGAGTTAATGCAAAGATTCCAGCAGATACACTGCATTTGCTAAGCTACTTCATAAAAATGAAAACTCTTCCATTTATAAATTCTTCCGTTTGCTCTTTGAATTTACACACACACATACATGCATGAAAATTAATGGTCCTATACTTCTCTGTTATTAGCAAACACTTTTTTTTTTTTTTAAAGATGCTCAACAAGTATTTTCTGTGAAACAGTATAGCACTCAGTTTTCATCTGCTGATCAGAAGTGATCAGAAAATCTGCAGTTGAAGGCAGATATGTTGTCAGGAGTGACATCCTCTCTGACCACGTAATAGGGTTACAAGTTAATGCAACAGGGGAATGCCAATATATAGTCCCTGCACTATAGAGCACATTTTCAGAGAAACATTATTTACAACAGAAAGGGATGTTGGGAAATTAGATCCAAGAAGCTGAATGACAATGCAAAACAATACTGGTTTTATTACTTACTACCAATACTGGAAATACTGGGTATACCTGCAGAGAAAGAAAACAAAAAAGTATAGTTAGCTGTTTGCTGTAGTTGGCTGAGCTATTACATCTAAGATTCTAAAAACAATTTTCTCCAAATTTTCAGAATATTATATCAATACATAGTTAAACCCAAGTAACTGCAAATATGTACCCAGCCCTTTATAAATGCAGAGTCTTTAGATTTTTCAGTACGAGGCTGCAGGGACCACTAAAACGTATTGACAGATGGGTATTTCTGGGACCTACATCAGCTCTCTGAACTTCATGAATTTGTTCAGAACAGTTTTGTATTTCAACTAACCAGCCATTAGGTTTAATGCTCTAGATAAAAATATCAGTCATGCATGTATTATGCAGATCTAGGAGAATAATTTAACCATGGGATAGATGCATTGCTAACTGCTTTGGCCAGCTGCTTAAATCAGCTGATACCTTCTGTTGCATTAACTGTATGTAGCCATTTTTTCCTCTTTTACCTGACGGTTATCTAAATTAAGCTATGGAAAAGAAATGTAATTGAGCGAAACAATCTAATGCATTAGGTTGGTCATATTGACTAAGCCTCTCATTGATTTTTTTTTTTTTCTCCTGCTTTCATTTCAATTCCTAAGCTGAATTAATGCAAGAACACCATTCCAGAGGCAGGTGAGATTTACCCGAAGAGGTGGGGCTACTGAGGAGTAAAACTCCTCTGCTGGATTAGCAATGGGGGATCTCATGTTGCGTGATGTAGTCCCAACATGTAGCTTGTTGTCAGGTCTGCCCTGAAAGGTTTGTAGCACAAAAATATGGACATGAAATCTTACCTGAAAGGCCATTTTCTTTAGATTAAATGGCATTGCTAATGGCACTATTGCTAGTCTCTTGGGTTAAAGTTGCAAACTATTTAAATCCTGGATATTTGCATCCTCTTAGTTAAATACAGTTTGCCTTTTAAAGTTTTATTGACTTTTGATAGCATGCATTTTACTGCAGAAATCTGTCTGGTTCTCCATTAAACATCTGCTATACTTCTTTCAACATTTATCTTGAGTTCTGTCTTACACAGAGATGGCATGGACCTCATTCTGCAATTAACTGTAGCGAAGGAATGTCTTGGGGATAAATGATATTCACTGTAAGCAAGGTTGTAGAGTCAAGTTGGGAACATTTCTAACTCGTGGCATGGCTAAGACAACGCTGAAATAATCGCATTTGCAGAATGGCAACCATAAACAGATCTTTTGTATTTCACCACATCAGTCCTGGGGCACAGGTCAGAATTGCAGCCCTCCGGTTTCATATCCTATGGAACCTGTGGTCTGGCAGAGCACCTGCTGCTAACCGAGCCCCACACTCAGATATTGTTTGCAAACTTAATTATTTCTACTTCTGCTGAGATTAACATGTGTTTTCCAAAATTTTAGAATCATGAGGTATTAAAACTGAAATTAAAATATCATCATAATAGAACAATGCTGTTATAGTTCTAAAAGTGACAAAAAGTGCTTTTTTCAGTTAGGATAATGTAAGAGAACTTCTATCCCTTTGCCTTAAATGTCAAAAAGGCAATCAATTTTCAAATAATTTTCCCCATAATTTCAATAGCAGCTTGTTTACATTTTAGCAAGTCATTGTAGCTGTTTTAAATTAGCAGGATTCTTTTTGCTTTATACACTGATGGAACCTGCACAAATATTAGATAAAATACAGATACTATGTTCTCACACTCACACTTCCACTGTGAAATGGTATTTGTGTTTCCTCTGGGTATACTCCCCCGCCTCAAACCTCTCTCTCTCTCCTACATGAGCATACAAATATCCTTTCCTTTCTCTCCTGAACAGATTGTAGCAAAGGGAGAGGTTTTCCTGCAAGTCTGCTCTCCTCATTTTACTGTATTTCAAAATTTTCAATGAATTCATAGTGATAAATGCTTCCTGGGCAGAGAATAATGAAAGCAAGCTGCCTGCTAGCCTGAAGGGCTCTGTATTAACCTTGCGAAGTTGTCCTCAGGTTCTGTTTGAAAAGCTCTTTTGCTATTTCTGTACAGAGTTTCTGAGTTGGTGTGATCTTCTGTAACCAGCTTGATTTTTGTAATACCAGGTATCCCTGTGTGTGGTGACCGGCCTTGATAGTGCACTGCTTTATGCCCTTTCTGCTACAGAGAGTGAGAATGGCGCTTCTAAGTTTGTCTGGAAAAGAGCTGGTTACATAGGGCCACGAAGCAGGATCTATTAACACTCTGTGAAAACCACACATATGATGGGAAAATTATTCTTAGTAGGAGTGTTTTTGTGAGATCTGGAGCTACATATTGAGGCTAGCTCTTGAATTCAGCTGAGCTGTTTTTGGTGCAAGCCCTTAGGTAATGAGGCGCAGGTGGTGTGATTCTGCCTCTCCCTCTCTGCCAGTGTGGGAGGCATGGGGTTGGGGGACAACCCTGGCTGCATGGCTCCTCCGGTGGCACCACTGCCGGGGACACCAACAGGCTGCGGGGAGTCATCCCACTGCTGCCGGCCCTTTGGATGGAAACCAGTACGTTACGTGATGTGGATCATTTGCAGTCAGTCTTGTATTGAAATCTGTGAGTACTTTGCAGCAGTGAAATGATGTGAACAGGTGATGGAGGGAGATGAAGAATCAGGCCCATTACTTCCCTTGATGCACAATTCTATTCAGCTAGACATAAAGAGTAAATAAAACCAAGTGATTGGATTTATGTATATTCAGTTGTTAAACCAAAGCCGTGTTTAGCCTAAATTATCTTCCAGTTGAAATCACTGGGATGGTTGTTAATGGCAATAGTTTTATAGCGAGCAAACAGTGAGTAAAGCGTGCAAAGAAAGTTCAGGGGTAGCTACTGCCCCCAAAATGGCAAACATTGCAGAAGAAAGTCTCTAATACTATTTATTATTTTTGACTTGACTTGAGGGTGGTGGTTTGGTATATTACATATTCACCGTAAGTGCATCTAAATATACATGCATTACTTGAGAGAAGAAAATCTGGTGTTTTCCTTTCATACGATCTTCTGCATCTGCCCTGTAATTTTCTCATTTCCCCTTTTTCCAGAAATGGGTTGTTTTAGCTGTTAGCTACCATGGAGCTGACTATTGAGAATGGAGAAAAAAGCAAATCAGATGCTAGCAAAGAAAGCAAGTTTTTGATTTCTTCTATGGTTTGGGTCAGTGTGAAATCTGTAACGTAAAGGAAGAGCATCAGGCTTTTGGTGAGAAGGGCCATACTGCTGCTTCCAGTCTCAGGGCGGGTCATACCCTGCAGTCCCTCTTATCGCCTCCATTGTCAATGCCTGTGTGTGCTTCCCGCCAGCAGCGCAATTAATGCAGCCAGGCTGCATCTCTTCCTGGGCAGGGAGTACATGTGGGATGAAGGAATTACTCTGTCAACTTGGTCTTGGCTATCATCTTTCCTGTGGGCTTTTCTGCCTCTTCTCCATCACAAGTTGAACATGCATCCCCCGTATGTCAGGGAGCCAGGGACAGGCTCCTGCTGCTATCAAAACACCACATCCAGCTCGCAGCTCGCTCACATTCGGGGAAAGAGTGTCACCAAGAGCTCAGGGAATTATCCAGGTGAGGTGAATACAGCCCAGAGACTGAGAATTAAGACTGTCTCCTATGAAGGCATGGCAGGTTATGATAGTAAATAATGCAGTGCAAGTTTGGATTCATATTAATTGCTGATCAAAGCTGTGTGAGAGCTTTTCTGACAAGAGCCATCCCTGTAATTGCACTCTACACCACACATTTTAACTCTTAAACAGGAACAAAATATAGAGCTTTCCATAGCAAAGAGTCAGAGCAGGGCTGTTAATGCTACCTCCGATCTTTTGCTAGAATACCTGTGCTGCAGCCTGACGGCACTCCCTGCAGTGAGTCTTTTTTCCCTTTGCAACTACTCCACTGAGGCATGATTGCAATATCAGATCCTCAGCATTAATTTCAGAAGTTCTGAATTCTCTAGTATTTTAAAGCCCTGAGAAGCCTGGAGGAACCTAGCGTCTTGTAATCCCTCAATGGGAGTGATCATTACGATCATAGGAGTAAACTTTTCGTGTAATGCCAAACCTGTACTCAGCCAAAGGACCATGCACAGCGAAAGACACAATTCTTAGGAAATTTCTCATGTGTTTCATTGCAATAGCCCTAGAACTCCTGCTACTCCTTACTCTGTAAAGATTGACAATTTTTCAATTCCCAGAAAAATAACTGCTTAGATGAAATTTGTTATCCTCCACCTCTGCTTTCCCAAGCAATACCACCACAAATAAACGGGACAGAGAAAATATTTAGTTACTGGTTTATTGGGTAACACTTTTTAAAATTTGGACTTTTTCTTACGATGTCTTAGTGACTCCAAACCAGTATTGAAAACTCTCTGTCTAGGAAACTTCCAGTGAGACCAAAGGATTTTTTTCAAGTAATTATAATTTATTGATAGAATATTAGATATTAGAAACTTTAAAAAGCCTGAAACTCAGATAATTTTTAGAACTTTGAGTATATCTTATAACAGACACTTTGCCTTCCCATATTGCTGCTTAAGGACTAGAACCCTCTTTCATTGCTCATCTTCACTATATATGGTGAAAATAGAGTTGTTTGAAACCAGTGACGGATGGAAGCAATTCATTTCCCAGCAACAGATGCCACCATAACCAGCACAACCAACCAACTCAGCAGGGTCACATAAGAGGGTAGAGTGCTGAAGAATAATTTTTCAAACCCCATTTAAAAAAAATACAGCACATGCTATTTATAGTGCATTGTTTTTTAGGTAAGTACCTGCAATGTTTTGCTGGTCATTGCACTGGATACCTAGTTGAAGGGAAGTTAGCTTATCATTTGCAGGTTTTCCTGACACTTCTGTCTTCCTGAATGCTCTTGATACACTACAGTTTTGCCCCCTGTCCCAAGTTTCCCAGCCTGACACAGCTTTTGTGTGACATCTTCCTGTGGCTTTACATCTAGCTTCATGAGCCAAAATTAGTATGTAATATAAAATAGGAACAGTAAGAAGATTTGCCATTTTGTAACTTATTGCATTCTTATCTTCCTTTTTCTCTATGAAAGATGTTATAAAAATCATCAAGGAGCAACATTTTACATCTTAAGCATGAGTGTCCCATTCCTTCAAATCAAGATCATGTGGGATCATCTCCTCTACCTCAGTCATGAAGTAGGCACTGGAACGCTCCTTCCAGTTGTTTGGGAGAATGGGGCCCTTAGAAAATGGGACACTATCTACTTTATGAGTCTGCTTTGACAGGACAGCAGGATGTGTGATCTTTTCAGTTACAGGGATCCATGCTACTTGGATTCCTGAATAGAAAGCCTGCCATCACACAACCTCTTGGCCAACATCATTTACTCCAGTCCTTCAAGATGGCTTTGTGTCAGCAAATAGTCACGGGGAAAACCGCACACAGAGATGAGGGTAATCAGTGCAATACTTCAAGTGCCATATTTTTTGCCAGAAACTGTTTCTGTGGCAGCTGTGCTGCAGTGATGCCTCGTAAGTCTTTTCCCACTCAGGGAGGATTAGGGCCGTGCTGCTGAGACAGAGGCTGTACTATCAGAGGGGGACCCACGGCAGGAGCAATTCAGTAAAGTGAGTGAGACTCTCTGCCTAACTGTTGACTGAAAAGAACCACCAATGTTCCCCGTGTCCTGGTCAATCCTTTGTTTCACGTTGAACTATGAATTAGGAAAGTCATGTAACAGCCAGGAGGCGGTTTTCGCCAGGTGTCAAGCACTTCTGGTGCAGGTTATTGGTTGTGGAGGGACTAACAAAAAGCGAGCAGGCTTTGATGGATGGCAGCCCAGCGCAGTCTTAGACAGCTCTGTCTGATGGAGTGAAGAAGATAAGTGCCAAAGATGATCTAAACAACAGGAGGAAGAAAAGGGCTAGTGCCGTCAGACACATACGACTACTGAGGGGAAAATACCAAGTATAGTGAAATTCAGTAAGTTCACTTGGAGTGTCAAAACATATTGCAGAACAAACTATACATAGAATGTGGCAGCACAAGGGAATAAATGTAATCACAAAATAGTCAATAAGATAAAGTGAAAATATAAAATAAATGCTATGTGGGAGACAAATGTGGAAATATTGTTAGTGCTAGTAAACAGCAGAGTACTCTGTCTTTCACAAGCAAAGCATGAAAAAATGTTTTGCGTTCTCCTGAAAAACTCATGTTGACTTAAAATGAGAAGGATACAGAAAATAGCTTTATATCAAGGTTTAGGCTATGACTGGAGTATAATCTAGAATGGTCTTGTATTTCATGAGCTGTAGCCTGAAAAGGTATAATTAAAGTCTTATTGGCCACAAAAAAATGGTAGAAGCAGAACAGTGGAGACAACAGAAGTTTCAGCTGGGAAGGATTTGGAAATGGACTTTAGGCTTCTTGTTGAATCTGAGCAAATTTCCCAAATTTAGAGAATCTCAAGAAAAAGGATCTTTTTATTTTGTAAAACAAAATTCTGTGTGTTTCATTTATACAATTATTTTTTAGCTGTATCTTATTTAAGAACACTCATATTAAAAAAAACCCCTTCAAATCCATTTAAAATATTTTGGTCTTAGATGGAAAAGATAGACTGAAAATTGGAGGAAGGAAGAGTATCAAAGGGACACTGTATTACTGGATTATACAAAGTGTCCCCAGGGAATTAAAGTAATACATCAAGGGAAGTTTAGTGTCAAACCAGATATGTTAATTCTATCAACATGATCAAGCAACTATTTACAGAATTCATGCCTGACTAGGGAGAGTATAATGCTAGGGCTGCATTACTGACCATACGATGGAGATGGTGACAAATGCAACAGGGTAAGTGAAATTACACTGGCTGTGCTGAGTTTACACAATAATGCAAAATTTCATATGTTCCAACACCTGCGGCATTAAATCAGGAAGTGACAAAAGAAATGAAACTTTTACATACCATAAATGATTGCTGCTTGTAGCAAGTAATCGGACAACCCACAAGAAGAGAAGCTGATTTAGTTCTGAGTAGTATATAGGACCTGATTTAAGAAGTAGTTATCAGAGAACCACTTCTGGACTGAAAGTCAACATACTTTTTGAGAAGGAAAAGGATTAAAAAAAAAATCCACTGCAGTAATACTTAACTTTCAGAGAGTGAGCAGACAAAACTGAGGAAGTTAGTTAAAAATGAAAAGAACAGCTAAAAAGATTTAATGCAGACAGTGTGGAGGCAGGCTAGAGATAAAGTGTATGAGAGACTCAGAATAATCACATATAACCCATCTTTTTTTTTTTTTTTTTTTATTATAAAAATCACCTATCTTTTAAACGAAAAAAACCCTAACACCCAACCCAAAACGGCAGAATGAAGATGATTTTGGAAAGACACCTTTCAAAAGTGTAAGTCATCTCAATGGAGAAAGATAGGGGAAAAAAAGCATAAAATCTGTTAAGTTAAATATAAACCACAGTATTTTGAGAATCAGCTTGCTACAGACATAAAAGTTAGTAATTCTTTTTTGTCAAAATAACCACACTAGAAGCAGGAGGCCTCCCAGAGAGATGATTGGGTAAATAGGCAATCAAGGTATAAAAGTACTGAATACTAAATTAATTGTTTTCACTGATGTTCACAACAAAGAAGGTTAGAGAGATTCTCACAATCCGAGGAAGTTTCTCAATGTCTATCATCATCTGAAGGTGTTTTAGAAGATGTAAATAATATCAAACAATAAGAACTGCCATAAGGTGATGTTCACCCTGAAAGTGTTTTAAAGGAACTCAAATATGACATTTTTAAACTAACTACTGTAACATATAATCTGTCACTTATATCACCCTTGATGCCAGAAGTAATGTTGTAACTGTGGCACAGTCTTTAAAAAGGACTCAAGGGCTGATCCCTGTAATAACAAAATATAAAGCAGACACATTTTTATGCTATTGTAAAAGATTCATATTGTTGTCATGTCTAGAATATCACATGTAGTTTTAGCCTCACTAAAAAAAAATAAAATGACATCATAGAACCAGAAGAGAGCAAGAAAGCACAGATAACCAGAGATGTGGCATGGTTTTATATAGGATAAGATTAAATAGATTAGGATTTGTCGTTCAGAAAATAGATCAGAGGAGTGGACATGTCAAGTCCATATAATAATAAATGGTATAACAGATGTAAATAAGGATGCATTATTCTCTGTTTCTTCCTATCTAACGAAGTACAGGCTTAACCATATATAAACATTTAAAGCAAACAAAAGGAAATACCTTTCACTCATTGTGGTATTAAAGTCTGAAATGTATTGCCATAAGATGTCACTGAGATCAAGCTTATGACAGTTGGGTTGGTCTCTCTGCTCAGCAGCTAGCAACCACTGTGGGTATGACGGAGGGTCCAGCTCAGAAAACCAGTTTACTGCTGGCAACTGGGAAGGCAAAGAACAAATCCTTCATACTTCTTCCTGTTTGCTATAAATTCCTGCTGCTGATCACTGCTGAAGTCAGGATTTGAGGGTAAGTGGAGCATTCGTCAGCTCAAACAAGGTTCCGTTTTCATGATGCTATCATAATTACTACTAATAATAAAACCCAGGAAAGACTGCCTATTATTTGCAAAATGTTTTGATTTTTGGTGGAACTGTATATCTGATGGAATTCAATAATGTTGAAAGTTATTTAACAGTCTTCAGGCATACTTTTGGTGGGCGCTAATTCCACTGTTCCGTCTGGTGTGTGCTCAACTGATTGGAAATGATGTAACTGACATAGCAAGCTGCATTTAGAAAGATCCCCGTTTTCATGTTGAGATGTATCTTGTCGCTAGTTTAGATGATTGCTGGGGTAGCAACTGTATTTTATATATATAGATATAAAAAAATGTATATATGTGCATACATATGTATGTATCTGTGTATACATGTATATATAAGATATATAAATAAAACCAACCTAGTAAATCTCACCATTTTTTCTGAACAAAGCTTTAAAGTATTAATTCCGTGAGCCACACTCACTTTTTATTACATGTGAAAAAGTGAATACTCTTACAAAATGTTTCTCCCCTGCTTTTTGGAAGTTCATTTTTTTCTGCTCAGTAAGAATTTTATCATAATTTCATGCCCCCACACTTCATGGTTTGTTACTTGGTCTATTACTCTCACATTTAACTTGATAAGGTCCTGCTTCCTATGATATTCATTTTTGAGTTTTGATTCTTCACAGCTGCTGCTTTGAAGTCTTAGATAACATTCTGAGCATTGCACATTGCTCCTGGTTTTAAACTTTCCATTCAACTGCAGTACATAGCTCTGTTTCTGCCAAATAACTTTTCAGTAAATTGTTATATTCTAATATTCTAAAATGAATGTTTTGCTTTTAATCAGGGCAAAACTGTGGGCTCTTTTCTTAAAAGAAGCTAGTAACTTCTGTCAAAAGGTTTGGTGATTTAACCTCATCTTCTTCAATCCTTTCTTCAAAGGAATTTAAGTCTGTTAACTCAGTTCAGGAGGATTTTGAATCACTGTGTATTATTTCATACATTCATGAAAGGAAGAACTCATACTCATGCTTGTCTTCATGCCCTCTCTTTCAGCACCATGTTTTTTTGACCCACTCCTGTCCAGGACCAGGAAATGCAGCTGTCAATAACCTCCTTTGGATAATATGAAAGCATGCTGGAATAGTGAGTATGTGTGTTGTTGAATGGCTATTAGCTGGAAACAAGCAGATATAAACACTCAGGTTTTTGCCCTTGCTTTCCCCCTTCAACACTTACAATGATCTAAAAGGGTGCACGTGAATCTGGACTGCGGTCAACGTCAGGTAAAAACTTCCTTTACCAACCTTTAGATCTTTAGTTATTAATTGGAAAAATTTGGTCTGAGATTTTTTAACTTTCTTAAAAGGACAAAAAATGAGCAAGGACCTCATCTCACACATTGAACTGAGGTGGTTTTGAATCTTAGGGCAATAAGGATGTATGAATGGAGAGCTGAGGGCACCATGGCTGGAGCAGTACTGCAGATATTCCCACTGGTTTCTCTCCTCCGTGTGTGATTTTTACGTGAAGGGTCCTAATTTTTTCATTCCTCAGCCCCTTCTGTGCAGGGGCGAGGGATTTGTCTATGGATACAAACATGCAGTTCTCATGCAAGAACATGTGAGAGCACAGATGATGCATACTTACAATTAACACTTACAATTTGACACCTTGTCCAGTTATATGCACTGGGTCATAAAGAAATGACAAACTTTTGCCAGCATTAATCTTCCTTCAGAGCCACGATACGGGGCAGAATTCTAATAATGAAATATCCTTATTATACAGAACTACTTACAGATATTAGCAGTGCCCTTAGGTATAGGCAGATAAGAACCAGGGCTCCACGGTCGGCCCTGGTAATTCTTCTTGCATTTTCCACAGTCTGGGCCAGTTGTGTTATGCTCACATTCACAAAGTAGTCTTTTGTTTTCTTCTTTACAGCCAGTAGCGTGAAGGTTGCACTTACACCTATTTTTAAAAGGCAAAAATAAAAAAAAGTGGGATATTATTTAGAGGTGAGTTTAAATTCAGATTAAGTCTTGGTAAAGCATGTCCTATGGCAGCCACTCTATTTCCATGTGTTGTGTCTGTATCACTGTTTTAGCATGCTTTACAAGACATCACTCAAATAGCATGTTGTAATATCTTCAGCTTGCACAGGTCTAAAAGCAGTAATTTTGCAAGACTCCAAGATGCTGAATCTTTTCTTATTTTCACTAACACAGCTCCACTGAGATCAACTAAATTATTCATAATTTTCACTACAGACAGGTCTATAATCTTGCAAAAATTCAAGCATTACTCACTACTCCCAGGAACAAAACAAGTTCTCTGCTTATGTCCTTGGAGAACCTGGCCCAAATTAAGATCCATATTAGGCCCTGGGAGTCTGAGAAAACAGACTTCAATTAAATATACTCTGCTATGCCACACTTCAGTACAAGGGAAGCTCACTATAATGGTGTTTTGCCATTCTTGTTCAGCAAGTACTCTCTTGCTCAGAAAGGAAAATTTTTTTTGCCTGCTTTAATTTGACATAGCTGTAGTAGCTGAAGGTCAGGGGAAATATTTTGGTAGGCATATTTAGTTTTACTTAGGAAAGAACACCTAATCAAACCTTGTGACAAAATCATTAGATAAACCAGATTCTGCATCTGGTCTTAGAATAATTGTATTTTCCTTAAATTCCCCTCTTTCCCTGAAACTAGGATACTTACAGAATGAGAAGCTAGTTTCATAAACAGGAAGCTATTGTCACCTCTTTCCATCCCTTTCCAATAGATGTCAAAACTGGCTAAAATCTGTTTCTGTTTGGGGCTGGAGAGAAAACTAGTATTTAACGTCCCTCTCTGTTTGTTTTCCTAATGATTGTACATCTAGTGATTTAAAGGATTCTCATGTGGGTATTTGTCACCTGTTCCATACAGTGACCAATAATTAGAGCAAAACAACACATGGAATGGCCAAGTGCAAATTAACAGCTGTCAAGCTGACTTCCATTTGGAAGGAATATGACCTGAAGCAACTGGCCACATACATATATATCCCCAGGGTAAAACAAGCTTGCAGTTGTCATAAGTGGCTGCTGGACAAAATCCACAAGAACCTGTAATACAGTAGACAGTGAAGCATTCTCCTCAATGCTACAAATGAGGCAGATGAAACTGCTGTTATTTGAGCAATGCTCATTCTAAAGAAAAACAGGTTCAGCACCTTTTCAATTGAAATTACCAAAATGTATTGAATATGCTAGACAAAAGAAAGTGTGATTAATTTTTATATCATTTCCACAATATTGATGCTTAAAGACTACATCAGTTGTAAAGTAAATTTTCAATGGCTAGCCGCTGTAGAATGAAAGATGCCTGTCTGGGTGTCAGTGGATGAGATATGCCTATTCACGTAGAGATTGAAGATTTTGGTAAATGGCACTGCTATTAAGAAAAGTAACGGGTGGTTTTACTGTCCACAGGAATATGAAAATGGAAGACTCCCAAACGGGAGAGATACACAATAATGACAAGACCAAAAAATAAGAGTCAGAGGAGAATGAAGCAGGAGAGACTGTGGAGTCACTAGAATAAATGAGTGTCCTGGGTTCAGCTGGGATAGAGTTAATTTTTACAGGAACCTGGGAGGTGGGGGGGCATAGCCGGGGCAGCTGACCTGAACTAGCCAAGGAGCTATTCCATACCATGTGACATCATGCTCAGTATATACATGGGGAGTGGGCCGGGGGGAGGGCTCTCCTGCTCTCGACTTTCGGTGGGGGAAGTGGCGGAGCGTCGGGTCCTGGGTGGTGAGCAGTTAGTTGCACTGTGCATCACTCTTTTTTTTTGTATACTCTTTCATTAGTACCGTTGTTGTAACTTTTTTTTTGCGTTGTCCCAGTAAACTGCCCTTATCTCAACCCTCGAGGTTCCAGTTTTTTTTCTTTTCTCTCCTCCGTCTCCCGCCTATCCCACCGGAGGGGGCGGGAGGAGTGGGCGAGCGGCTGCGTGGTCCTTTGTTACCGGCTGGGCTGAAACCACGACAAAGAGAGAGAGGAACCGACTGGATTTCTTTCAGGGGGAGATCTTTGTTTTATTAGAGGGACTTATCAGTGTCAGAGGCAGCAAACTGATCTGGGCAGGAAGAAAAAGCCAGCTGATTCTGAGGAAAGCTGTAGTTCCTAGGGCTCTGAAAGGGTCCTGCAGACTGGTAGGGGAAATGAGGTGGGGGAAAATAAATGTTGGTACATCTGCTAATTGGTAAATGTGCACAGCTCTTTTAATAAGCACCTGAAAGTAAAGAATGGGTGTGTCAGAAAACCTTGTGCAAAGTCTGTTTGCACTTCTTAGGTGCTACTCTTGTCATATGTTCCTGAAGAGAAAGACCCTTCTTCAATTTTGCTTGTGTGGTTAAGAGTCTTGGGCAGATTCTGGCCTTCTCCATTTCCCTCTGCTTCTATCCAGTCCCACGTCTCTTTATATATATACAAAACACATGCATGTATTTATATGTATGGATGTATATAGGCATACACAAACAATTCCCATAAATTCTCATGCATATTGATTTCCTTTTATTTCCCATGTTCCCTAACTCCACTGTGATCCATCTCTTCATAGGGTGCCTCCTCCTTTTCCTTATTTCCCAGGCAAGAGAGCATGGACAGCACGGAATAGCTCTGCTGCTGGTTCTGGTGCCCATTTTTTTAACTTCTTAGGGCAAGATTGCTGCAAAGGAAGTGCTTCTCAGCCCAGAGTTGCGGCATCATGCCATGGTAGCTGTTCTGTGGTCCACATGGCAGGGCCCACGCAATACAGCAATGGGCAGGCTTTCTGCAGGAGACATCTTCTGCGATTTTAGCCGCCAAGCTCCAACAGACAAAGGAAAACTACAGATTTTGGAGGTCTATGTTTGTGCCAAATACAGGTTTTCACAAAACTAGCAAAATGCATTTTCTTGTAGAAGTAGTTGGGGATCTTCTGTCAAATTTTAAAACCCTATTAACTGAGATTTAAAACAATGAGCCCTCATAGGGGCATTCTGAACAAATACACACAAACCAGACAATGTAGGGACATTTTAGACACTTAGCTTCCTAAATGGAGGAATTGCTAAACGGCTCTTCCTGCCCTAAACCGGTAGAATAATCACAGATTCATTCAGTCAATGCCTCTCTGCAAATTAACTTATTTAGATGTTTAATATGTATTTTTTAAAGCCTTCCCAGCAGAATCTCCCAGAATGCTGCACCCTGCCTTAAAAGAAAATTCCAAATAATACCATGTTTAAGAGAAAGGAGAGCAAAATTTCTACTACCCTCCAATGAAACGCCCCCCCTCCCCCCCCCCCCCACCCCCCCAAATACCCCAGCAATGGGGAGAGAGGTGTAGCCTTCTAGGAGTATGATTTAAAGTGAATGAGAGAAAAAAACAAATTTGATCACTGAAAAAATAAAGGACTGATCTAAAACCTTTGCGGGCAGAGAATAGATAGTCAAAACCTAACATTAACGACTGAGCAAAAAAAAGAGCCTATCATGCTGAATAATCCTAAAACCGCTCAGAATAATTCAAACTTAGCTGTGTACAATTTCCAAGGAGAAGAAAGTAAGGAACAAATGTGGTCACTGTGGTTTTCTGCAAGACTAGCTAAAGATCAAACATCAAGGTAAAAAAATACATTTATATTAAAAATGTCAAATGTAGATTTAATGAGAGCTAGTTAAAGTGGGCACAAAAAGAAATGTTTTAAAAAAAAGACCCAAACCACAAAAGGTCAGACAATGTGTGGCAAAAAACATTACTTTTGCCTTCTTAGTGTATAGGCAACATAAAGTTGGGTTTGGTTTATGATCATTAGTGTTATACGTATGAAAAAAACCCTGTAGATTAATGAAATCTGAAGAGATTAAACCGGAGTTCTTGTTGGTGTCACTAACTATACATAGGGAGTAAAAGAGCAGAACCATTAGCAGAAAAAAGACATTCAGAGGATTGAACCACTGAGGCTATGATTCTCTTCTCGTTTGCACCAATTTTTCGCTGAGGTCACTTCACAGAATTCAGAGAGATTAATCATGATTTCCACAGCAAATCAAGGATGTAGCTGAATACTGAATGAGTGTAAAATGCAGACAGTGCTAAAACTGAAAGAGAACAAAAAGCAACTGAGGAAAGCAAACTGAACATAATTTGGAAGGTACTGTGTCTGGGGAGAAGTAAGCCAATACCAAATTCTGTGCTGTATGTGGAGAGACATTTTTACTGGAACAAGGAAATAATATTTTGTATTCTTTTGGTTTTTTAGGAAGGCTGCACTAGGAGTTGGGCAATCTGTCCCAGGGACCTCATCAGAGTGTATGTATGGACAATCTCAGAGACTTCTGCAAAGACGAGAAATGCCTGTTGTGCTTGAGGGACAGACTTCTCTGGATGAATGAAAGAGGTAAACGTGTGTAGCGGGGCTGAGAGATGACTAGAGTACAATAAAAAGCTACTTCTATCTGTGGGATAAGCAGTAAGGAAAATTGAAATATTTAAGGTTACAGAAAGAAGACTATTTAGGTAAAAGTACCATCCAGACAGACCATGAGAGAACCACTCTTGCGATGAGATATATTGGATTGTGAGCAGTGTGAAAACAAAGCAGTAGAGCCTGGACCTTAGGCATTTCAGGTAACTGTGAATCAGCTGAGCACCACTGGTCTGGTAGCTGACTTGGGCTCCTATCAGATCACTGTCAGAATGTGGACATCAGCTTCCTATGGAAGATTGTCCAAGTTCAAAGTCCTTCATCTGCCTTGTCTCTTTCTTAAGGAAGATTACCTTTTCTGCTTCAGAGGTAAGGAAATATTTTGTTACCTTATGTGAATATCCATGATGATAAATTATTACTGAAAATCCTAGGTACCATTTGTAACTTCTTTAAATACTTGCTTTTAAAGGCTGTTCCTAGCTGTTACTGCTTTAAATCTGAGATAGTAACAGAAGGCTTAATTGGATTTACATACAAAGCACATTAAACACAAATTTTTGTATAGCCCTTGTAGATGCTTCCATTAGAAGAATGTGGTCACTTTGGCTGCATGTATAAGAATGCAGAAGTTCTGAAAAACCTAAAAAACTGCTTCCACATCCCGTGTACTGAGTGTTCCAGATGCCTATATAGTTTCTTGAAATACAAAGAAAAAAGTCAAAGTGCTTTACAAGGTATTACGTACACATGCCCAGAAATGCAATTACTGGGTAGCAGTGGGTGGGTAGCAGCTGCTTGGCATGCCAAGTGGGTTTGCATGTGTACTGAGAAGGGATGATTGAGGGAGCTGTAATAAGTAGAGCAGGTTTGAGAATACAGGTTAAGGTGTGGCAAATGTAAGAGGATGTATGCTGCAGCCTTTGCACTGCACTGGCAAACAGCCTAAGGGCAAAATCCCATGTAAGGATAAAGCAAATGTTAAGGGCAAAGTGCAGTTTTGAGATACAGTATATGCTCACCATAAATGGCATTGCTGAGGTCTAATCTTTGTACGTTTTTACAAAGAATGTCTGAAGCCCATGATTATAAGTATCAACAACTCCATGAGAAATTAAGTTATGTGCAGGGAGATTGCAGGGCTTGAAACGGCTTTATACCTGAAGGGAGCAGTTGTCTGCCTGTTATATTTGGTGACAGTTTTTCCAGACTTTTTTTGTTGATCGTTGTGGGAGCAGCTCTGTCAGGACTGAGCTTGTGGAAGTGAATGTCACGTCCCCACAACACTTAATGTATTTGGAAACTTCCATCCTGATGTTTCCACATGAGCTCAGCTCATTTCCATCTTTCCAGTTCAACCTGCGAGGACTCTTCCTGCTAAGCAGCCTGGTTACAGCACACACAAGAACACATTTTCCTGCAACGTGCAAATTCAATTTTGAATCACTGGAGATTGATATTGCTGTCCAACACTATAAACTCTAATTGTGTGGGAGGACAAATTTGTTTTTCTGACCACTCATCTTTGACAGACTCATTATTTTGTCATAAAGCAATTGAAATGATATTTTTGGCAGTTACATAAGGCGCAGGAAGCACTCTGGCATGTTGAAGGAGCAGTGCTGTTGTAGTGGGAGCAGGAGCCCCGGGCGTGCCGTGTTCCACACAGACTCTATTTACATACAGACAACTGACATTAAAATGCTGTAAATATCGCTAAGGTAATTGCTAATAGCATGCTGGTGCTCTTGTATGTGAGTGCCAACCAACAGACTGGGGGGTCACATGAGGGGATCATTTATGTTGAAGAGATCATTCATGAGAAAGACAGACAAGAGAAGCTCTTTGATACATTTTTAACGACTAGCCATATGTTCCTCACTTAGATACATCTTTGGATCATTCTAGGTCATCACCAAAGTTTAGAAAATCAACCTAAAACCAACTTGTAAGCCCTCTGCACAGACTCTTCACTTTCACATGCCATGAGTCAGGTCTCTGCTCTCAGGTAAGCAAAGCCTGAGCTTGCAGAGGAGTTGGCATGTTTGCTCTTCACATTACTGCCCACACAACATGATGCACACACAACATAAAATACTATCCCCGCACAGTTTTAATTAGGCATTTTAAAACACTGTTAGCAATGTTAGGAGCCTTAGTCAGCTCCCCAGTGCTAGCAACTACTTCCAGTACCTTGTCACAGTTGTCCTAAAGGACTTGGCCGTGTTTAGTGTGACATCAAACGTGTTAAGGCTGTCACCTACATTATGCCTCTCAAGCTTACTAATGACCTTGAGGCAGCTTCACCAGTGAGATTATTTTTCTAATACAATGTAGACAAAGACAAAAATTCCATGTTGCAAATACATTTTAAGTGCGGAGTCCCAGCCGAAACCAGGACAACAGGTAAGTGACAAAACTCTTGCACCATTGAGTGTACAAGGTAAACATCATGAAAATACTTAGATAAGTCTGTTTCTCCTTTAAATATAACCAGTGGAACATCTTTTCATAGAGGCGCACATTCTCAGAAACATCACAGATGCTGAATATTATTATTCGTTATATCATAGGATTTTTCCATGTCATGTCAAAAAACCAAAGTATGCTGGTCCTTATCCTAATTTCCAAAGCTTAAATAGATGCCTACACAGCTTTACTATTGAAGCAGATTTTGTGGGGATGAAAACAAGTCTAAAGGACACTGTTGTGAAGAAATAAAATGATTGCTGGCCAATTTATTTCTGCAAGGATGGAACAGACAGTGAGAACACACACATAAAAGAGGTAACAAGATAATTACTACAATCTAAGCTACCAGTGCTCACTGCAGGGACTACCCATCTGAAGAAATTCTGAGCTAAAACGGTCAAAAAAACTATGGACAGTTGGCAATCAG